>NW_024350397.1:3628830-4115899 GCF_902729225.1 Pteropus medius
GTAATATAGAGTTCACAATGGTGAATTCCAGAGCTAAAAAAAAAAAAATCTACATGGAAACTTCCAATTTTCTGCTCATCAGTTACCATCCAAACTTCTAAAAAGATTAATAAGAGGTGAATTTCACCAGAAAAAAATATAATGGAATTTAGTGTAGATAGTCTTGAATTTTAGATATAAAGAAAAAAATTTCATTTAAGTCTAAAGACTTACAGACTTAAAAAAAAAAAACAAAATTTAAAATTCCATATATATGGTATGTAAAATAGAATGTATATTAAAATTTTTATTAATTATTTAACTAATGCTTTATTTTCAAGGGTTTTCCCACTTTTTATAGTGGTTCCTTTAACGTAGTATAGCTGAATGAGCATACTTTAAAAAATGCACAATATTAAGGAGCCATATAAAGGTGTGTTTTCTAATTGAAATTTATACATTTTCAAATTTATATGAATTCTAAGTTACTACTCATTTAAAAGGAATACATAGACAACTGTTTATTTCTATGCTCTCAAACAGCAACATCATTCTACCATTAGCCAGCCTGTTATTTCTCTTCTTTTCAATTTCTATCCATTTTGAGAAAAAGAATCCTAAGTTCTTAATAATATAAGTAGCCTTATAAACTCATAATTGTCAGGAAATATTACTGAAGCAAATCTTTTATGCATTTTTAGGTGCTCTCATGCTGCCCCCTGCTGCCCAGTATTCACACTTATTAAAAATTGTCCCAAACTTTCAATCCCTTCTGCTTCTCTTTAACTCTCCCCTTCAAAACTTACCTGGCCAGAGATTCAGACCATTGGAGTTTTCCTCTACCAGGCTAATGGGTAAGCAGATTACTGTAAAAAACAAGGTAGTTTCCTCCTACGTATCTCATCAGCATTTTCTGGCCAGTTACAAGCGTCTGGGTTTGTATTGTGTGGCCACTGACTGACATCCAGATAGTCCCTAACTTGAGATTCCAGATCCTATCTGTGCTGGTTCCAAGATACTGTCGTGGGTCTCTCCCAGGCTCTGAACCCGCATGTTATAGCTTACTTTTTACCCACACTGGACTTCTAGTCGCTATTCTCAAATGCCATGTGTTTTCTCTCCTCCTCGCTTATGCTCACACTGCTTTCTTTACCTGGAATGTCTTCTCTCAATTTCTACATGTTGAAAGCCTTCCTATCTTTCAGTTCTCTGGTAAAAATCACCTTCAAAGTTTATCCCAATTCCCAAATGCTTCTCTTCTTTTGTTCTCTTTTTAATCCTTTAAGGCTCGGCACAATGTTGTTGTTGTTTTTTAATGTAGTAGAAGCTCAATGAAGATTTATTTAATAAATGAAGAGCGGATAACAAAGACATCTTACTTCTTGGAAAAGCTATTTGACTTGTTGACTTTCAATAGAGTACCTGGAGAGGACAATGAGAGCCTCTCTAATACTGCAATATCTATACACATGAATGGGGTGATTTTTAAAAATTCCTATCACACTGTGCAAGTCCTGTTTTGATCTCTGATATCAGGGGTCTCTATGCAACCTGAACTTAAAGCTTATTCTGAGTGCTTATGATATATCAGGCATTATTCTAGGTGGCTTAAATGCACTAACTCATGGTCTCACACCAGCTAAATGAGGTAGGTTAAATTACCTTGTTTTATATAAGAGGAAACTGAGGGTCTGGACAGATAAGTAATTGGCCCCAGGTTGTACATGTAGTAAAGAGCAGGGCTAGGAACTCAAACAGGTCTGTCAAAGTTGTGTACTTAAAGTATTCTCATGCTGACTTCAATAAAATGTGTAGGGAGAGGCTTCTAGTCAGCTATTCTGGAAGTTAAAAAAACCTTGTCTATAGAATAAAGTTGGAAATTGTGACCACACAGTCAGACAAAGCCATAAGAGAGATTCTGTGTTAACTGAGTATCTGTTAATATCTGCAAGAGTTGATTGTTCTAAAATAAAGTTGATTGCTCTACAAGACAGACTGTGAAGGAATGTAGGATTCTGCCAAGTTCAGAGGTCTCTAGATTTAGATATAAAGGACAGTAATATATTCTAGAGCATTAAGAAATAAAAAATCCAAATATTTGTCAATTGATGTAGCCACTTGCATGGGGACCAGATTCTAACCTGGCTTGAAAAAAGGAAAGATATAACTCAATATTTTAGGCAAGTAAGCTTTCAGAATGCCATTCCATCCCCCTTTCCCTCCCCTTTCCCTCCCTCCCTCTCTCTCTCTTTTTTTTTTTTGATACAGCGAATATAAATAAGGCTCAGCATGCCACATCAATATCTCAGACAAGGGTCTAGTTATGTTCCAACCAAAACCTCTGCTCATCAAGAAATCTCAATAAACTGAGAAGGCAGACTGAAAAAAAATTCACTTGGAGAGGCAACACCTGAAATTGTTTGGTAGGATATATATAACTGTTATCCTCATAGATATGCATCTATTAACTTCAGAAATATTTTTTAGTGCAGGTAATTGTTCTCTTTAAGAACATTCGGCCTACTGCTGTACGAGATGAGCCTATTAGACTTTTGAGTAGGATTCCTAAGTTATATATAATGTTGAAACATTAAAGAGAACTTAAGAATCGCTGTATTTAGAAGTTAAATTTATTAGATATGTGTGCATTTCTTAACTTCTTGACAATGTTCTGTAAGCAACAAAGGAGGCAATTGTATGTAGTAAATTTATAAATGCAGTATAAAAAGTTGGAAAGTGTTTAATAAATAGTGTTATAGATGAGACCAAACTTTAAGGAACCATCATTTCTAAAATTGCAAGATTTGTAAATATGATAAAACTTGTAAAGTAAATTTGAAAACATAAGAACTGCCTTTGGATATGTAACTTTACTAAATTTCATATTAATTTAAAAAAACTCAAGTTAACTTTAGAATAGTCTGTCAATATACAAGACTCACTCTTGAGGACATAATGTAACATAACTTAAGAGCAGCTATTAGGCTGGCCTCTTCCAGCTAAAGCTGGGGTTCATTGAGTAGCCAACTTAATGTTTCATCACACAGAACTTGATTGGTCAGTTCAGTTATCTTTATTTTAGTTTGAAACCTTCCTTGCATCCTAGGAGGTGGATTGTAGCTTTTGAAAGATTAAGATGAGAAGTAACAATTCTAATCTACTGATCTCTCAAATTTTAGGCTTCGTGTCTTACTTCACCCGTGTAACTTAGCAATTCTTAACCCCAACTGTGTATTAGAATCTCATGGACAGGTTTTGGAAAATATTTATGCCCAGATCCCATCCCAGACCAACTAGAATCCCTGGGATGGGGTGTAGCCATTTTGTTTCTGGGTGATTTTCAGTTTAGGCAGAGTTGAGAACCACTGGTGCAGCAGTGTGAGCCTACCGTGGTCTGCAGGATCAGTGCTCTCCAGCAGAACTTTCTGCGATCATGAAATTACTATAGATTAAATGTCTATGTCCCCCTCCCCAATTCATATATTGAAATCTTAACCCCAAATGTAATGATATTCAGAGGTGGCACCTTTGGGAGGTGATTAGGTCCTGATGGTGGAGCCCTCATGAATGGGATCAGTGCCCTTATAAAAGACACCCAGAGAGCTTTCTCTCCCCTTCCCCCCATGTGAGGACACATTGAGTAAATGGCCATTTATGAACCAGGAAATGGACTTTCACCAGACACCGAATCCACTGGCTCCTTGATCTTGGAATTCCCAGCCTCCATAACTGTGAGAAATAAATTTCTGTTGTTTATAAGCCACCCAGTCTATAATATTCTGTTATATCAAACTAAGACAAAAATGTTCTATAAATCTGTTGTCTAGTATGGTAGCCATTAGCCAGGAGTAGCTACTGAATTATTAATTTTAATTAATTCAAACTTAAATTTAAGTTTACATAGCTACATGTGGCTAGTGACTACTGTATTGGACAACACAATCTTGGCAGTTTTAGGCTGTTCTAAATGATCTGAGTCTATCATTAAATAGGTGCTGAGTGACTCCTTTTGATACTAGACCAAATCAGCCTAAATTTACTACTCTTGCCTCAGGGTACTTCATACTAGCTTCTCTAACAAGGCTTCTAGTGGTATGAAGGGATAGCTCAAAGCTCATATTGGCTTCTGGAAACGTTAGGGACATTGAATTTGCTGATTGTTTTTCACTCATTTATGTTGGCAATCTGTTCCTTGGACTTTGTACTTTAATGAAAAATGAGCAAAGTCCTTCAGATCTAAAAATTTCTTAAGTCTCGAAGCAGTGAAGCAATTAAACTCTTGGAAAAGGTTCTCTTTGCTCGTCAGCACATTATAGTGTTTTTCAACTGGAGGTTCTGACCTCTGTCTTGGAGGATGGAGAGAGTCCAGTGGATTGGGGCAGCAGCCTGAGTTTCAGAGCTAAATATAGGTCATTGGCATGGCAGCCTTTCTTTTTCAGTCTCATCGAAACCATATCATGTTAATGAATGCAGGGCATTAGCGGTTGGTGGGATAAATCTTGAGAAAACCCAGCAAAATGCCACAGATACAGAAATCTTTTTAGGTGTAACTTGCTATTGAGTGCAACTAAGTTCTATTTTTACCTGCTTTTAAAAATAATTTATGTTATGGATTGCTGGTTTTTTTTTTTTAAGGTTAAAAATAAGACCCGTACATGAGTTGTTGGCAAATAAATCTCAGATGTGGTATTCATGCCGAGGCATAAGAAGAGACTTCTTTCAAGTCATTGCTGAACTCTCCCCTTTCCAGCGAGGCTATCCTGACCACACTATTTAATGTTGCGATATGTATTTATTCCTATATTTGCCAAATGTTAAGTGATATCCCTTAAAGTTTGGCATATTGAAAAGCCAAAATATTTATCACAGCAAGTACCATCTGGTTCTGTAGAGAAATGTCTCAAAAAGGGGTGTCTGGACCAGCAGTGTCAGCATCATCAGCATCATCTTGGAGCTTACTAGAAATGCAACTTCTCAGGCCCCATCCCAGACCAACTAAACCAGGAACCCTAGGTGCAGGGACCAGAAATCTGTGTTTTAGAAAGTTTGAGACCCACTGATCTAGAGCAGTGGTCCCCAACCTTTTTGGCACCAGGGACCAGTGCTCCTATGAGAATCTAATGCCTGATGATCTAAAGTGGAGCTGAGGCAGTGATGCTAGCGCTGGGAAGCGGCTGCAAATACAGATGAAGCTTCGCTCGCTGTCCCCCCACTCCCCCCCCCCCCCCCCCCCCGCTGCACCGCCACTCCTGCTGTGTGGCCCGATTCCTAACAGGTCAAGGACTGGTACCGGTCTGTGCCTCAGGGGTTGGGGACCCCTGACCTAGAGTACATTGAATCCCCCCAAAATATCCCAGAGTTGAAAACTTCCATACATCTCAAAGTTGGTAAAGATGGAAACATTTCGTACATAAAGTTGACCTTGTAAGTTGTGAAATATAAGCCAATATTTGGACCTAGCATTGTGAATTATGAGTTTACCCACTTCAATAAAGTCTCACAGACTTCCCAATCTTTGATCTTTATTCTCCCTATAAAAATTCAACTTCTAAAAGAATTTCATGAGGTATTCCTGAAGAGATAAGATGCAGTACCAATGTGCCTTTAGCGAATTCAACATATAAACATTCAGATATATATAAATTAGGTGGGGAATTACTCATTTTATGAAAAGGTTATTAGATTTATAAAATAATTCACTAGAGGATTCTTTGAAACAGTGACATTACACAGTACATTTCAAATATGTCAATTTATACACCATAAATTTGCAAATATCTAATGTGACTATATAGAAGAGTAGGTAAGTAAACAAGCTCTGATTTCAGACTCCCCAGGTTCAAACTTCGGCTTTTTCAGTTACTTTGCAACCTGGGCCAAACCTCAGCTTTTTATTTACTATGTAACTGGGCCAAAACTCTCTAAGCCTCAGTTTCCTCATCTATAAAATGGGTGTAATAATTGTTCTATCTCCAAGGTTTGTGTGAGGATTTAAGGAGATAATAAAAGTAGCATTTTTAGCCTAGAGGCTGGAACATAGTAAGCTCTAATTAAATGTTTGTTTTTAGATTTTTTTTTTTTTAAATTAGCTGCATCTGTGACCAGTCTGGTCTTTATGAAAACAGATATTCATGTTTTACCATTCAAGAATATTTATAGAAAGCAGTTAAAATTTATACAAAGCAAATAGGAGCTGACCATATTGAACATTGGATACTCAGTAAGTGTTCACTCTTCCAAGAGCTCTTCCCTAGCCAAAACAATCATGGTCATTTCAATCTCCTTGCCAGTCACTGGATAGGTATGACTATGTCCTACAAACTGGCCAGTGAGCTATAAGAAGCAGTGTGCTGTGTGCCTCTGGAAAGAATTTCTTCACTTATTAAGAGATGTATAAGAGAAATTCTTCTCCCTTTGGAAATTGTAATATCAGAATATGATACTTGGAGCTGCAGCAACCACCTTGTGACTATGAGGAAAGACAGCACTAACATTACTGCAAAGAAAAAAAACAAAACCTACTAAAGAACTTGATAACGCTGTGGAGCTATTGAACCCAACCTAGATCTGGCTTGCCTCCTGGTTGCTAATTAGGTTGAAATGATCGATTTTTTTTTAATGCCGCTATCAATAGCATTCTATATTAGTATGAAAGCAAACTAAATGACGTAATGCATCTTAGTATGGATTCATCGGCTCTATGACAAAATTTAATTGTGTACATCATTAAAAATGATGTACAAAAGGAGTCTCTACCACATTTGAAAAAAGTTTTCATTAAATGGACCTCAGAAGGACATGCTGCAAATTCCAACTACCAGAATGATCCTCTCCGTCTCTCTTCTCAAGCAAATAAGTTAATGTTTTATTTCTCATTTTGCAATAAGAATGTGCATTAGGTAACCAACTATTTATGTAGCATCTTTTTGGGTCATATCTAGAATCTGAGGGCTACCTTCCCCTCAATGTGTGAATATTTAGTATCCAAATATTGGTCCTTCATTAGAAGGACACTTGTTAAATCCTGTATAAACAGATTTAAATTAAAAAAAAAAAAATTTACTCCAGAGATCTTATTTGACCTTTATTCCCAAATGGGAACCTCCCACATGTAAGATCTTAGATTTAAAGTATCCTTAGAAAGTTGAACCATATTGGACTATAAACTCCATGAGGGATCCTTGCCTCTTTTTCTTATCATTGTCTCCTAGTGTCTTAGCATAATAGCACATAATAGATAGGAGGAAAATATAGAACAAACAAACCTCCAAATAAAAATGAATGTGAACAAATCAAATATAAAGTACACCCCTTTAATATTTTTCATAAAGAAACCATTATCTTTGCTTTACTTTCCCTTTAGATTCTCCATTTGAGACTATTTTTCAAAGAAAAAAAAAACAAAATCATAACACAAATACTGACTTTGTCTATTATTTCCCCCTTCTCTTCCTTTGCAAAATCATGCTGAGTACAGTAATCTGAATAGTCTCATGGAAAGTAATAATATGTCAAAAAATGGCAGAGGTAAATATGCAAGAGCAGTGGGTAGAATTAGAAACATATACAATTTCAGGTCTGTATTGAACTTGGTTTTCAGAGGGGAAAATTTTTAGCTATTTTTCCTTCTTCTAAAAAAGTTCATTCCAAGGTATGTGAGATTGGTCCTGGCTAATATTTTCAGCATTTTATGTTAGGTCATCTTAATGTCCCTATAAATGTTTCTTCCTTTTGTTAACTCATCTTTCCTAATAGGTTTGGCTAACCTGAAAATTTTCTCAATCTTTAGCAATACTAATGAACACAAATTAATAAATTAAGAAATTATGTTTTCTCATTGCATTGTCTTAATAAAATTCTCAGTTTATTTCTGTTATTGATCAAGCTCTATAATTTCAAGTTCATTTTTTATTGTTTAGAATTTGATTTACAGATTCTCCATGCCTTTGGTATCATTTATTTCTTCTTTCTACAACCTGTTTTTTGGCCATTTCACTACTCATTGACCCCTCCCTCCATCAGAGAGATGGGCAGGGTGAAAAAATAATATATTTTAATATAGTCAATTTTGCTACTTGCTAAGATCTTTGATTAAATTGTGTTTAAGAAAGATACAAGTGTGTAATTGTTCACTAAAATGACGTTTCGAGATTTAAAAAAAGAATTCTTTATTGTTCATGATTTAGCAACTGTTACTGTGGAAGTCAATTCTCTAAATGCTGTATTTAATAAATATTTTTGTGAAAACAGTGTTTAAGATAATAGTTCTAATCATAATCACACCAAACTCATGAGCCAAATGCCTACAAAAATGTTGCCAGTTACAAAAAGACTATCCACAGAATCAAGAGCTAAAATGAAGCACAAGGTGAATTTTTAAAATGGAGAATAATATAAAATAATGAATTGTTTTTTTCTTCATAAATTTAAACCTCTTTACTTACATAGTGATGTAAGAGTCATGGATGGAAGAATATCTTTAATATAAATATCCACAGATGATATTTTAAAGTGAAGATTGAACTATAATGGTTACTTCATAATCAATGATGTAATAGTCAATGATGTTGGAGAACAAAGAGCATTGCATAGCTACATATGGACTTCATAGCATCAGTTTGTTTTTAAAAGGGGGCTAAATTATAGAAACAGCTTTAGTTTCCATGAATTAAAATTTAAAATATCACCAGCTGAATTACAGAATATTTTAGCAATAAACATATTGGCGAGTATATTTTATTCAGTAGATCAACTTTAGAGAACTAAACTCTCCATCATAACCAGAGGATTAGATAATATACGTATACCTGCAGTATTTCATTCTATAAATAATCTATAATGTCATAACTAGTCTTGATGGGGGCATCTAAATTTTACAAAGAGATAAAATGTCACAGTGAATATTTTCAAATTTTATAGCGTAGTATAAATAAAATGTGGGCATAATATATGATTATTTTTTAAGTTCAAGGAAAGGATCCTAAACAGGTAAATTATAGGGACACAAAACTCAGGAATACTATTCCTAGTCACTTACACACATTCTTTTTCTTCAGAATTTTAAATGTTTAGTGAAACAGCATTTTTATATTTCAAAGTGAATAAAAAAACTTAAAAGCTCAGAAATTTTTACTCTCTCAAGAAATAATCTGTTCAATCGTATGGAAAGGTGGTCTAGGATACTATTTCAGTTGTTTTTATTTTATTTGCCAAAATAATATGTTTTTAGGTACAACTACTGATTCTTCCCACTTTCTTTTTGAACGAAGAATATACTTACTATCTTTATAAACAACTAAAATGTTCACAGAGACCAATAAAACCTATGTCAAATCATAATATACATTTTTGTTCTTGTGAGGCTTTGGGCCTAAATCCCATATTCTCTAATCAGATAACTCAGTAAGAACAAAGATGGAAAAGATTTATCTTGAATTTAGATATGGGATACCAATATTTTAAAAGTTAAAAGCAGTTGTATACATATTCTTAAAGAATTATCTTATTCCAAAAATATTTGCTCTTTTTAAAGTAAGTATATACACTAATTCAATTGAAGTATAATTTCAAAATAAAACAAACAACAATGTAGGCAATATTACATGTCAAACTACTAGTAAATTCCCATGAGAAACTTAGAATAGTAATTTAAGAAATCCCTAGGTTCAAAATGAAATTCAACTTTTACAATGTTCAGTGAACTAAAACTCAACGTTTTGTTAAACTGAAAAGACATTAAAATGTATAATACTGTAATATAAGGAAAATGCAAAATGTTACTGAGGAAAAACCAACAGCTTTATCATTGAAGAATTCTGATATAGTCATATCAGATAAAACACAACTGCAAACTGCATGCTTGTCCCTGATGGTCCCCGGACTGGCTGTGACGACATGTCTGCTCTCACCCACAGTTCACAGTTCACAGAAAGCATTTAAATCATATAACTGAATAATTTCCTCTGACCAAATTAAACTTTCTTTAAGGAAAAAAAGGAATAAGAGAATAGATCAAATCTTGCCCCACCTCTTCTTTTTCCTCCTTTTTTCTTTAGTGAAACTGACATAGATTGTTGAGGAGCACTACAGCGCCACCAACACAGATCAATGCAAAACAAAAAAGATCTCCCACCGTGTGCAAAAAGAAAAAAAATTAGAAAAATGCCAAAAATTACAAAATGTCTCCCAAATGTACCTTTTTGGAGAAATACAAGATAGATCTGCAAAGATTATCTAATGAAGAGCATCGAAGAATTAACATCATGGAATACAAGTTTAGATCTGATCAGCAAATAAAAGATCCACTATTTAGTAACAGCCATAACTTAATATAAACCCAGTTATGTCAATCTCCACCTTCATTATACCAAGGGCAGCTTTTCTGTAGTTTGTATCTGAGTGATCCATCAAGAAAACCACAATAGGCCTTAAAAAAAAATTTCAAAACTACAGCCATAGTTCACCAGCTGACAATTTAGTCCTGGACACATTAGGTAATATATGATTTTTATAAAGAGGATATGCACATATTTGGCATATCCAACATTGCTGGCACAAAACAAGTCCATCTTGAAATAGCTGAGTTCCTCCGTAGTTCACAGTAATTAAAGTATAATTTATATTATGAATATTTAGCTTTAATAAAAAAACTATTTTTTTTTCTTTTGGTAAAGATTAACTAGACAAGATTAGGTGGAATGTTCAGATCAAAGCTAAAGAAAAATACAAAGATTGGTTTTGTAAGAAGAAACACAATGAAAATCCTTTTTATCTGGTGGCTCATTTAAATATTTAATGACATAAATGTTTAAAATTACAAACTTACCATTAGCGTAGGCAAAGAAGAAGCCAGTTCTTGAAAAATAATTGTAACAATATAGGCTGGATACTTGTGTCCCTAGAAACAACAGCCTCCAGGCAGCATATGGATCTTGAAACATCTTTACAATTTTTGGTAAATAAAAAGTAATACTTTCTTCCATGATCGGTACTGAATGGGGTGGCTTCCCCCAGGATCTGTGGGCGTCTGGGAAAAATCGGAGAAATATCTACAGAAGATTAAAAGCAGAGGAGGCAGCGGCAGCCAGAAGACTCTGGGGTTAACAACTTTGCGATGGCAAGCAGACGTGCTCTGATTGGCTAGGAGGGCAGTGTCCCTACAGTCTGCACTATCCCCCGCTCCCCCCGCCTCCTGCAGCTCGGAAAAAAATGCAGTGTGTGTGCCATTTTACACTGGGCTTTTAAAAGCACAGCCATCCAAATGACAAAAGTCTAAGCTCGCTATTAAGTGACACTGCAAAACAATAGCACCCACGACTGCTTGTTAGCTCAGGAAAATGCCGTTTTAACGTCTTAAGGAACACTCTCGTTTCTTGTATGTGGGATTTTAAGGAATATAATGCTTTTCTTAAGCGATTGTTTATCACTTCACAAATGTCGATGTATAATTTGGATACAAATATGGCCATTTCAAAACTATTTCCTTCAAAACATCTTTGATTTGATATCATTAAGGTACCTAGAGAAGCCAGTCATCCTTGCACAAATTCACGACTCCTTTAGCTCGGAGAGCTTTAATTCCTTAAAAAAACAAAATTTGTTAGACATAGTAACTAGCATTTGTTCAGAGAACAAAAATAAAAATAATGAATTTTGTGGCTAAAATAAAAACAATGAGCAAATTTTTTTTCTCCTTAAAAATTACGTTTCAAAAACCTTTACTGGCTGACAATTCTACCACTCTGCCTTACAAACAAAATGGCTGTGGTACTGAGTTTTTTTGGATCCTCCCACTGTGCCTCCTCCTGGCCTCCAGGAAGTGGTAAAAATCCAAAATAAATACAGTACTAAAAGTACATTGCCCAGTCTGAACTCGGGTGCAACGTTTGGTAAGGGGGGTCTTAGAAATATGCTGCTTTTTGTTAGTTTTTGTTTTGTTTTGTTTTGTTTTAATTGTTTTAGAAAGAACATCAATCACTAGAGATTTACTTGACTGTAATTTGAACTTCCTGCTTTACATATTTATAAGGTCTTTCACCTATCTTGGCAGGCTTTCAAATTAAGTGGGCTGGGAAATTTGCTCTGTCTCTAGTTGTGAGCTGAGTCAGGTATTTGGTGGTTGCAACTGGGCTTTTAAAGAAAAATGAAGTCTGAAACTTGAAAAAGTAATGTTAAACGAATGCTATTCTATGATTGATTACAAATGTAAAGTCGCAAAAGTCAGCAAATATCAAAATGTGTCAAATACTGCATACATGTTTTAATCGAACATATTAGGTATAAAATTCTTTATCAGCTAAATTTCTAATGAGCCAGGGATAGAACAGGGTTTAAAGGAATTGGATGGAGAAAGGGGTGGAGAATTGTCTACATTCTTCAGGAGTCTTGCCCCTGAATACACACACACACACACACACACACACACACACACACACACACACACACAGTCTATTATTTCTATGCTTGCCTTGCATTTAACAGGCAACATTCTTAAAGAGCTATAAGTAGGGTTACTATATAATTTATCGTCTAAACCAGGACAGTTTTGAGTGTGAAAGGGGGTCATGTTACTAACTATGGGGTGGCTGGAATAAATAGGGACTGTCCATGGTAAACCAGGAGGTAGAGCTTGCTATGTATTCAGAGAGACCTCCTTGAACTTTTGCCAGACAAGTCACCTACCTACAGACATGGTTCCTAGGTCCATGTACATAGAACCTGACCTAGACCCCTTTTCCGGGCTATGTCTGCTGCGCTTGTTCTACCGTCAACTGAAGTGGAAATGAAAGACTCAGATTCGGATGTATTTAATGAACAACTATGGCAAGGAAAATATCAATATTTCCATTTTAGTTTGTGCTCTCACCAATAGTGACCTAGTGAGAGTAAATTTCAATGACAGTTATTTGATTGAAATCAGAAAAACATTTTTAAGAGGTCATCTAATGAAGAGAGTATATTAATATTTTTCAGAAATTTTTAAGCAGTTTTCCTTCCAAGAGAAAAAATTTGCTAGGGGACATTTTCACTATATACTTTTGTTTTTCCACCACCCCAGCCCTGTTGTTTTTTCTCCCATCTTTTCTCCCACTCTTATTAATACATGTACATCCATATATGTATATATACATATGTATAATTATAGAAGTATAATATATATGTAAATACATATATACACATATACTTTTATCTATTTTATTATCTGTAGATTATAATCTTTTTACACTTTCTACAATATGAATATTTCTAATTATATACTTTACTATGGGAGAATTTTCTTCAGAGATTTTGTGACAATATTCATCATATACATGATTTGAACATCTTTCGTTTTGGTAAAGGTAAAATGTAGAGTAGGATGCTTTGGAAAAATTATCACTCTAAGATATATTATATAGTTCTCTTGTTGTTTATTCAAATAGTTCTCGAGAGCTTAGAATGTGCCAGTCATTGTACTTGGTATATTAATATATATTAATACGCAAGCAGACAGTTTATCGCCTCCTTCATGGAGCTGATAGTCTAGTGAGGAGACAGAGAAAAGCAAGCAAACAAATATTTAGTTGCCAATTGTGGTTAAGTGTTGTTTAAAGAAATAGGGTACAGTCTCAGAGAATAACAAGGAGGTAAACACATAGATAAGGTAATAAGGAAAGTTATTTTCAAGCAGGTGACATTGAAGCTAGACTTGAAGGATAAGAAGGAGCCAAACTTGAAAAATACACAATAAATAGCAGACTAGGAAAAGGCTACAACATGTGCTAAGGCCCTGAGGCAGAATGGAGCTTGGAGTATACTAGGAAGTAAAATGAGGCCAATGTCTATGCAACATTTTGAAAGAAAGGGAAAATGACATCCAATGAAGTAAAAAAATGTAGTAATGTTAGGTGGTTAGTCAGGCATGAGCGACAGCTCTGCAATCATAGAAACTTTCCTTGAAGATCTCCCTTAAGGATCCCAGAAATACCTCCCTTTCAGGGTTATAAATTACCCCAACTCCTAGAGCACAAAGACCATAAAAGCTCTGTCTTAACCAGCCACAAACACATGCACAGAAAGTACTCAGCCTCATTATACTATCATTATTATACCATGTTTATGCCCATAAATTCATGAATCTAATTATCACAGACTGAATTGTGGGTAAGCATATGCACAATAGGCAAATGTTATATAGCAGCCAACTGTCAGTCAACATAACCTCACATATGAATGATCTAGGCCCTCCCATCATGGCTGAAATATAAGTGGACCTTCCCACTTCTGTGTCACAGTTCTCTGCTGGAAACTCACTCCTCCCTTGGAGCGTACTCTGTCTTATCTTTTCACCTCTCCAGTTCCACAGGGTTGCAGCCTTCCTTAGCATGGCCCTTCTCCTTCTAAAATGTACTTTCAATAAATCTTACTTCTAAATCTCGCTGACCTGTAATTCTTTGCTGTGTTGGTGGGGAAAAACCCAGGGAGCTCCCCTCCCTCCCCCACTATGCCGCTGGGGGATGCCCGATTTCATATCACCCTAGCGGTAACAGTAACATCCTGCAGAGTGACAAGCTGCAGAAAGGAGTTCCATATCTAAACAACTGAATTGTATTCAGAGAGTAAAATGTTGAAATTTGAGATTTTGGACGTTCGAGAGATGATGAGATCCAGAGAAGCTGTGGTGAAGTGGAGAAAAAAACTCCAGACTAATTTTGAATTGATATAGCTGCATCACAGTGTTTTGGTATTATATTTTTTTAAATTCACATTTCATTTGCATGTTACAGCCATTGATTATGACTCTGTTCATAAATAAATATGAACAAGAAACAATTATCTAAGATCACACATTTTACTAGTAAAACGAAAAGGAAGAATTCAGGCAACTATTTGCTTCTGTTTTCTGCTTCTCTGTAATAGTGCTGATTTTGGTATTCTTTTTATTATTAAAAAACCTTACATATCATATCAGTTGAACAAAACTCAGTTAACATTTTTTGTTAAATGAATGATGCAAAGCATTATTAAAGGTAGAATTTAATATAATTGGATAAAAAGTTATTCTTTTTGAATTTTCTAAATGGTTTTTATTGAATTATAATCCTGTGTACACATGGGCAGAAATAATATGTTCAAGTTCTTAGATTCTAAGACTTAGAAAAATTTAAAAAACAGGCCAAATCAATGATGTGTAATCCCTTGAGTGGGCTTTGTTAGTAATGCAATCTGTAAACAAATCTAATTGTGAACTAGTTAGGTGGTACAGTTTTTAAGATCTTTACCTCTCAGAACTGTGAGGTGAAGGAAGATGTGTTTTTGGAATTCAGAAGTTAGGTTCTGAGAAGCCTCCATTCCATCTAGCCTTTTTTTTTTTTTAACGTGAGAGAAATTTGTTTAAAGCACCATTTTATGGGGTCCCTTCCTCATAGCCAAATGCAATTATTAGTACAATCAGTGTGAGTAATCTTCAAAATATTTTCCCTGTTAAAATCTGTGACTATTTAATTGCTGAGTAGTATCTAAGCCGAGAAGGAGAACATGGGGACCTTACGAAATGCGAAAAAATCTACTAATTTTCTACTAATTTTTAATTAACAATTTAAAAGTAGTAATATGATGCAGAACCTCATGATCAAATACAAGAATATTTTGCAGTGAAATATCTGACTAATCACACTAAAAGTAGCCCCTATCAGTTTAGGTCAGCTTTTGTCACCACATACTACAATTTATGAGAAAGTTTTCAGTTTTCAAAGATTTTAGGAATTCATAATGGTGGATAAGGGATTGTGGATTTGTAAACTTTAGTCTCATTCAGGCAGTGAAAAAAATTATTTTTAGCTTAAACCAAGACTTATAATCTTAGTGATTATGAGCAGTTACGATTTGGAAATGGCCAGACTTCCATTTGTGGACCCTACTGAAGTAATGTACCCCATATTATTAAATTTCTTTAGTCATTCATGTGATCTCAGAGAAATCCCTTTAATTTTTACCTGTTATGATTTTCCCTGTATTTTTCCTCTTAAGAACAAACAGTAAAAAGCTTTGCTTTGGGGGTGGAGGGAGCAAACATATTTTAAAGCTGTACCTCATCAGACTTTTTCTTTGCAAAATATTTTAATATTATGCCTTTAGTAGAGATTATAAGAGTGTTTATTTCAGAACTCATCACCTATTGCGGGATGATATAGATTGCATTTATTCATTGCAAGAATTGTCATTTTCAAGAAAGGTCATTCACGGGAGCAGTTTGTGACCATTGATGTGGCCCAGACTGCTTGCTGACTAACCAGTATTCAACCTTCATTTCTTTCTTACTAATAAAATCCAATTTTACTTTGGGTTTGCCACCCAAAACTGTGTTTACCACACAGTTTTAACCGGTGAGATTTGGGACGAAGTTATTTGGTAGAACTTCTGGGAAAGTGTTTGAAGGTGGCTGACTCAGTGAGCAGTGCCTCTTGCTCCTCACCTTTGCCCTTCTTCCTGCTTGGAGGGTAGTCACCACACCTGGAACTCTATTGTGACAACAAAGAGGCATACCATGCCTGAGGGTACCTGAACAGAAGGAAACCTAGGTTCTGTGGAGCCTCCACTCCATCTAAACCTTTTTTAACATGAAAAAAAGAGAAAAACTAATAATTCATTTAAAGCATGTGTTTTTGGGGTCTCTTTCCCATAGATAGATGCAATTCCTAATACAATTAACATGAGTAATCTTCAAAGGATTTGTTCTATTTAAATGGGCTACTTTTTAATTGCTGTGTTGTACTAGCCTGAGGTGGGGACAAGGGGACTTTATAAAATGCAAGAAATCTACTTGTAGACGAGTGGTTACCAGAGGGTAGTGGGGGAGGGGAGGAGGTATATGGGGTAAAAAGGAGTCGAATATGTGATGACAGAATGAAATCTAACTGTGGGCGGTGAACACATAATGCAATATATGTATGACTTACTGTTGAATTGTACACTTGAAACTTATTGGATATCATTAATCAATGTCGCCATAATAAATTAAAAAAAAGAAATCTGTCTTAATCTGGGTTGTGGTTGCACATGGTTGCACATATAAAGATATGTATATATGTATGTATTATATATGTGTCACATATACACATATATCCTATATGTGAAAATGATCGAGCTGTGCATTGATTAGTGTACTAAATCTATAAATCATCCCTTAATTAAAGGCATTTTAATATACTACAGTGATTGTTTCTGATAATTTGAATACAGACATTGTAAAATAGCTGGATAGATTTCTTTTAAAAAGTATTCAATAATCTTTTTGTTATAAATGACTAAGACAACTACTCATTTCTCTCATTAAAAAATGGTGCTCTTATATTTATACATTTCCCTATAATCATGTTGTCGGCACAGTGCTCTAGAACTGCATATTCCATCACTATTCACTCTCTTGATATATTTTTTTACATTCTTATTTGACAGCTATATGCATGTCTTTGTCAGCAGCAGCCATCTTCATTTTATGAACCCCAAATCTTGGGTGACCTCAATTGTCACTCAAGTTCTCATTCTTATATAGCTTATCAAAATTCTAGGATCTGTGGTAAGTGACCTATTGTGGACCTGATGGATGTGAAATGGTTAAACAGCAGAGCCCTAGGTTGGCATTTTCTTGCAGATATAGGAAGTATTATAGTAAAAACACAACAAAAAGGAATTTTTTATCTCGTTATCAATATGAAAGTTATTCTTTTTGCTATTAAAAAAAAAACAGGGCTGTTAAGAATTCCTTCCCCTCTATGACAACCTCCTACACCTCAATACACACACACACACACACACACACACACACACACACACACGCATATTGCAGGGTAGTGATGAAAAAATCACTGACAGAGACCATACTGCTTAAAATTTCAGCATTGCATGGGTTTATGAAGTAAAAGAGGAACTGGAATAGCTACAGCAATAGGAACACAGTTGATAAAGACTCTTAAAGTATGAACCTGGAACAATTATAGAAAGAGATGAGAATTTTCTGTAAGAGATCATTAAAGCTTCCATATAAGAAACACCATCTACTGTTATGAACATGAATCATTATTAGAACAAAAAGAGTCAGCAAATAATTCAGGCCTAGAATGACAAAAGGAGTCCAATAGGATCAAATCATAAATAACTTCCTTGGCTATATCTAGCTAAGGATTCCTATGGGGGAAGTGGGGATTGAAGTTAATAACATAGGTGGTTTATTGTATTTTAATATGTAGTCAGTAAATCTTAATGAACCCTTTTGTTTTTATATTGTGCTGCAATAAAAGAACACTTTAGGCATTGTTATAAGTTGAATTTGGGTACTAAATCGCCCTCAACTGACAACTTCCATCAGAATTTTGGTGCTCACAGCAGGTGTTGCAGAGAAGGAGCACTCCATACAGAAATGTGCTTTTACAACGCTTATTTCTGCCTGGCTGCGTTAACACCTTATAGGACCACACACTGAGAAACAGAGGGTATTTATTTTGCCATTAAAGGTGACTAGTAAAAGAGAGGCAGTTCTTGTCAGATGCCAGTGTGATGATTCACTTCAACATTTGACCATTGAAAGAAGCATTACATGACATATATTATACATATATGATATTATATCATATATATTTATAATTAGCAGACTATTATCCAATGTCAAATCTAGATTTCAGATTTTCTTATTGATAAAAATAAATAACAGTCTAAGTGACTTTTACACTTCTTACATATTATTCTCTTTTATTGCATTCATTTCTCCCCCCGTGGTAAAAGTCATATGAACTCATGAGCAGCCATTTGGAAAATATGGGAATGCATAATAAAGAATGTACTAACCATTTGGAGTCCTGCTCCTCTGGGTCGCTTTCCAGTGTCTTTCCTTGTACTTCTTTTTGTGTTGGCAAACTTTCAGAATAAAGGTTGCCAAGTCAGAGATCCCTATTACATAACTGAACAAGTGTATATATAATAGCAGTCACAAAAATAACTCAGAATGATTACATAATTAACACAATTGCACCTTACTTTGATAAAGGGCAGAGAGTTTGCAAGAGGCATTAGAAAACTGTTTCCTTCTTTAGTTCTAAATCTTTTGTAAAAATCACAGATAGCACGATATGAACTACTTTAAGTGAAATAATCAGTTGCTTACTTGCTTCCTAATCATTTACCAAGAACATCACTGCTGAATGAATAGGGTTACGAGGGAGTGAATATTGAGAACAGGGGTAACTTTGAAGCAAGAAATACTTGGAAAACAGGGAAAGACAGCCAATGGGCTAAATGAAGACATGGGATTCCTAGGGGGATGAGAGAGAAGAGTATCAGAAGGGGGAGGTGGAGCATAAAATAACATGGATGGTGTCATACATAGATAGAGTGACCAGATAATTTAAAGTTAAATCCAGACCAACTTGCAAGAGTGAAAATGGCACTATTAATAATTGCACTTGAAATAACAGTCTGGAAAATCAGGCAGTATGGTCATTTTAGATAAACTTTTAAAAAACAAACCCATAGCCCTGATGTCAGCCAACTGTTTGTTATCTTTACTATAAATATAATAAATTCTCGATATTATCATTCTTAATTTTTGACTCACCATCATTTAATTCTAAGCAATTTTTTGCTAGCAAAAGGAAATGCCAGGTGGGTACTATTTATCCTCATTGAGGATTTTTTGTTGTTTGTTTTTTTTTTAAAGAGACTGCTTATCCAGAAGTTAGTGTAAAATGTTGATGAGGCCAAGATGAAATTTCTGTCAGTGTGAGAGTGAGTTAAAGTCACTCTATGTTAGAGTCCAGCTTTAACTCTCAGAACTACTAGAAAAGATCTATGTTATTGGCTGTTTATTTTGTGGAAATTTTAAGCCAAAAGCTGATATGCTGAACTCTGTCTTATCCTCTCCGTAGTGAGTATTATAATATATTCAGCATCATTATATATATATATATATATATATATATATATATATGACTTACTGTTGAATTGTACACTTGAAACTCACTGGATTTCATTAACTGTAATAAATTTAAAAAAATTAAAATGTAATTTTCACTAACAGATACCTAAAACTGTTTACATTTTCAAATCAGTTTGCTGTGTTCATTGTAGTTATTTGGAAAATTAATTCATCATACCTCAGTTTGCTCTCTACAATTTGAGGAGTACTTACAGTAGGAAACTAGACTAAAAAAAAACTGATTCTAGATCAGCTTTCCCCCTAGGAATTTGAGGAATAGGGGCTGAACTAACTGTTCATTGAGAGCTGCAATCATTTAGACTTGGGACTCTGAGCCAAACATGATGCTGGGAGTTTGCTGTTGCCAAAAGAACCTCAAAGAACCCTCTGTCACTTTAAGGCCCCTTGGGCCAGCATATGGCACTTGGTACCATCAGAACAGATTTATGGTAGCCAAATCTCTACCTACTCTTCCTCTTTTTCCTCAGTGGTCTATATCAAAATGAGATGCTCCCAAAGGCCCCGGGTACATGATAGAAAGAAGTGGAAACCTGAAAGAGTATGGACAGTTCTTGGAGACTTTCTGTAGGAGAGGTTCTCCAGTGCTTCCTTTCTGATCATAGAGTAAGGTAGAGATTCACATCAAATTAACAGAGGGGTCATCTGGTCACCTACTTTTTAGGACTACTCTGTGGTAGGATTTCTCAAACTAGAGACTCTGGTGTCTGTGAGCTCTCTTTGAGAATTTAAAAATTTTGTATTTTCATTTAAATAATAATTTTAAAAAGAATATAAGCATCTTACAGATCATCCAAAAGACTTCCCTATAGCCAAGCGCTACCTTGTGATTTTAATCTTGCGTTCGTGATTATAATTGAATCAGCAGCGGGCAATTCTACTTTACTTAGGGAGCTAATGAGAAAAGAACCAAAGCAGATTTAATATGTAAATGATGTCTTTATAAAAGTGAAAGCACGTGATATCACGACAAGTTTTATGAGCAAATGGTTTAGAGTAATTTAAATGAAAAGAAAAAAATGATGAATTGTCTTCTCACATTACCTGATAGTAACCTGACAGTAATTCATGCTACAGTTGGTGATGAGGAAAATAGTATCATCTCTCACATACAATTAAGACTTTTAATTTAAAATTTATTGGCTTTATTGCTTGGTTTATATTCACTTTATAGATTGGTATTTTTGTAGTTACATAAGCTCTATAAGCATAAAGAATTTGTATCTAGTTGTATGTGTGCATAACGATGGTTAAAGAGCATGGACTCATGGACCAAATTTCCTGGATATCAATGTTAACACCACAACCCACTAGGTGAATAACTAACCTTTGGAATGTTATGTACCCTTTTTGTGCCCCAATTTCTTCATCTGATTGGGCATAATAATAGTACCTATTATTATTGTGGGGAGTAATTGAATATATGTAAATTATTAGAGTAGTCCCTGGGGATGGTAGGTACTCCTACAGTAAAAATAATTTAGCTCAGTAATTTAAGGGAAAATCTAAAAGTGTGAAAAGCCTCCTCTATTGAATAAATTAAGTTTTGTAAAATATTTAACATTTACATAGCACATCGTGTTGATAAAATACTTTTTTATATACATTATTCCATTTAGTCTTCAACATCTATCCTGAAATCTAGATATTTTTCTCATTACAAAGATGAGGAGACTAAAGCTTGCACAGCTGAAGTGATATGGCCTGAAAAATAAATATTTGCCATGAGCATTTGATATTTCTTTCCCTCATGGAGACTGAAAGACTATTTTTTAACTTAGCATTTTCCTGTTTTCTTTTGGATTGCTAGGAAGCCCACAGGTAATTTCGTACTTTAGTTCACATTAGTATTTGTGTAGGACTTACTGGTCTGAACACCTATGTTACATTTTCTTTCCTAGTCCTTCTCTTCTATTCTAATTTGTATTTTCCCTGATTCTGAAATACTGTTTTATTTTCCCTGATTCTGAAATACTGAAATATTGCTTCATATGCATTTTGGAAAATTTTGAGCCATAAATAAATAAACTGACCCATTGTTATATAACTGATAAAATTTAGATCTTGCACTGAGTTCTTTCGGCTTCATGGGGAAGTCATGTTTATTGACCATCTAGTGGGACCTGGCACTTTATATGTACTATCTCATGCAATCCACACATTAACTTGTGTGAGGTAGGTCAGGTAATCTTTTCTTCATTTTCAGATGAAGAAATTGAAACTTATAAAAGTTTTAAGACTTCCCTAAGGTTAGTAGATATTCTAATTTCTGGTCCTATAAATTGTTCTTAAACTAAAGCATGGGCTTCCTCTTCTAAATACCACCCTTTAGTTTAGGGTTTAAGGCCAGATCTTTGTATCCATCTCCCCACCCCTTCCTTTCTCTGCTGCTCTGCCAATCCTCCTGCCCCCACTCTTGGCTTTTCCTCTTGTGGCTTTGCCAAGAACAAAGATTACCATTCCAACTATCTGTCACTTAAATAAGATATTTATCATTTTTTAGCAAAAAACCCAAAAAAACAAAAAAAACAAAAAAACTTGTTATAAGAAATATCATAAATATCGAGCAAAGATGGTTCTCAATTTACAGTCTCCTTAGTAGACTGTCAGGGTTTCCCAGAACACAGTGCTCTCTCTGTCACTGTTGTACACTTGCCCAGGATCCACATCTGCCTCCTAGAAAGAACCAAAAAAGGAAACTAAGAAACTGGTGCTTCAAGGGTGAGGTGACATGCAAATCTATGCTCCCTGATCCTGGCCAACTTGCATATTTCTTTATTTGGGTCAGTTTTATGTTTTATGTTTTTTGTTTTTTAATAACTTGAAGACTGTTGTTGGCCCTGTTAGCATGTTCTCTGGCTGTTCCAAATTTGTGATAGGATAGCTCCTCTAATTGCCAGCCAGTGAGGAGTGTGGTAAAGTAATCTACACTTTGGCTAGATTAAGGCAGAGCAGAAAGTCTGGGATTGACTCTTGCCATTATGACCTAAGTTGTTGTCATAAGGAGGCACAGGAAATATCATTAAGTTCCACCCAGAGAAGAAAAATTTGAATCTCAATTGTCCTGCTGTCATTTTACACTGGTTTTTATAGTGTTTCCTAAATAATGATCTTTCCCAAACTTCAGACATTTGATTATCACAATTTTTACTATACTCTCATATCACCTGTACTATTATTTACTTAAATTTTCTTTAAGTTAATGACTCTTTTACTTATATATTATTTTAAAGGCAGATTTCATATTGTTATCATTAATAGAACGGGTTCACTTAGTATTGATAGAGGATAATCTTAAAACAATATATAATGACAATACGACAATACTATTACATTCTTTCCAGTGATAGGGATTGGGAATTAGGAGGCCTGTCCTTTGTTTCCAAAATCACATAAACTATTGCATAAACTATAGCAAAGTATGTAGCAATAGAACTTTCTTGCCACCATTTTCCCTATTTGAAAAAGCTTCAAAATCATTTACCATGTTCATTGTAGGCCATTCTCTGTGAGGAAAAGAGAAGAGATTGCCTGTGTCTATTGCAGGAAGTAATGGGAGACTATAGGGCATTAGGTTATGGAGCTAAGGTACTCATAGAGGTTAGAAACAACAAATAAAGAGAATCAGCAGCATGATACAGAGCTGAAACCAGGGATTACCATATTTGAGAAAATTCCCCTCTTTGGTTATATCTGGAAATTTCAATGAGTCCTACTTACAGATTTTGAGTAGTAAGATGAGTAAAGAAAAGCAAAAAGCAAGGTAAGATCTTAGAATAAAGGGTTTAGAATAAAGGGAAAAATTATGACACTGGAGAGGTTAAGAGTGGAAGAAAAAAGAATAATAAATGTTTTCATTACAGGCCCTGACTTATAATGCAATTAGAAGTAAAAATTACAAACTCCTAAGCAAAATTATGCTTCTGATGATCATTCCAGATTAATCTGTCAACTCTGGAAATACATATACTATGCATCCTAAAGGGTTCCTTTACTTTCTAATGGGCTTATACTGTGTGAGCTGCTTAGGTGGTAGTGACACTCATGGATATTATTGGTCACTGAATGAGCAAAGAAAGGCTTGGAAGAATTCTCTTAGGAAAAGCACACAGATCATGGAGCCATTCTAATTGTAATGTATTATTCAAGAAAAATTCAAACAAATCATTTATTGCCCAAATGTAGAGATTATTTTATGAGAGCCCTGATTAAAATGTCATTGGGAACAATTATCAGACACGTTCTTTCAATGATTCAGCTGCCAAGAATAAATGAATATAACTTGGCTAAGCTTTGGATGAAGCATACTGTGATTTATTTTGGAAGAAATATATGGAGAAAAATGAAAATTGTCAGATATTGTAGCAATTCTATGATTTGGGCTGAGAATATGGAATGTTTACATATAATTATAAAAGGAAAAAAACTGCAAAGATGACATAGTAGCAATGAAAAAAATTATAAAGTTTCTTTAAATCAGTTGAGCAAGATTTGGGTTGTGAGTAGGTGTGGTGACAATAATGGTAAGAATAAGTGGAACAAGCCATCAACCTTGAACTTTTTATTACAGACAAATCCTGCTGTGAATATATTCAGTAGCCCTTTGCCTCCATTAAGTGTGGCTCTAGGGAACAGTTAAGTATATGTTACCTTAAAATTAAATTGCCTCCTAGAAAGACAAATGAGAGTGCAAAAACATTTTTTTTAGGTCTTGTGGAAAAGAGATATATGTCACTTCTCTTTCTCTTCATTAAAGCAACAAGAAGCCAAATTTCCTCAATTTAGGTCTGATAGATCTAAACATGGTTGTAGGCTCACATCATTTTGAAGGAGCAAAGAATCTCTTGGGGTATGTGGGGCTTTTGAAAATATCTGCTACTTAAGACTTAAAGATGGGATATGAGTTCAGGATTTCTATATAATTGAATTTAATCTTAAATTTAACATTTTAAAGAAGATAGATGAATCTTCCTGTCTTCTAGAGGCGTTTGCTTGTCATGATTGAATTTTATAACCTATTCAGAATAGCAGACTCCAGGCCTTGAAGGTGCCTTGATGATGAGTAGGTGCTGGAACACAGATTAGCAAGTTTGACTTGGGGAGAGTCAGCTTTCTCAAAAATATAGGTGTAAGCATGGAGTTCCCTCATTTTCAAAAACTCTCTAGCCACAGAAGGGTATTCACATGGTTTTAGAGGTGTCTGACTCAAATACATTGGGCTAAGGCTAGTCAGATTAAGGTGGCATTGGGACAAAGGAGATCCCTGTGATAGCCAGGGGGCGTTAAGAATTCTGCACTTTCTTGATTATCTTAGAAAGTGGCCTATGAGTGTTCTTTTGTCCCTGAAAACTTCTGAATATTCTTAAGGATCAATGGTGTTTTACTCAAGGAATCTTTTGAGGAATATTTATTTATCGACTTTAACATGCATACTAAAAAAATATACAAATTGTAAGTGTATAGCTTGATGAAATTTTAAAAAATGAATAGGACCTAAAATAAGAAACAGAATAATATTAGAATTCTGGAAACCTCCTTTTTTGTCTTCTTTCTATTACTGGTCCCTGTCCGCCTACAGAATAAGAAACTATTCTGTTTCTTATTTTAGGTCCTACTGTCCTTACTTCTAACACCATAGACTATTTTTGTCTATGTTTGAACCTTATATAAACAGAATCATATGATGTATACTTTCATGTTCCATTAAGTTTGTGAGATTCATTCTTTTTGTTGCATACTTGTAGTTCACTCATTGCCATATAATATTCCATTTTTGAACATACCATAATTTATTTATCAATTCTACTGTTGGTAGACAGTTGGGCACCATTTTGATCCTTTACTGGCCAGACTTGGCTCAGAAATTTGGCTTCTGAGCTTTAAAAGAACATTTGTAAAGGTTAGCCTGAATATGATATTGCTGAGGAAGACGGTACCACCATGACAAGAGGCTTTTATGAAGGACAAGTTGCTCTCTAAGGAGGGGTTCAGATTTTCATCAGAGTTTGTTAAGACTTTTCAAAGAAAAAGTGAAGAATATTATTCATATATTGGAGACACCTGACATGGTAGATCAATTACATTCAGGGAGATTGAGCAAATAAATACCCATATTGAAGATAATGGGAATCAGGTTTCCCACTGTTGGAGAAGGGGTTTACAAGTATGAAAGGAGGGAGGCTGGAGAGAACACTGAGTGGCTAGATGGGAATTGAAAGTATTGGTATGTAAACTAATGAGTTTAAAATATATATGCACTGGTAGATATAGATGGAGATATATGTATAGGTATGTTTGTACGTCTATGTGTAAACATGCCTATATTTCCTAGCTCTGTTCTGTGGGAGGGCTTAGAAACAATAACATCCTAGTAGAAATAAGCATTCTAAGTACCCAGATCTTGGTTTCCAAATATCGATGTTTCTTAAAAGGAACCAGTACTAGATGGAAATGGTTGGTTCCAAAGTTGAGGCAGAGAAAGTAATAGATGATTTTGGATCACCTGTTGCTCAAGAAAGTAAGGAAATGCTCAAAAAATTAATGGACACCCATCAAAGGACATAGAAGCTAGCTTGTAGGGATCCCCACTGGCCAAAGCTGTATCATTCTGAGCATCAAGATAGGTAATGATAGTAACAGATTACAACACATTAAATAAAATAGGGGTATGCAAATGCATACAGAGGCAAATAAATAAATAGGTAAGTTTTTCTTACAGTAGAATGCCAAATTTTCTACAAATTTGATTTTTTTCAAAAGGTAATCTATGTAGTACAAATGCTTTTGTTTATTGACCCAGCCTCATTTCTCAGCATTCTCCCCACTCTAGGCTCCAACCACTGAATTATTTGCAGTTCTAGAATATGGTGTATTCTGTTTACCTCCTTTCAGGATATGGCATTCTGTCTCACCCTTCTCAGTATGTAAAACCTGCCTGGTGGCAGAGGTTTTCAGAGTAAAGAGTCTCTGCCTGCCTCAGTGTAATTTTGAGTACCACTTGCTTGGTATTCCTTATTGCTAAGTGCTGCCATCCATCTTGACAGCCTATGTTGCATAAACCTGTATTCTGTTGACTGTGACCACGTAATTGGAATGTCTGCTTGCCAGACTATGAGCTCCCATGGAACCCTGGACCTCTTAATGCTTAATTATACTTGAGATTATTTAATGTTTGTCTTTGCCTTTATGCCAAATAAGAGTAATGACTCTGTCTTGTTTTCTACTCTGGTTCTAGGTTTAGCACAATACTTGGAGCATGACAGTTGCTCAAAATGTTTTGACTGAATTTCCTAGCATCTAGGCAGCGGTCTGTTCCTCCAGTCTGTTCCACACAGTTGGTGGTTTAGCTCCATATCTCAACTCTTTCAGTCTGTTCTGCCACCTGGAGAACTGCAACTTGTCTTGCTGTATTTTGTGATTGGATAGCTATAAAGATGGCATTGGAGATCAGATTTTGATTACCTAAACCATTACCATAGTTTCAAAACAAGGGACTCTGGGTAAGCCACTCTTTAATTCTTTCTAATGTTGAAAATAATGTTTGGCAAGAGATTCAATCTAATTAGGAAGATTTTAAATTTAATATTGAAGGACAGAGAAAAAGATTAATTAAATAATTAATTAAAATAATTAATAGTAATAGCACTAGGTACTATCCTAAGGGCTTCTGCATTAACTCATTTAATCCTTGCAATAACCACATGAGTTATATATTATTATTATGCCTATTTTAAAGAGGAAGAAACTGAGCCATTTGAGTAACTTGTCCAAGGTCAAGTAGGATGCTGACCTACAGTTTGAACTGGGGCAGTCTGGCTCCAGAGTCTGTGCTTATAACTTCTGTGCTATCCTGAAATAAACATTGTATGAGAGAGAAAAATTAAATTTCTCAATTTAAAATAGTAACCACAAAAACCAAAACTGGCCAGGTGAAGACTGACCTCAGATGTCAAAATACCAAAAGACAGGGTACGGATAACAATAAAGTGAACTTTAAATTTTAAAGACAGGGTACGGATAACAATAAAGTGAACTTTAAATTTTAAAGTTCATAAATCCAGCAAATTTTGCTCATAAATCCAGCAAATCAAATTATACTAAACTTTTGGGCTCCCTTTCTATGTGCATATGCACAGCTATAAACACAATGGATGTAATTTTGAATCTACCTTTTTCATTTAACATTGTCATAGCCATTTTCTATATTGCTATATAATTATCAAGACAATGACACCATATTATTGCTTTCATTGGCATTTTTATTAACTTTTTTCTTATAAATTTGTTTAATTCTTTTTTGCAATGTAGACATTGTTTATTACTTCTCCAGTGACAAGATAAAATTTTATTCTCTGTGGCTTTGCATCAACAGATACAAAAATAAATTCATTTTTGTGTAAAGTATGAGCATAGATAAAAATTGTATTTTCAAATTATACAACTACAATTTCCTTAATAATGCTACTGACTCACTTTCTTCACCTGTAACCCTCCTTTCCTGTTTTTATCTTTAAAAATAATAGACATTTCTAGAAATCATAGACATTTCTGGGTTGAGATTCATGATCAGAATGTGATAATTAAAAGACATACATTATGGACATAATACAATCAGATCTGAAGAGCGGAAAGGAGAATAGCAATGTATTTATTTATTTGTTGTACATATTGAGTACCTACTATGTTTCAGGCACTATTTTACATAGTTGGGATATATCAATGAATAAAAGAGAAAGTTACTGCCCTTTGAGCTAATATTCTTGTGGTAGGAATCAAATAAGCAAATATAAAACTTATTAAATGATGATGAGTATGATAAACAAAATAAAATGGGAGATAGGTTTAAAAAGAGTCAGATTGGCCACAGAGATTGTAATTTTAAGTCAGTTTGCCTGGAAAGGATTCCATGTGAAGAATGAGACCAAAGTATCTGAAGGAAGAACACTCTAGGTAGAGGAAACAGCAAGTGCAAAGGCCCTGGGGCAGGAACATGCTTATTGTGTTTGAGGAAAACACGATAAGGAGGTCAGAGTGGCTAGAGTGGAGTAAGAAAGGAGAAGAGTTCAGAGAGTTGGAGGTATGTGCAGCTATGAGTCTAAAAAGATTTAATTAAGGATTAAATTGGACATGGAAACATAGAAAACATTTGGATTAGTATGAAAGAGAGAAATTAGGTTATGCTACTGTGGCATATAGTATAGACTGCCAGGACAAATGCAGGATATGGATGTTACATTCCTAAATAAATTCCAAAGGTAGCCCAGATGTATTATTCTGTAGTAAGAAGAACATGGGTTTTGGAATTATATAAACAAGCTCCAATTCAAGCAAAGCGATCTCAGGAAAGCTGCTGAAACTTTTTAAGACTCAGTTTCAATATCTATAAAATGGTTATATTAAAACCTATGCTGGAAAAGTCTCAATCATAACTGAGAGAAGCTATTATAGGCTACCTGCTTTATTCCATGATCTGAAATCAGCTCTGCTTTGGTTAGCATTTCTTTTCTTTCTTTCTTTCTTTTTTTTTTTTTTTTTTTTTTTTTTTTTTTTTTTGGTTAAGGATAAGACACTAGTAACTGTACCTTCTCAAACGGCTTTTTAAGAATCTATTAACAGAAACACTTGAGATAATTTGTACTTGCTTTTTTTCATAGAAGATTTTATCATCCCCTTTTCTTTAGTTTACATATATATTTTTTAAAAAATTTGATATTCATGTTACAACACAGATGTCTTCAAATCTCACAAGCTTGTGACAACAAAACAAGATCTCATTCCCTTTATATTTGAAATATAACAACTTTGAGTCCCCATGCAACTAGTGTAGTGGAGTTCAATCTTTTACTCATACTACATGAATAATATTGCTTTTTAGTGTTCTTTTTACTACTTAAAGAATATTATCTTTTTAAATTTTTATCCACCTTCTCTGTTTTAGCTTTTCTCTTCTACCACAAGACTACCCTATGTTGAGTCTGGCATATAGCCTAATGTAGTTTTTCTATATTCATATGGTCATTTATAAACATATTTATACACATGCATATTTTTTTCATTTGTTTTACATAAATGGGTTCATATTATACACACCTCTGTGCATCTTACATTTTTCACTTAATAATACCATCTGGAAATCTTAGCACGGATTAATCTCACCCATTCTGCCCTTATAAGCAAACAAAAACAAAACAGAACTCTTGTTCCATGCTGCCACAGAACAATCCACAGAAAAATTGGAAAAAAATACTAAAGGGTTCCTTCTTGTAATTTTTCCAAAAAAGAAAGAACTCTGTTCCAAGGAATAATTGATATTGCTACTGGCTGTGGCAACTTTTAAATAAATTTTCAGATTCAAAACAAAACAAAACAAAACAAAACAAAACAAAACAAAACAAAACAAAACAGCATAAATAGGGCCCTGCTTTCACCAGGTACCCTATATGCACCTGATATATTGACCGATTTTGGGAAAAGACCCAAGCGATAGTTTTAATGTAGAAAATTGTAAGTGCTAGGATGCACCTGGAATTTTTTATGGACAATGTCCGCCATTAGAAGCAAGCAATTTACCAGAAGAAAAGTCATGCTTTACCATCAATAGACCAAAATCAGCAGGATAACAATTACAAGTATGTATGTAGTAAATGTTGGATGGCACACTTATGTCAGTAGTCAATTTCACAAGTTTTATTAGCATAGAAGTAGGAGAACTGGTGGTAGCAGTTGATGTAAAAGATAACTAGGCAGTTTTAGTAGATTTCAAGTTTAATATGAGTAAACAGTGTTAAGTAGTTATTAAAGAAATAATGTCATCTTAGGCTCTGTTAATAGAACTGTACTGTCTAGATTCCAGTGAGTAATAAATTCTCTGTACTTACTCATGGTCAGTCCTTATTTGGAGTTCAACTGTAGGTGCCAGATTTGGAGAAGGAGGATAATTACAGGGGACTGTAATATTATTTATAAGGTGTTATTTAAAAAAAGAAAGGAAAAAATCTGAAGTAAATTCCACAATATTAACATTTATTTATTTTTAGGGACAGGTACATGAATGTTTACTAATATATTACAATTTATACTTTATAATAACCCCAACTACTTTCCAAAATTTATTATCACTGCTAATTTCTCATTTCTCTTTTCATTAGTTTCTTGTTTTGGGCATATTCATCTCCTCTCTTTGTGAATAGATTCTTTTAGGCTATGGCACACCCTCTGTTCTCTCTATATTGTGAATTCAATAAATGTTGATTGAGCATTTTCTAAATGACAGATGGCATAGTTAGGGCAAAGGGTAAGTTGTTACAAAAAGAGACCCAATGATAATGTGACTTAAGAAGCAAAATAGTTTATTTCTCAGCCACATAATAATTCAAATTGTACTGTCCAAGTGAGTGGGACAGCTCTGCTCTGGGCAGTTGAAGAAGGACCCAGGTTCTTTCCGACTTGTGGCTCCAGCACTAGTGGAGGATAGGCCTTGAGGCTGGGGTACAAATCTGTCTAGAGTCTAGTCAGAGGGAAAAGAACAAAGGGCAAGGAGAGAAAACAACCAGTGTCTCTCTGCTCTCTTTTGGTTTCCACTTGCATAGACTATCTTTTTTCTATCCTTTCACTTTCAGCCTATGTGTTTCCTTAAAGCTGAAATGAGTCTCTTGTAGGCAAAATACAATGAAGTCTTTTTAATTTTTTAAAAATCCATCCAGCTACATTGTGCCTTTTAATTGAAGAATTCAACTGATTACATTTAGAGTAATTATTGATATGTAAGGACTTAGTAAGGCCATCTTATTTTTTAAAATAAATTTATTTATTTATTTTAATTAGTCTCAAATACACAGTACATTGGTTAGACATTTATATAGTTTATAAAATGATCCCCCTAATTGCTCCTTCTCTCCTCTGGTTTTCCACCTAGCCAATATATTAATGCTAACTGCATTCTCTATGCTGTGTTCCCCATCCCCATGACCATCTATCAACTACTGATTTTTACTTCTTTAGCCTTTCACACCATTCTCCCAGTCCCCCACAACCCCCTGTCCGTCACCAAATTGTCCACTGTATTTTTGAGTCTGTTTTTGATTAGTTTGTTCTTTTTGTTCCTTAGGTTCTGCATATAAGAGAGATCATATGGTATTTATCTTGCTCTGTCTGACTTATTTCACTCAGCATAATAACCTCTAGGTCCATCCATGTTGTTGCAAATGGTAGGATTTCATTTTTTTAATAGCTGACTAATATTCTATTGTATATATGAACCATAACTTCTTTATCCAATTGTCTGTTGATAGGCATTTAGGGCCAACTTATTAAGTGTATTATGGGTTTTTGGTAATTTTCTTGTTCCCTTTTTCCTTTCATGCTGCCTTCCTTTGTGAACTGGTTATCTTCTGTAGTAGTATGCTGTGATTCACTTCTCTTTATCTTTTAAAAACAATCTAACTTTACAACTCAAAGAACTAGAAAAAGAACAAACTAACCCCAAAGTTAGCAGATGAAAGTAAATAACAAACATCAGAGTAGAAATACATGAAGCAGAGATAAGAAAATCAATAGAAAAGATTCATGAAACTAAGAGCTGTTTTTTTACAAAGATAAACACAAACCTTTAGCTAGACTACGAAAAAATACAGAAGACTCGAATATATAAAATAAAAAATGAAAGAGGAGATATTATAAATGAAATACATAGAAATCATAAGAAACTAGTATGAAACACACAGTATCATCAGAAACTACTGTTAACAATTATATGCCAACAAATTAGATAACCTAGAAAATAAGCAAATTTTTAGAAATGTAAAACTTACTGAGACTGAATCATGAAGATAGAAAATATGAACAGACCAATAATGAGCAAGGAGATTGAATCAGCAATAAAAAATCTCTCAACAAAGAAAAGCCCGGGACCAGATGGTTTTCCTGGTAAATTCTACCAAATATATGAAGAATAACAATCTTTCTCAAACAGTTCCAAAATTTTGAAGAGGGGGGAACATGTCCAGAATCATTTCATAAGGTTAGCATTACTTTATACTAAAGCCAGATAAGGATGTTATATGAAAAGAATATTACAGATCAATATCCCTGATGATATTTAGATGCAAAAATACTCAACAGAACATTAGCAAACTGAATTCAACATCACACTAACGGGATTATTCACCATGATCAATTTTTTTTTAAATTTCTGGGATGCAAGAATGGTTCAATATATGCAAACAAATCAATATGATAGATCACATTAATAGAATAAAAGATAAAACTCATGATTATCTCAATAGATGCAGAAAAAACATTTGACAAAATACAACATTCTTATATGATAGAAACTCTCAACAAATTGGTTATAGAAGGAACATACATCAACACAATAAAGGCCATGTATGACAAGCCTATAGCTAACATCATACTCCATAGTGAAAGGTTGAGAGCTTTTTCTTTGAGATTAGGAATGTGACCAGGGTGCTCATTCTAACCACTGTTATTCAACACAGTACTGGAAGTTCTAGCCAGAGCAATTAGATAAGATAAATAAGTAAGTCATCCAAATCAGGAAGGAAGAAATAAAATTGTCTTTACTTGCAGATTATATGATATTATATATAGAAAATCCTAAGGAGTCCATCAAAAAATTGTTAGAACTAATAAATAAAATCAGTAAAGCTGCAGGATAAAAAATCAACATATAGAAATCAACTGCATTTCTATAAGCTAATAAGGAAATATCCAAAAAAGAATAAAAAAAAAAATCAACTTGTAATAGCATCAAAAAACAATAAAATACTTAGGAATAAATGTAACCAGTAAGTGAAAGATTTGTTTATTGAAAACTACTAGACCCTGATGAAAGAATTTGAAGAAGACACAAACAAATAAAATGCGATCTAGCGGTGATGAATGGGAAGAATTAGTAATGTTAAAATGCGCATACTAAATTTGCATATGCAAAGCCATCTATAGGTTCAATGCACTGTCTATAAAAATTTCAATGACATTTTTCATAGAAATAAAAAATTCTAAAATTTGTTTGGAATCAAAAGAGACTCCAAATAGCCAAAGCAATCCTGAGGGGAAAAAACCCCAAACTGGAGGCATCACACTTACTGATTTCAAACTATACTACAAACCTATAGTAATTAAAACCATATGTTACCAGCATAAAAATAGACACACAGACCAATGGAACAGAATTGAGAGCCCAGAAATAAACCCACACATTTATAAACAACTAATATTTGATAAGAGAGCCAAGAATACTCAATGGAAAAGGATAGGGAAAACTGGAAAGTCACATACAAAAAAAAAAATAAATAAGGTTGGACCTATTTTAATCACTCACAAAAATTAACTCAAAATAGATTAAAGACTTAAAGGTAAGACCCAAAGTGTAAAACTCCGAGAAGAAAAAGCTCCTTAATATTGGTCTTGGCAAAATTTTTTTGGATATGACACTAAAATACAAACAACAAAGGCAAAAAAATAAGTAAATGGAACTACATCAAACTTCTAGAGAGTGGAACAAATAGTCAACTAAATGAAAACCCAACTTATAGAATTGGAGAAAATATTGCATGTGATTCACTGCATCCATTGCAGCTGGAGCTGGGGTGGTGGGTGAGCACAGTGAGCTCAGTGGACCGAACCAATGCACCCTCAGGAGGGGCAGCAAGAAGGCAACCCAGATTGAACCATTGGCGCTGTAGCTGGAAGGGAGAACAGGTGTTACCAACCTGTCTGGAGGGGAGGGGGACGCTGGCCTGTCTGGGTTGCAACATGACACCTGGAGGGCGTGAGACGCTGCTGCCTCTCCTGAAGGACCACACTGAGGCAAGAAACCAGGAATTCTGGGAAAACATGAAGGAGTGAGAGACGTCCTCAGATATCTCCCCATGAAACAACGATAAGCTGAACATCTAAAAACTGAACAAAAAACACCCAAACTGCGCACCAGCACGTCTGAGCATGGGAATTGTGCATAAGAGCTACCATAGGTCAGAACCCCGGGTGTCAGGCGGTGGACTCGGGCAAATAAAGAAGCTTATCTCTCAGCCACTGGAGATCTTGCAGGAGGAAGGGGAGGGGTGAAGGTGTGGCGACTTCCCTGATCAGCCCTGCCTGGAAGTGCTGGGACGTTTCTATGCAGCTGGCAGCAGGTCTCAGTCATCAGAGCAGAAAGCAGAGAATTGGGACGGGACTACAGAGAAACAACAGTTGATTTCTACCAGCTCCAGCTGCATAACTGAGGGTGAGCTGCAGCCTCTGACCCCCAACCCAGAGAGCCCCTCTCCCCATTCCCTCTGAGACTGATCACCACGGAACCCTAGGAAAATCTGAGCAAACGCTAACAAAACTGTTGCTAACACTGAGAGAGACTGAAACTGAGAGTAGTGAGTGTGATTAAGATCTACAAGAAAATAAAAGACGTTAGGCTTTATATAAAGCAGGGATCCAAGAGGCTTAGATGCCACCTACTTGAAACCAAAAGAAACAAAAAGGTCTCTCTTTAGCCTTCTTTGCAGCAGGCTAAAGAGAGACCTTTATATAATAAATCTTCTTTCTGGAAAAACAACAGAATACACTTCCATTAATGCCCAGGCAGAGAAATAGTCCATTTGACACCATGAACAACCAAGACGACAAGGTATCTCAGAAAGAAAGAGAAATATCTCCAGAACATGAGCTTACAGACATAGAAATATGCGACTTAGGTGACAGAGAATTCAGGATGATACTTCTGAAAAAAACCCAGTGAGATCAGAAACGAATCATATCAACAATTTCAGATATTGCAAAAACAGCTAGATGAGCAGAGCAAGGAGATTGAAACCCTCAAAAAGAACCAAATACAACTTCTGGAGATAAAAAACACACTACAAGAGTTGAAAAATGAAATAATAAGCTTGGGAAATAGAGTCGACCAAATGGAGGAAAGGATCAGTGATATCAAAGACAGAAATCTAGAAATAAATCAGAAAGAAGAAGAGAGAAACCGAAGAATGAAAAATAATGAAAGAGAGGAGAGGAAATATAACAATAACGGGCATTACCAAAAGCAAGGAAAAGCAACAGGGATTAGAAAGCATTTTCAGACAAATAGCGGATGAGAATTTCCCAAATCTAAGGAATGACCTGGAGGTTGGAATTCAAGAAGTCAACAAAACTCCCAATTATCTCAACCCAAAAAGGCCTTCACCAACATACATTGTATTAAAGTTATCAAAATCAATGACAAAGATAGAGTTCTCAGGGCAGCCAGGGAGAAGAAAACGATAACGTATAAAGGAAAACCCATTAGATAATCATCAGACTTCTCAGCGCAGACCTTACAAACCAGAAAGGAGTGGAATCAAATATTTAAACTGTTAAGTGAAAGGAGCTACCAGCCTAGAATAATGTATCCAGCTAAGCTCTCCTTTAGATATAAAGGAGAAATTAAGATCTTTTCAGACATATAAAAATCTAGAGAATTCTCTCCTACAAGGCCCGCTCTACAGGAAATTCTGAAAGGGGTCAGCTCATCTAAAACAAAATAACAGCAAAAAAATACATAATTAGGAGTAAAGTGACTATCAGGCAAATAGAAGCAGAAGAGTGCAAACTTAACTAAGACCCGGGCATTATAAACTTAAATAATAAGAAGAGAATTGCTATAGCAAGATAGAAATGAACTTTCAGCACACATAGAAACAAATTGAGATAACAATGACTAAAAAGGAGGGGATTCAAAGATCCAAATTTGCAAAAGGAAAGGAGATAAGGCACACGTAGAAGAAAATGGATGACTATATATATATATATATACCTATCTTTTTCATATTTATAATGGTAACCACACACCATAGAGTCAGAACTGAAGTATATATCATAAAATAAGAAGAATCAGAGGCAAACCCCACAAAAACCAACCAAAATAAAGAAAACAGAAACACAAGGACAAGGAAGCAATGCAAACACTGAGCTACCAGAAAGCAAAGACATCATATAAGAAGACCTCATATTTCAATAATCACCCTAAGTTTAAATGGACTGAACTCACAATAAAAAGGCACAGATTTGCAGAATAGATCAAAAAACAAAACCCAACCATGTGCTGCCTCTAGGAGGCACATCTCAGCTCCAAAGACAAATATAGACTCAAAGCGAAAGGGTGGAAAATGATATTTCAAGCGAATGGCATTCAGAGAAAAGCGGGAGTAGCGGTACTAATATCGGATGAAATAGACTTTGAAATAAAAAGGGTAAAGAAAGATACCAAGGGACATTTCATAATAATAAAGGGAATCATGCACCAAGAAGACATAACACTTATTAATATCTATGTTCTCAATCAGGGAACCCCAAAATATGTAAAGCAATTACTAACAGAACTAAAGGGAGAAACAAACCAAAACACTATTGTGGTAGGGGACCTAAATACTACTGTTGGATATGGACAGATCATCCAAATAGAAAATCAATAAGGAAATAACATCCTTAAATGACACATTAGGCCAACTGGACATAATTGACATTTACAGAGCCTTCCATCCCAAAACAGTTGCTTATACATTCATCTCTAGTGCACATGGAACATTCTCAAGAATCGACCACATACTGGGACACAGAGATAGCCTCAACAAATATAAGACGGTTGAAATCATACCAACCATATTATCTGATCATAATGCTTTGAACCTAGACATCAACTGCAAAAAGAAATCAGGAATAAACACAAATACATGGAGAGTAAACAACATGCTACTGAAGAATAACTGGGTCAGGGAAGAAATAAAGAGATCAAGAGATACATAGAAACAAATGATAATGATAGTATACAACATATCAAAACATTTGGGACACGGCAAAAGGGGTCATAAGAGGAAAGTTCATATTATTACAAGCCTATCTCCAAAAACAAGAATGAGCCCAAATAACTTAATACTTCATCTTCAAAAACTAGAAAAGGAAGAACAAATGAGGTCTAAAGTCAGCAGAAGGAAAGAAATCATCAAAATTAGAGCAGAAATAAATTAAATTAAAAAAAAAAACAATAGAAAAAATAAATACAACAAAGAGCTGGTTCTTTGAGAAGGTTAATAAAATTGACAAGCCCCTGGCTAGATTCTATAAAGCAAAATGAGAAAGGACACAAATAAATAAAATCAGAGATGAAAGAGAGGAAATTAAGACTGACATCACAGAAATAACAAAGGATCATGCAAGAATGCTATGAAAAAGTATTTAATAACCTAGAAGAAAGGGACCAGTGTTAGAAAATACAACCTTCCTAGACTGAATCAAGAAGATCTGGAAAATCTAAATAGACCGATCAGCAGTATGGAAATTGAAACAATCATCAAAAACCTACCAAAATGTAAAAGTCCAGGACCAGATCGCTTCATTAGTGAATTCTACCAAACATTCAAAGAAGATTTAACACTTATTCTCCTCAAACTCTTCCAAAATATTGAAGAGGAGGCAATACTTCCCAACTCATTTTATCAGGCTAGTATTACTCTGATACCAAAATCTGGTAAAGATAACACACAAAAAGAAAACTACAGACCAATATCACTCATGAACACACATGCAAAAATCCTAAATAAGATACTAGCAAAACTGAACACAGCAACATATTAAAAAGATTATACACCACAATCAAGTGGGCTTCATCCCAGGGGCACAGGGATGGTTCAAATCAATTAATGTGATATACCACATAAACGAATTAAAAAATAAGAATCATATGATCATGTCAATAGATGCAGATAAAGCCTTCGACAAGATACAGCATTTATTTATAATCAAAACACTTAACAAAATTGGTATAGAAGGAAAGTATCTTAACATAAAGGCCATCTATGACAAACCCTCAGCCAACATTATACTTAATGGTGAAAAACTAAAAACCTTTCCTCTAAGATCAGGAGCAAGGCAAGGCTATCCACTATCACCACTGTTATTCAATATACCATTGGGGGTCCTAGAGTGTGCAATCAGATAAGAGAAAGATATAAAAGACATCCAAATAGGAAATGAAGAAGTCAAACTGTCACTATTTGCAGATGACATGATTCTCTGTATAGAAAACCTTAAAGACTCCACAAGAACAAGAACACTACTAGAAACAATAAGCAAATACAGTAAAGTCTCTGGATACAAAATCAATGTTCAAAAATCCATAGCATTCCTATACTCTAACAATGAAGTGTCAGAAAAGTGAAAAAATAATTCCTTTTGCAAGTGCAACAAAAAGAATAAAATACCTAGGAAAAAATTTAACGAAACAAGCGAAGGACCTATATAATGAAAACTATAAGACCCTATTAAAAGAAATCGAAGAAGATACAAAGAAATGGAAAGCTATTCTGTGTTCTTGCACTGGAAGAATCAACATAGTTAACATGACCATATTATCTAAATAAAACATTATAGAGATTTAATGCAATCCCCATCAAAATCTCATCAGCATTTTATAAAGAAATACAACAAAAAAATCATCAGATTTGTATGGAAGCACAAAAGACCCTGAGTTGCCAAAGCCATCCTGAGAGGAAAGAATGAGGCTGGAGGCATCACTCTGCCCGACTTCAAATCATATTACAAAGCAACAATAATCAAAATGGCATGGTATTGGCAGCAAAATAGATACATTGACCAGTGGAATAGAATGGAGAGTCCAGAAGTAAACCCATATTTATATAGGCAAATAATTTTTGACAGAAAAGCTAAAAACATACAGTAGAAAAAGGAAAGCCTCTTCAAAAAATGGTGCTGGGAAAATTGGAGGGCCAATTGCAAAAAAAGAATGAAATTAGACTGTTGTCTAACACCACACACCAAAATTAACTCAAAATGGATTAAGGACCTGAATAAAAAATCTGAAACAATAAAATTCATAGAAGAAAACATAGGAACTAAACTCAAGGACCTTGGACTTAATGAGGATTTTATGAATTTGACCTCAAAGGCAAGAGAAGTAAAAGCAAAAATAAATGAATGGGACTATATCAAACAAAAAAGCTCTGCTTAGCCAAAGAAATCATCAACAAGGTAAAGAGACAACCATCAGAATGTGAAAATATATTTGCAAGCAAAGCCTTCCAGAGGGCCTAATATCAAAAATATAAAAAGAACTCATATGACTCAATAACAATAAAAAAAACAAATGATTCAATCAAAAAATGGACAGAGGACCTGAACAGACACTTCTCTCTAGAGAAGATAGAAATGGCCAACGATATGAAAAGATGTTCAACATCACCAGTTATTAGGGAAATGCAAATCAAAACCACAATGAGATACCATCTCATGCCTGTTAGAATAGCAGAACAAGTAATCAACAGAACAAGTAATAACAAATGTTGGAGAGGGTGCAGAGAGAAAGGAACTCTCGTACACTACTGGTGAGACTGCAAATTGATATAGCCACTATAGAAAATAGTATGGAGGTTTCTCAAAAAACTGAGAATTGATCTACCATATGATCCAGCAATCTCTCTACTGGGTATTTACCCCAAAGACTTGAAAACCCATATCTGAAAAGATTTTCCACACTGATGTTCATAGCAGCATTATTCACAATGGCCAAGACATGGAAGCAATCAAAGTGTCCTACGATAGATGATTGGCTAAAGAAGCTGTGGTACATATATACAGTGGAATATTACTCAGCCATAAGAAGAGATGAAATACTGCCATTTGCAACAACACGGATGGACTTTGAGATAATCATGCTAAGTGAATAAGCCGGACTGAAAAAGTAGAAAATCACATAATATCCCTTATATGTGGGATATAAACCTAAAAGCAACAAATGAACAAAACAAACAGAAACTCATGTACATGGACAATGGACTAGTGGTTACCAGAGGGTAGGGGATGGGAGAAGAGGGAGGAGGTAGATGGGGTCAAATATAAGAGTGTAGGGGGAGGGTGAAGTGGGTAAAGGGGATCAAATATATGGTAGCTGAAGGAAACTGGACTTTGGGTAGTAATCACACAATAGAATATATAGATGTCGAATTATAATGTACAACTGAAAATTATATAATTGTACTAACCAATGTTATCCCAATAAATTTAATAAAAAAAATTAGAGAAAATATTTGCAAACCATATCTGATAAAGGCTTAAATCCAAAAAAAGGAACTCACATAACTCCACAGTAAAACACAAATAATCTGATTTAAAATGTGCAGAGAAACTTAACAGACATTTTTCGAAAGACCCAGAAATGGTCAACAGAATAAGTGCTCAGCATCACTAATCTTCAGGGAAATGCAACTCAAAACCATGCGATATCACCTCACACCTATTAGGATGTCTATTATCAAAAAGATAAGAGATATGTGTTGGTAAGGATGTAGATAAAAAGGAAGCCTTGTGCAGTGTTGGTGGAAATATTAAATGGTGCAGCCACTGTGGAAAACAATATGGAAGTTTCTTAAGAAATTAAAAATAAAACTACCATATGACCCAAAACTACCATATGATCTCACTTCTGGGTATATGTCCTAAGGAAATGAACAGGATATGACGAGATATCTGCTCTCCCATGTTTATTCCAGCATTACTCGCAGTAGCCAAGATATGGAAATAACCTGTTTGTCAAAGGATGAATGGATGAAGATGTGGATATATATGAATGTTATTCAGCCATGAGAAAGAAGGAAATCCTGTCCAATGTTATGACATAAATGGAACTTGAGGGTATTATGCTTAGTGAAATAAGTTAGATAAAGACAAATACTGTATGAACTTACTTATATGTAGAATCTAAAAAAACCAAACTTGTAGAAACAAAGTAGAATGGTGGTACCAGTGGCTATGGGCTGGGAGAAATTAAGGGATGTTGGACAAAAATTACAAACTTCCAATTAGAGGATGAGTAAGTTCTGGGGATCTAATGCACAGCATGATGATTATATCTAACAACACTGTATTATGTACTTGAAAGATCTAAGGAAGTAACCTTAAATGTTTTTATCACAAAAAAAGAATTGGTAATTATGTGACATGATGGTAATCATATTGTGATATATAAGTGTACCAATTCAACAGGTTGTACAACTTAAACCTACACAATGTAACATGTCAATTTCAATCAATATAGCTGGAACAAAAACATTGTAAGTGTAGATGTGCAGCAAGGAAACACTGAATATAAAAATCTTTAAAAATCGTTATTAATATGTAAAAATTCATCTATTCTGCTGATGAATTAGAAAGGGTCACAGAATAGCTTTGTAATATTGAATAAGTTACTACTACATGATATACAAACTTTAGTGCTTTTCTTCTCTAGGTGCTTTGAGCAGAGGTTTAAACCTATATGTGAAGGTATATATAACATGCTTTCAGGTTAATATTTCTGTTAATAGTGTTTACCTTTATAGTTCCTTTTAGTAATGTAGAAGGTAAATGTGATTGGCAGAGAATGTATAATCACAACCAAGTGATACTTTAAAGAAGAAAAAAGTATATATATACATATATATATAAACAGTTAATGGGTAAAACCTACTTGTATGTATAATGCCTGGATGATTCTATCTAAAGTATATTTTCTGAGGCAGTTTTACCAAGTGTAGTAGATTTATTATTGTTTACAAAATATTCACTCTACCCCTCTGCTCCCAGTGACATTGGCTTGATTGAAATCTTTCATTGGCTGATTCAATATGGCAGAAGTGATAGCATGCCAGTTACAAGTTCAAATTTAAGAGATGCTATGGTTTCTTTTTTACTCTTGTACTGCCATGATATGCCATGCTCTAGGTAATCCTTGATCATTTAACCTGAGTTCTGGAATAAGATGTGTAAAGCACACCTGATCCCAACCTTCAGCCTGGAGGAACAGCCAGCTAACTTAGCCAAATGTTTCTGAACCATGACTGATCTGTAGACTTGAGAATGAATAAATGTTTATTATTAGAAGCCTCTGAGATTTTGGGGTTGTTTGTGATGCTGTATTATGACAGTAAAACTTGACTAACATAACATTTTTCAAAACTTAGTAATATCTTTTCTAATATATTCTATTAAGAAACAAAGCAAAACAGAGAACTCACTCCAGTTATTATTTCTTCCTTAAATTTATTTTCACACATGACCGATAAAATATCAGTCAGTATCTATGCTGGATGCCTTTTGTTTGCTCCACCAAAACACTCTCCACACTTTCTTATCTTGCTCTGTGCCTTAAGAGACTTAAATAAGGTTTGGCCAACAAGGAGCACTGACAGGAGAGCAGAAGGAGGAACAGAGGAAAGTGGGGCCGGGGATATTTAATTTCTGGACTTTCTCCCTGCTGGGTCACTGCAAGCTGGCTGCATCCTGTGGTCAAAGGACACAGCATCTGCCAGGCAGCCCTCTCTGCATATCCATAATAGCTCACTCCCCATTTCCATGTAGGCCTAGGGCTTTCCTTAGCCCTGAGGTCACTAGCTCTAAGTACTGCACTATTTCTTGTGGTTTCTTTATACCCTGCCCGCACTCTCATAAATAGCCCCTTAGTAAACTCTCCTCAAAATTGCTCAGTTTAAGTGTATCATCTGTTTCCTGCTGCGACCTTGACTGATACAAATTTCTTGGTTAAATTTTATAAAAAGTATTTATGAAGTGACAGAAGTTCAATTTAATCTGGTGTTCTGACTGACACACTTTATACCAAAAGAAAGCATAAACATACATATGTGAAAATGTGCATGGCTCCTAACCTGATTTTGTTTCCCTGCCTGGAGGCTTCTGTTATGCATGTTCAGGCTTGTGGGACCTTTCTCAGGGCACTGTTTCTTTGTCAGGTAACTTGATATTACTACCAGTTCTAAAATTTTATGCTAATTAAGAAACTCTCAATGTTTTTCCCTGCAATTTTCTCTGTAAATGCTAGATGATTTCATTTTTAAATTTCTTCTCAGGATTTAGTAAATGAGAAAGAAAAGTAAAAATAGAGAGGTAGAAAGGTAGAATAGTTCTCTCAGCTCTCTGAACTTTCATTGTAATAAACTTCATTTTCCAGTAATAGACAATCAATTATTCCCCAAAGCTGCTTCTCAGCTGTGAGAACTTACCCAATGTATTTGTTCTTTTTCTACCCCAATTTTTTTCAGTATTAGCATATCAAAATCAGGACTAAAATATTTACTTTCAGTTTTATTCTGAGAATTTAATACAATATATGAAAAAGAATCTAATGCAGTGATTGGGACTCAATAATTGCCTATTTATTTTAATCTTTATTCCAACTGCATACTTAAAAATATTAAATTTCATTTACTTTTAAGGTTTATTCAGTCCTTCTGCAACTGCTTTTCAGAAAGCCTAGGTATTTGGTGGACTTACTTTTTTTTTCCTACTCAAAATTTTTTTCTAGGTTTCTGGTCAAGATGGCAGAGTAGGTGGATTCTGTGCTTGCCTCCTCTAATGACAACATCAAAATTACACCTAAACTGCAGAACAACCAGCATTGAGAATCACTTGCAGTCTAGCTGAACAGAAGTCTTACAACTTCTATATTGAAGAAGCCATGTTGAGACTGGTAAGAGGGGTGGAGATGCGGAATGGGGCTTTCCTACACTAATGTGTGGTAGTTAAAAATTGGGAGGAATATCTTGGCTGTGGAGGTCCCAGCTCCATACCCACTCCAGGGTTCCAATGCTGAGAGGTCCCCATAACTTCTAGCTGTGAAAACCAGTGGAGATTGTGACTGAGTGAAATGGAGAACAGCTGGAGTACCAGGTATTCCTCTTAAAGAACCCCGCACATGAACTTATTCCCTAATGAACTCACTTGCTCAGAGCTCCAGCAATGGGGAAGCAGCTTGAAAGACACTAGGGACATACAGGGAGGAACTGAGTTGTCAGTATAAGAGCTGGAGGGGGAGCTTTCTTCCAGCCAGAAGTGCTGGCAAAAGCCATTGTTCCTTTGTTGAGCCCTACCTTAACTCAGCATGCTGACTCAGTGGCTACCATATCTGAGTCTCCATCAACCTGGCTAACACTGATTGCCCAGTCCTGATGATTCCCTGAGATGCTGCCCCACCCAACTTATGGGCCCACCCAAGTTGCTTCTGGTGGCTTTTCTATATGAACAGCCTGTTTTGGCTCATGCTGTGAATGTTCCTAAAATCTATCAAAGTTTTGCAAAACCCAAACAAGCAGCAGCTGGCCTTGGTATGTTTTCTTACCTTTTGCTAAACAGCCCCAAGCTCGGCACTGGTGGCAGCTGGCCTCATTTTGCAACTTAGTCTCTCCTAGGCACCTCCAAGCCCAGCACAAATGGTAACCATCTGCAGACCGCTTTGTGGCTTATACCAAGTGGCCCTGGGCAGGGCATAGGCAGTAGCTAACCTTGACCTGCACCAGAGCACCATCCAAAAGGCTCCAGAAACAACACACCTGGGGGCCAGTTTCAGATCACAGAGTGCACACCCAACCACCTCCACAAACGACACACCCAAAGGACTGGATGGCACCGGAGCCTCGCTAAAGTGATTCCTGCTCCATAGGGTCAGCCCCTGCATAACAGCAACTTCACTGTAACAATGAACAACAATGGTCAATCCTCACAACCAATTAGCCTCAGAGTCAATCCCTCTAATTGACATGCCAATAGCAATTAAGGCTCAATTACAACAGGAGGGTACACAAAGGACATATCTAAAGCATTCAGCTCAGGTGAGCAGGGAGACCGCACCACTGAGCTCCACAGGACACCTACTCCATAAGGCCACTCTACCAAGACTGAAAGACAAAGCGGCTTTACCTAATACATAGAAACGGAGAGAGGCAGACAAAATGGGAAACAAAGAAATGTCCCAAATGAAAGAACAGAATAAAGCTCCAAATAAAAGAACTAAACAAAATGTAGACAAGCTATTTACCAGATGCTAAGTTAAAAACACTGCTTATAAGGATGCTCAGTGATATCAGTGAGAACTTCAACAAAGAGATAGGAAACATAAATGTAAAGATAAAAAATGTAAAAAAGAACCAGTCAGAAATAAAGAACACAATAACTGAAATGATGAATATATTAGAGGGTATCAACAATAGATTAGATGAAATGGAAAAATGAATCAGTGAGTTGTAAAATAAGGTAGCAGAAAACACCCAGTCAGAATAGCAAAATGGGGAAAAAAAAATCTAAAAAAAGGGGATCGTTTAAAGGGCCTCTGAGACAACGTTAAGCATACGAACATTCAAATCACAGGGGTAGCAGAAGAAGAGAGGGAGCAAGGGATTGAAAACCTATTTGGAGAAGTAATGACTGAAAACTTCCCCAACCTGTCAAAGGAAATAGACATACATGTCTAGGAAGTGCAGAGAGTCCCAAATGAGATGAACCCAAAGAGGCCCACATCAAGACACATTATAATTAAAATGACAAAGATTAAAGAAAAAGAGAGAATCTTAAAAGCAGCAAGAGAAGGCAGTTAGTTTCCTACAAGAGAGCTCTCATAGGACTGTCAGCTATTTTCCCAATAGAAACTTTGGAGACCAGAAGGAATTGGTATGAAATATTTAAAGTGATTAAAAACAAGGACCAACAACCCAAATTACTCTACCCAGCAGAGCTGTTATTTAGAATTGAAGGAGAGAGAAAGAGCTTCCCAGACAAGAAAAAAAGCAATACCAAACTAGTATTACAAGACATATTAAAGGGAAATTTTTAAGAAAAAGAAGAAAAAAGGATAAAAAATATAAATAATAAAATGGCAATAAGTACATATCTATCAACAATTACTTTCAATGTGAATGGATTAAGTGCTCCAATCAAAAGATAGGGTGGCTGACTAGCTAAGAAAACAAGACCTTTACATATACTGCCTACAAGAGACTCACTTCAGCTTGAAAGATACACACAGACTGAAAGTAAAGTATTGGAAAAAGATATTTCATAAATAAGAAAAAGTTGAAAGCCACGCTATATTACTCAAATGTGGGATATAAAACTGAAAGCAACAAATAAACATGATAATCAGAAACTCACGGACACGGACAGTAGATTAGTGGTTACCAGAGGGAAGCAGTGAGGGGAAGGTAGACAGGGATAAAAGGGGTCAAATATTTGCTGACAGAAGGAAATCCAACTCTGAGTGGTAAAAATACAATGCAATATATATATGACTTACTGTTGAATGATACACCAAAAATATTTAATTTTGTTAATGTCACCCTAATAATTTTTAATAAAAAAAAGCAATAGAAAACAGATATTTCATGAAAGTGGAAATACTTATATAGGGTAGCAATACTTATACCAGACAAAATAGACTTTAAAAGAAAGGCTTTAACAAGAGACAAAGAAGGACCCAGTAATTCCATCTGGGGTATTTATCTGAAGAAACTCAAAACACTGATTCAAAAAGACATGCATCCATATGTTTATTGCAGCATTATTTATAATATCCAAGATATGGAAGCAACCCTGTGTCCATCAATAGATGAATGGATAAAAAGTGCTACATGTATATAATAAAATATTACTCAGCCATAAAAAAAATGACTGTTGCCATATGCAGCAACATGGATGGACCTACAGAGTATTATGCCAAGTGAAATAAGTCAGACAGAGAAAGACAAATACTATATGATTTCACTGTGGAATCTAAAGAACAACATTAACAAAGAAAACAGAAACAGATTCATAGATACAGAGAACAAACTTATGGTTGCTAGATGAGAGGACATTTGGGAGATTGGGTGAAAATAGGCATGGGATTAAGAAGTACAAATTGGTAATTACAAAACAGTCATGGGGATGTAAAGTATAGCATAGGAAATATAGTAAATAATATTGTAATAGCTGTATATGTTGTCAGATGGGCACTAGATTTATTGGGAGTGATTATTTCATAAGTTATATGTGTCTAATGACTATATTTTATGCCTGAAATTAATCTAATATTATATTCAACTATAATGGAAAAATTAAAAAATCGCTTAAAAAGTGAAAGATCTTAGATGAAAAAGTTTTAAACTGTGGTAAAATACACATAATAACTGTGATAAAATAAACATAATATAAAATTTATCATCTTATACCTTTTTTAAGTGTATGGTTCAATATTGTAAAGTATATTCACATTGTTGTGCAACTAATCTCCAGAATTTTTTCATCTTTTCAAGACTAAAACTCTATACCCATTAAGCAACTATTCTCCATTTTCTTTCCCTCCATCTCCCGGTAACCACTATTCTACTTTCTGTTTGTATAAATTTGACTGCTCTAGGTACCTTATATAAGTGGAATCATCATAGAGCGTTTTTCTTTTTGTGATAATTTATTTCACTTAGCATATTGTCTTTAAGATTCATCTGTATGATACCTTGTGTCAGAATTTCTTTTGATAGATTTATTTTTAAAAATAAATTTTCTAAGATATACTTGACAAAATTTCTAGATTTTGTTTAAAATCACATTTCTCTATGTGCTGAAAGATAAAGATGGCTCTAACACTGCAGATTATTATTGTGAAATTGTAAAAAGTGTACCATGTGCTTAGAATGCATCCTCTAGTCATTAGTGTGCTCTTTATGAATATCTGACTTTGTTTGGCATATGTATGTATGCATGGGAATATTTATTACCCTCAATCAGCCAATGTTCTCATCCACTGGCTATTCTCTGTCAGCACTCTTGTTCAGAATTGTATTAAGAAGTTTAATGAACAGAAAGGAATACTGTAAAAAAGCATATTTCAAACATTAAGTATGTGGACTATATATTGATTCTGAGAATTTCTGAGCAACTTTAAAATGCTCATTTTCTACACTTATGCCTCCTGTTACTAGATGCCTTTCTGGGCTCCACTTCAAGCTTTGCTTTCTGTGTTTTTTTTTTTTTTCCCCTCTCTATTTGGAACATACAGCCTCCCAGAGTTCCTGGAACTCTTCTGAATGTGGTGAATTGGGTCTCCTCCAAGACCTTCCCCGAACGCAGATGCACTGCTAATTTTCCCAGAGCTGGCCCCTTGAAAACAGGCAGAAGGCAGTCTCAGTGGTTAGTAGAAAATAGTCTCTCAGATTCATCCTTCTGCAACTACTATTCACCCTTTGTAACTGTTAAAACGATTTCTTTTCTCCCTTTGCTTCATGAGGAAATGGGGATGGGGTATTCTTGGAGAGGAATGATACATCTGTGGAGAATTCCCCAAATGGGTCAACATTTGTTTTCCTCCAGTTTTATTGAGATTTAATTGACATATAACCTTATATTAGCTTAAGGTGTTCAGTATGTTCGAAATATGTATATATTGTGAAGTGATTACCATAGTAAGTTCAGTTAACATTCATTATCTCACATAATTACATTTTTTCCCCTTCGAATGAGAATTTCTAAGTTCTATTCTCTTAGCAACTTTCAAATATACAACACAGTATTGTTAACTATACTCACTCACCATGCTGTACATTAGAACAGAATTTATAACTAGAAGTTATACATTTTGAAGACCTTCACCGCCGCCTCCCTGCCCCACACCCCCGCCACCTTGCCACCCCGGGCTCTAATCACATCTATTTTCTGTTTCTATGAGTTTAGTTTTTTTAGATTCCACATATAAGTGAAATCATATAGTATTTGTCTTTCTCTGTCTAGCTTATTTCACTCAGCTTATTTCACTTGTCATAATGCCCTCAGGGTCCATCCATGTTGTCACAAATGGCAGGATTTTCTTCTTTTTTTAATGGATGAATAATATTTCATTGTTTATATAGATCATATTTCTCTTATCTATTAATCTATTGATGGACATTTAGGTTGTTTCCATATCTCATATTTTGTGAATCATGCTGCATTAACATGAGGGTGCATATGTCTTTACAATATAGTGTTTTACATCCTTCAGATATATACCCAGAAGTGCGATTGCTGGATCACATTGTAGTTCTATTTTTAATTTTTTGAGTGAACTTCATACTATTTTTCATAGTGGCTGCACCAATTTACAATCCCACAAACAATGCATAAGTTTGCCTTTTCTTCACATCCTCACCAACACATGTTGATTCTTCTCTTTTTGATGATAGCCACTCTAAAAGGTGTAATTGGCACATAGCATTATATTAATCTTAGGCGTACAACATAAATTTAATATTTTTATATATTGCAAGGTGATCATCACCACACAATAAGTCTAGATTATGCCCATTACCACAATAGTAAAAAAAATTTTAAAACATAATTTAAATAATTAAAAATTTTTTGAGGTTTGTTTAAGGCACATAATATGGTCTATTTTGGTAAATGTTCCAATTTTCAATCCCACCAACAGCGTACAAAGATTTCCTTTTCTCCACATCCTCACCAACATTTGTCGTTTTGGGTTTATTGATGATAGCCAATCTGAAGGTGTGAGGTGATATCTCATTGTGGTTTTATTTTGTATTTCTCTGATGGTTAGTGACCTTGAGCATCTTTTCATAAGTCTATTGGCCTTCCGTATATCCCCTTTGGAGAAATACCTATTCAGGTCTTCTGTCCACTTTTTAATTAGATTGCTTGTTTTTTGTTGTTGAGTTGTATGAGTTTTTTTTATAAATTTTGCATATTAATCACTTGTCAGATGTATCATAGGTGAATATCTTCTCCCATTCAGTAGGTTTTTGTTTCATTTAGTTGATGGTTTCCTTTGCTGTGCAAAATTTTTTTGATTTAGTCCCATTTGTTTATTTATTTTTTGTTTCCCTTGACTGAGGAGATATAGCAGAAAAAAATTATTAATAGCAATATCAGAGAGTTTACTGCCTATATTTTCTTACAGAAGTTTTATGATTTCTGATCTTACATTTAAGTCTTTATTCCATTTTGAGTTTATTCTTATATATGGTGTAAGAAGGTGGTCCAGTTTCATTTGTTAAAGAGACTATATTCTTTCCCCCTTGGTCATCGATTAAATGACCATAGAGTCATAGATTTATTTCTGAACTCTCTATTCTGTTCCATTGATCTATGTGTCTGTTTTTATGCCAGTACTATGCTGTTTTGATTACTGTAGTCTTATAGTATAGTTTGATAACTAGTCATGCGATACCTCCAATTTTGTTCTTCTTTCTCAAGATTGCCGTGGCTATTTGGGGTCTTTTATAGTGCCATATAAATTTGAGGATTATTTGTTCTAGCGCTCTGAAAAATACCATTAGCATTTTGAGAGGGATTGAATTGAATCTATAGGTTGCTTTGGATAGTATTGTCATTTTAATGATGTTGATTCTTCCTATCAATGAGCACGGTATATACTTTCATTTATTTGCATCTTCAATTTTATTTTTAATGACATAATTTTCCAAGAACAGGTCTTTTACTTCCTTGGTTAATTGGATTCCTAGGTATTTTACTGTTTTTGATGCAATTGCACATGAGATTGTTTTCTTAATTTCTCTTTCTGATAGTTAATCATTGCTGTATAAAAATGCAACTGATTCTGAATATTAATTTTGTATCCTGCTACTTTACTGAATTCATCGATCAGTTCTAACAATTTTTTTTTTAATGTGTGGAATTTTTAGGGTTTTCTTTATATAGTATCATGTCATATGCAAATAATGACAGTTTTATTTCTTCATTTTCAATTTGTATTCTTTTTATTTTTCTTTGTTGTCTGATTGCTGTAGCTAGGACTTCCAATACTATGTTTAATAGAAGTGGCGAAAGTGGGCATACTTGTTTTGTTCCTGATCTTAAGAAAAATGCTTTTAGCCTTTCTCCATTGAGTATGCTGTTAGCAATTGGTTTGCCATATGTGGACTTTATCATGTTGAGGTATATTCCCTCTATTTCTACTTTGCTGAGAGTTTTTATCATAAATGGATGCTGGATTTTGTCAAATGCTTTTTCAGTATCTATTGATATAATCATATGATTTTTATCTTTCAATTTGTTAATGTGTTATATGACATTGATTGATTTGGAAATATTAAACTAAACTTGCATCCCAGAAATAAATCCGACTTGATCATGGTGTATGATATTTTAAATTTATTACTAAATTCTGTTTGCTAATAGTTTGTTGACGATCTCTGCAACAATGTTTATAAGGGATATCTGCCTGTAAGTTTCTTTTTTTGTATTGTCTTTGGTTTTGGAATCAGGGTAATGGTGACTATGTAAAAAGAGTTATGAAGGCTCCTCTCCTCTTCAATTTTTTGGAATAGTTTGAAAAGAATAGGTGTTAATTCTTTGAATGTTGGATAAAATTCAAGTCTATGTCGCCATCTGGTCTAAGACTTTTGTTTTCTGGAATTTTTAAATTACTGATTCGATTTTGTTGGTGGTAATTGGTCGTTAAGATTTTCTTTCTTTTTGACTCAGTCATGGGAGATCATATGTTTCTAGGAATATATTGATTTCTTTTAGATTGTCCAATTTGTTGACATATAATTGCTTATAGTATTTTCTTACAATCCTTTGTATTTTTGTGGAGTCCATAGTTACTTCTCTTTCTTTTCTGATTTTTTATATTTGGGCCCTCTCTCTTTTTTTCTTAATGAGTCTAGTTAAAGGTTTAATTTTGTTTACACTTTCAGAGAACCAGCTCTATTTCATTGATCTTTTATATTGTTTTTCTGGACTATTTTGTTTATTTCTGCTCCGATCTTTATTATTTCCTTCCTTCTACTCACTTTGGGTTTTGTTTGCTGTTGTTTTTCCAGTTCATTTAAGTGTAACATTATGTGGTTTATTTGAGATTTTTTTTTTGTTTTTTGAAGTAAAACTGTATTGCTATGAATTTCCCTCCTAGGACTGCTTGTGTTGTGTCCCATGGATTTTGAGTCATTGTGTTTTCATTTTCATTTGTCTTTAGATATCTTTTGATTTCTTCCTTGATCTCATTGTTAACCCATTCATTGTTTAATAGCATGTTGTTTAGCCTGTGTATTTTCCAGCTTTTTTTTTTTGTAGTTGATTTCTAGTTTCATATCATTGTGGTCAGAGAAGACACTTGATACAATTTCAATCTTCTTAAATTTATTGAGACTTGGCCTAACATGTGGTCTATCCTGGAAAATGTTTCATTGGTACTTGAGAAGAATGTATATTCTGCTGCTTTGAGGTGAAACACTCTGAAAATATTAATTAAATATATCTGGTCTAGTGTGTCATTTATGGCTACTGTTTCCTTATTCATTTTCTGTCTGGAAGATCTGTCCATTGGTGTCAATGGGGTGTTAAAGTCTCTGACTGAGTGTAATACTGTCAATCTCTCCCTTTATGTTGGTCAATAATTGCTTTATATATGTAGATGCTCCTATGTTGGGTGCATATATGTTTACTAGGGTTATGTCCTCTTTTTGTATTGATCCCTTTATTATTCTGTAACGCCCTTCTTTGTCTCTTATTATAGATTTTGATTTAAAGTCTATTTTGTCTGATATAGCTATTGCTACCCCAGCTTTTTATTCATTTCCATTTGCGTGAAATATCTTTTTCTGTCCCTTTACTTTCAGTTTGTGTGTATCGTTTGATCTGAGGTGGGTCTCTCGTAAACAGCATATGTATGGGTCTTGTTTTCTTATCCATTCAGCTACTCTATGTCTTTTGATTGGAGCATTTAATCTATTTATATAAAAGTGATTATTGATAGGTACATAGTTATTGTCATTTTATCATTCATATTTATGTCCTCACCCTTTTTTATTTTATTTTATAAAAGTCCCCTTAACATTTTTTGTAATTCTGATTTGTTGGTGATGAATTACTTTAGCTCTTTCCTGTCTGGGAGACTCTTTATCTTACATTCAATTTTAAATGATAGCCTTGCTGGGTTCTTGTTTTTCATCACTTTGTATATTTTGTGCCAATCCCTTCGGCCTGCAAAGTTTCTATTGAAAATTCTGCTGACATTCTTATGGGAGTACCCTTATAAGTAACTAGCTGCCTTTCTCTTTCTACTTTTAGGATTCTTTTTGTCTTTAACTTTTGGCATTTTCATGATGATGTATCTTGGTCTGGGTCTGTGTGGGTTCTTCCTTTTGGGACTCTCTACGCTTCCTGGACTTGTATATCTATTTCCTCTGCCATATTAGGGAAGTTTTCTATCATTATTTCTTCAAGTAGGTTCTCAATCCCTTGCTCTCTTTCTTTTCCTTCTGGTACCTCTATGTTACCAGAATGTTAGTATGTTTGATGTCTCAGAGATCTTTTAAACTTTCCTCATTTTTTTGATTCTCTTTTCTTTTTGCTGTTTCAACTGGGTGTTTTCTATCACATTGTTTTCTAACTTTCTGATTCAGTCCTCCACTCCGTCTAATCCACTATTGATTTCTTCTAGTGTATTCTTCATTTTGGTTATTGTATTCTTCATTTCTGACTGATTCTTTTTTATGGTTTCTATGTTCTTTTTATATGCTTACTATCTTCCTATTGAAGTCCTCACTGAGATGATCTATTCTCCCCCTAGTTCACTGAGCATTTTTAGAACCAGTGTTTGAACTCTGTCTCTGGGAGGTTGCTTGCCTTTATTTCATTTAGTTTTTTTTTCTGGAATGTTCTCGTGTTGTTTCATTTGTGGCACATTGCTTTGTTTTTTCATTTTTGTTGCCTCTCTGTGTTTGTTTCTATGTATTAGAAAGATCTGTTACATCTCCTAGCCTTAGCCAGGTGGCCTTATGTAATAGGTGTCCTGTATGGCCCAGTGGCACAGTCTCCTCGATCACCTGCACCATGGGCTCTAGTTGTGTTCCTTGTGTGGTTATGTGTGTTCTCCTGTTGTAACTAAGTCTTCATTGCTGTTCGCATGTCAGTAAATGGGATTTACTCTTGGTCTGACAGGGTGTGGGGATTGGCCATGTCCACAGGGTATGAGCTGCTGTGTAGGGGATGATCCCACAGAGTGAGATTCACTCCAGCAGTCTTGTGTTGTTGAGACCATCGTTTGAGTGTGCTGCTTATGGAGCTAGTCAAGTGGTGCTCCGTTGTGGTCTGATGCCAGCCTTTGTATATGTTGGTTCTGGAGTCCCTTGGGAAGGCCTCCCATGTAAGCCAAGTTCAGCTACTGCCTTTGCTTGGGGGCTACCTAGTAGAAGCTAACATGCGATCTGCAGTTGCTTGCTGCTTATACTGTATCTGGAGGCAAGTGAGAGAGATCATGCTGTGTGCTGAGGTTGGTTATTCTCTGTATCGATCCTAGGGAGGCTTAGTAAAAGGACCCATGCACCTCAAGGCCTGAGGCTGCCTGCCAGCTGTCCGTTTGACTTTGCAGCTGGAAGAGCATTTGGGTAGGCGAGTTGGGTGGGGCGGGGTCCCAGGGAGTCACCAGGGTAAAGTGAAAAAATTTCACCTGGCCAATGCAGAGTCAGGTTTCACGTCAGTGTTGAATCTGCGGCTTCTTGTAAAAGTCTCCGATTGCAGCAAATCCAGCCACTGTCCTCCTCAGGCCCTCAGACCCCCATGATCCATGCAAAAGATACTGTTTGCAGCTTGGGCTGGCACCAGTGGCTCGCCATCGAAAGTCTCCTCTGAAACATGTAGCTGTGTGTGGGCCACATGAGCTGAGGACTGCTGGCTGCCAATAAATTTGCAGCTCAGGGAAGCTGCAGGATAGAGGTGCCTGACAATGGGCCATGGGGACAATTTGTGGGCTGGGTGGGATGAGGCCCCAGAGAGACTGGGGTTGAAGTGGGCTGATCTCTCCAGGCCAGTTCAGCTTCAGAATTGGCTGTGTCAGCTCAGTGGCAGGGGCGGAGGGGCGGGGTGTTCAACACAGGCAAGATGGTGCTTATTTGTAGACTGCCTGGAAGGGGGCCTGACAGAGGAACAGTGGTGGCTGTGGCTCCAGCCTCTGCCCTGACACCATGCCACTCATCCTTTCCCTGTATGTCTGCCACATCTCCTGAGTCGCTGACCCTTAGCCGGAGCTTAGGGTGAGTGTCTACAAGTGAATGAGTCCATGCATGTGCCCTTTAACAGGACTTGGGTTTTCAGGTATTTTTTTTTTGGTCTCACTCAGATGGCCAGAGTCTCCAATGGATTTTACAATCAGATTTTGTGAGAACTACTCTCTCTAGGATTGGAACTCTACTCTCTCTAGGATTGGAACCCTGGGCTGGGGAACCTCTGTGTGGGGCTAGGGCCCCTCGTTTCTTCAGGGGTCATCTGCAGCCACACTCTCCCTCCCACTGTTCAGTCGCCTCACAGGAGTGCAGCCCACTTAGCGTCTTTGCCTCACCTTCCGAACTCAGATATGTTATGATCAGCTAGATTTCAAGTGGTTCTCCAAGTTGTTTGTTTTATAATTTGGTTGTAAATTTAACATGGTCATGGAAAAAGGTGAATTCTGCTTTTTACCTAGCCTGCCATTTTGACTGGAACCTGTTATGTCTTTTTAATGATTGACTTCTTTATCATTATGAAATAACCCACTTTATGCCTCATTGTAGTTTTTATTCAAAAATCCACTTTTTCTGTAATATAACAACTATAGCTTTCTTTTGATTAGTGTTAGCATGGGATCTCTTTTTATGTCTACTGGGAAGCAGTTTTCCATGGGTCTCTTACATTTTTGTACTTCTCGTTTCTGCTTTTGTTCTGGACTATGTTTTTAAAAAGGATATTTATTTAACAAACAGCCTTGGAGAATAGATATAGGGTCTTCAACCTGAGCATAGGGCTGAAATTGTTTCCGATCAGAAAATAAAGAGAATTTCTCTTTTTGGGGCAATAATTGGATAGGTTTGATTATTGATATGGTCAGACTTCATGCAAACATTGTGCTATTTTCTACTTGTTCCTTTGTTCTTTGTTCCCTTTGTTCTCTTTTTCTGCCATCTTTTAGACTGAGTCTTTTTAAAGTTCCATTTTATCTCCTTTTTATTTCTGATTCATTAGCTATAACTCTTTTCTCAGTAATTTTATTGCTTGCTTTAGGTTTTACAGTATACATCTTTAATTTATCATGTACATTAGTTTCCTATGGCTACTGTTACAAATTACAAACTTGGTGGCTTAAGACAAAAGAAAATTATTCTCTCATGAAATCTGAAACAAATTTCATTGGGCTAAAGTCAAGGTGTTGGCAGGGTCACACTCCACTAAGAAGCCCTAGAGGGGAATTCCTTGATTTGTGACCCCATCACTCAAATCTTTGCCTTGATGGTAACATTGCATTTTTGCCTGTATCAAGTCTCCCTCTGCCTCTCTCTTATAAGGACACTTGTGATTGCATTGACGGATTAACTAGATAATCCAGGATAATCTCCTCATATCAAAATCCTTAAATTAATTTATAAAGTCTTTGCCATATAAGATAACATTGACAAGCTCCAGTGGTAGGGACCTAAGATATCTGGGGGCTATTATCCAGCCTACATCGCAGCCTGCCTTCATGTGGTATTATATTACTCCACACATAAAATAAGGACCTTGCAATGGTATATTCTTACTTCTTCCAATTGGCTTTTGTGCTATTATTGTCATATATCTTATATCTGTTCTAAATTCTTCACTACATTGGTACTGCTTTTTTAATACTTTTAATCAAACTTAGAAAAATATTTGGGAATCCACAGACATGTATATTATGTCATTTGAAGTATTTTAATAGCTCACAGAATCCAGATAATTTTTTTCCCCAATATCTTCTCTGTATCTTTCTTTTTGGACAATATTTTCTGCTATGACATCAGGTTCATGAATCTCTTCTTCCATAATTGCTAATTTACTGTTTCTCTCATCTAGCGCATTTTTCATCTCAGATATTGTGACTTACATTTCTGGAAAGTTGATTTGAGAGCTTTTTTGCCTCCTCTGTTTCTGCTTAATGTGTTCAATATTTCCTCTAGATTATTGAATATATAGACTGCAGTTGTAATAACTTTTATTGTCTTTGTCTACTAAGACTATCATATCATCTGTCATATCTAGGACCATTTCAACTGATTACATGCTTTGTAACTTTTTTTAAAATTTATTTTTAATTTATTTATTTTTGATTACATTGGTTAACGAAATCCAGTAAGTTTCAGGTGTACAATTTAACAGTAAGGCAGATATATATATATTTCATTGTGTGTTCCCCTCCTATAGTTAGATTTCTTTCTGCCACCACATATTTGACCCTTTTTACCCCATCTACCTCTCTCCTCTCCCCTCCCCCCCTCCACTTTGGTAACCACTAGTATATTGTTCATGTCCATGAGTCTCTGTTTGTTTGTCCTGTTTATATGTTGCTTTTACATTTTTATCCCACATATAAATGAAATCACGTGGTTTTCAATTTATTCTATTTGACTTATTTCACTTAGCATGATTATTTCAAGGTCCATCCATGTTATCACGAATGGCAGTATTTCATCTCTTCTTATGGCTAAGTAATATTCCATTGTATATATGTACCACAGCTTCTTTATCCAATCATCTGTTGTAGGACACTTTGGTTGCTTCCATGTCTTGGCCACTGTGAATAATGATGTTAGGAATATCGGTGTGCAAAATCTTTTCAGATATGAGTTTTCAAGTCTTTGGGGTAAATATCCAGTAGAGGGTTTGTCAGATCATATGGTAGATCAATTCTTAGTTTTCTGAGGAACCTCCATACTGTTTTCCATAGTGGCTGTACCAATTTGCAGTGTATGAGGGTTCTTTTTTCTCTGCATCCTCTCCAACATTTGTTATTACTTGTCCTGTTGATAACAGCTATTTTTTTTAACATTTTATTTTTTTATTTTCCCCCTTCCCACTGATAACAGCTATTCTAACAGGTGTGGGATGGTATCTCATTGTAGTTTTGATTTGCATTTCCTTAATAGCTAGCGATATTGAGCATCTTTTCATATATGTGTTGGCCATTTGTATGTCCTCTACGGAGAAGTGTCTGTTCAGGTCCTCTGCTCCTTTTTTGATTGGATCATTTGTTTTTTTTTTGTTATTATTGAGTCATATGAGTTCTTTGTATACTTTGGATATAAGGCCCTTATGGGAGGTGTTGCTTGCAAATATATTTTCCCATTCTGATGGTTGTCTCTTTACCTTGTTGACGATTTCTTTTGCTGAGCAGAAGCTTTTTAGTTTGATGTAGTTCTATTCATTTATTGTTGGTTTTACTCCCCCTGCCTTTGAGGTCAAATTCATAAAATCCTCTTTAAGTTCAAGGTCCATTAGTTTAGTTCTTATGTTTTCTCCTACACATTTTATTGTTTCAGGTCTTTTATTCAGATCCTTAATCCATTTTGAGTTAATTTTGGTGTGTGGTGATAGACAATAGTCTAATTTCAGTCTTTTGCGTGGCTTTCCAGTTTTCCCAGCACCATTTCTTGAAGAGGCTTTCCTTTCGTACTGTATGATTTTGGTTATTTTGTCAAAATATTTTGCTCATATAAATACGGGTTTATTTCTGGACTCTGGATTCTGTTCCACTGTTCTGTGTGTCTGGTTTTCTGCCAGTGCCATGCCATTTTGATTATTGTTGTTTTGTAGTTTAATTTGAAGTTGGGCAAATTAAACGTGCCTCCAGCCTCATTCTTTTTTCTCAGGATGTCTTTGGTGTGTAGGGGTCTTTGTGCTTCCACACAAATCTGATGATTTTTTTGTTCTATTTTTTTTAAAAAAGCTGATGGGATTTTGATGAGGATTGCATTAAATCTGTATAACGCTTTAGCTAATAAGGTCATTTTTAACTATGTTGATTCTTCCAGTCCAAGAACATGGAATAGCTTTCCATTTCTTTGTGTCTTCTTCGATTTCTTATAACAGGGTTTTGTAGTTTTCATTATATAGTCTTTCACATGTTTTGTTAGATTTATTCCTAAGTATTTTATTCTTTTTGCAGCAATTGCAAAAGAATTATTTTTTTTTTCATTTTTTTTCCTGACTCTTCATTATTAGAGTATAGGAAAGCTATGGATTTTTGAACATTGATTTTGTATCCAGAGACTTTACTGTATTTGCTTATTGTTTCTCGTAGTGTTCTTGTTCTTGTGGAATCTTTAGGGTTTTCTATACAGAGAATCATGTCATCTGCAAATAGTGACAGTTTGACTTCCTTGTTTCCTATTTGGATGCCTTTTATATCTTTCTCTTGTCTGATTGTACTCTCTAGGACTCCTGATGTTATATTGAATAACAGTGGTGATAGTGGACAGCCTTGCCTTGTTCCTGACCTTAGAGGAAAAGTTTTTAGTTTTTCACCATTAAGTATAATGTTGGCTGAAGGTTTGTCATAGATGACCTTTATTATTTTAAGTGTTTTGATCATAAATGGATGCTGTATCTTGTCAAAGGCTTTTTCTGCATCTATTGATATGATCATATGATTCTTATTTTTTGATTTGTTTATGTGGTGTATCACATTAATCGGCTTGTGTATGTTGAACCATCCCTGTGCCTCTGGGATGAAGCCCACTTGATCGTGGTGTATAATCTTTTTAAGACGTTGCTGTGTTCTGTTCACTAGTATCTTATTTAGGATTTTTGCATCTGTGTTCATGAGAGATATTGGTCTGTAGTTTTCTTTTTTTGTGTTATCTTTGCCAGGTTTTGGTATCAAGGTAACATTGGCCTCATAAAATGAGTTGGGAAGTATTGCCTCTTATATTTTTTGGAAGAGTTTGAGGAGAATAGGTATTAAATCTGTGAATGTTTGGTAGAATTCACTAATGAAGCAATCTCGTCCTGGACTTTTACATTTTGGTAGGTTTTTGATGATTGTTTCAATTTCCATACTGCTGATCAGTCTAATTAGATTTTCCAGTTCTTCTTGATTCAGTTAAGGAAGGTTGTATCTTTTTAAGTTCTTGGCCATTTCTTCTAGGTTATTAAATTTGGTGTTATATACTTTTGAATAGTATTCTTGTGAGATCTTTTGTATTTCTGCAGTGTCTGTCATAATTTCTCCTCTTTATCCCCAATTTTTGTTTCCTCTTTTTTCTTTAGTGAATCTAGCCAGGTGTTTGTCATTTTTCTTAACCTTCTCAAAGAACCAGCTCTTTGTTGCATTTACTTTTTCTATTGTTTTTTGTTTTCAATTTCATTTATTTCTGTTTAATTTTGATGACTTTAGGCTTCATTTGTTCTTTCTTTTCTAGTTTTTAAAAATGAAGTGTTATGTTGTTTATTTGGGCTCGTTCTTGTTTTTGGAGATAGGTCTGTAATGATATTAACTTTCCTCTTACGACTGCTTTTGCTTCTCCCGAAAGTTTTGATATGTTTTACTATCATTATCATTCGTTTCTATGTATCTCTCTCCCTTTATTTCTTCTTCGACCCAGTCATTCTTCAGTAGCATGTTGTTTAATTCCATTTATTTCTTCTTCCCTCTTTCTTTTTACAGTTGATGTCTAGGTTCAAAGCATTATGATCAGATAATATGGTTGGTATGATTTCAACCGTCTTATATTTGTTGAGGCTATCTCTATGTCCCAGTATGTGGTCGATTCTTGAGAATGTTCCATGTGCACTAGAGATGAATGTATAAGCAGCTGTTTTGGGATGGAAGGCTCTGTAAATGTCAATTATGTCCAAGTGGTCTAATGTGTCATTTAAGGATGTTATTTCCTTATCGATTTTCTGTTTGGATGATCTGCCCATATGTGACAGTGAGGTATTTAGTTTCCCTACTATGATAGTGTTTTGGTCAGTTTCTCCCTTTAGTTCTGTTAGTAATTGCTTTACATATTTTGGGGCTTCTGATTGGGAGCATAGATATTAATAAGTGTTATGTCTTTTTGGTGTATGATTCCCTTTATCTTTATGAAGTGTCCCTCAGTATCTTTCTTTACCTTTTTTATTTTGAAGTTTATTTCGTCTGATATTAGTACTGCTACTCCCACTTTTCTCTGAATGCCATTTGCTTGGAATATCATTTTTCACCCTTTCACTTTGAGTTTAAACTTGTCTTCGGAACTAAGATGTGTCTCTTGGAGGCAGCATATGGTTGAGTTTCGTTTTTGATCCAATCTGCAACTCCATGCCTTTTTATTGGTGAGTTCAGTCCATTTACATTTAGGGTGATTATCAAAATATGAGGTTTTCCTATAAACATTTTATCTTTTGCTTTCCGGTAGCTCGGTGTTTCCATTGCTTCCTTGTCCTTGTGTTTCCATTTTCTTTATTTTGGTTGGCTTTTGTGAGTTTTCCCTCTAGTCCTTCTTGTTTTATGTTATATACTTCAGTTCTGAATCTTTGGCATGTGGTTCCCATTACAAATAGGTAAAGGATAGTTTTATATATATATAGTAATCCTTTTTCTTCTCTGTGTGTCTTATTTCTATTCCCCTTTGCAAATTTGGGTCTTTGAACCCTCTCCTTTTCAGTTATTGTTGTATCAGTTTGTCCTTATGTATGCTGCTGAACGTTCATTACTATCTTGCTATAGGAAATCTCTTCTTATCATTGAAGCTTATAATGCCCTGTTGTTGGTAAGGGTTGCACTCCTCTGCTTCTATCTACCTGCTCTTCACCTTACTTCTAGTTATATGTATGTATGTATGTATGTATGTATGTATGTATGTATGTATGTATGTATTTATTTACTTATTTATCTATCTATCTATCTATCTATCTATCTATCTATCTATCTATCTATCTGTCTGTTTGTTTGTTTTGTCGTTTTGTTTTAGGTAAGCTAATCCCTCTCAGAATTTCCTGTAATGCAGGCCTTGTATTGGAGAATTCTCTCAATTTTTATATGTCTGGAAAGGTCTTTATTTCTCCTTCAGATCTAAAGGAGACCTTAGCTGGATACATTATTCTTGGCTGGTTGTTCCTTTCATTTAATAGTTTGAATATTTGATTTCGCTCCTTTTTGGCTTGTAGGGTTTGTGCTGAGATGTCCGACAATAATCTCGTGGGTTTTCCTTTATAGGTTACCGTCTTCTTTTTCATGGCTGCCCTGAGAATTCTGTCTTTGTCATTGATTTTTGATAATTTTAATACAATGTGTCTTGGTGAAGGCCCTTTTGGTTTGAGATAATTGGGTGTTTTGTTGACTTCTTGATTTCCAAGCTCCAGCTCATTCCTTAGATTTGAGAAATTCTCGTCCACTATTTGTCTGAAAATGCTTTCTAATCATTGCTCCTTTTCCTCACCTTCGAGAATTCTCATTATTGTTATGTTTTCTCTTTTGATGGTATCAGCTAGTTCTTATATTTCTCTTTCATTATTTTTCATTCTTTAGTTTCTCTCTTCTTCCTTCTGATTTATTTCTGTCTTTGATATCACTGATCCTTTTCTCCATTTGGTCGATTCTATCCCCCAAGCTTGCTATTTCATTTTTCATCTCTTGCCATGTGCTCTTTACCTCCAGAAGTTCTATTTGGTTCTTTTTGAGGGGCTCGATCTCCTTGCTAAAAAACTCATTCTGTTCATCTAGTTATTGTTTCAGTTCCTGAAATTGTTGAAATAAATTGTTTTGGATCTCATTGAGTTTTTCAGAAGTATCATCCTGAATTCTCTGTCATTTTAGTTGCATATTTCTATGTCTGCACTCTTATTTTCTGGAGATTTTTCTTTTCTTTTTTTTTCTGAACTGCCTTGTCATCTTGATATTCATGGTATTTAATGGACTATTTCTCCACTTGGGCATTAATGGAAGTATATTCTGTTGTTTTTCCAGAAAGAAGATTTATTAAATAAAGGTCTCTCTTTAGCCTGCTGAAAAGAAGGCGCTCTTCTTTTAGTTTCCAGTAGGTGGCATCTAAGCCTCTTGGATCCCTGCTTTATATAATGCCTTAATAATGCCTTTTTTTTCCCCTCATAGATATTCAATTCCACTTGCTACCCCCAGTCTCAGTCCCTGTTAGTGTCAGCAACAATTTCATTAGTGTTTGCTCAGATTTTCCTGGTGCTTCAGGGTGTTCAGTCTTTGAGGATTCGGCGGAGGGGCCCTTTGGGTTGGGGGATGGGGGCTCCAGCTTAGCCTCGGTTTTGCAACCACAGCTGGTTAAAATCAATTGTTGTTTTCCTGCCATCCTGGATTCTCTGCCATCTCCATTTGTTTGCTTTCTGCCCTGATTCTTGGGCACCTCCACTGTGGGGAGCTCACAGCTATCCCAGGCAGGGCTGTGCAGGGAACTTGCCGCAGCTTCTCCCCTTACCCTCCTCCTGCAGGGAGCTCCTCTGTGAGAGTCAGCTTCTCTGTTTCTCCCACCACTCGACTCTTGGGGTTCTGACCTGGTAGCTCTTATGTGCAGAACTCACACTCAGACATGCTGGTGTGCAGTTTGGGTGTTTTTTGTTGAGTTTTAGATGTTCAGCTCACTGTTGTTTCAAGAGGAGTGATCTGGGGACGTTTCTCACTCCACCATGTTTCTGACGTTGCTTGCTTTGCAACTTTTGATTGAAATCTAGACATTGTGATTCTTACCTTGCTGGGTACTGGACTTTTGGTATGCTTAAAAAATATTTTTGATATTTTGTTCTGGGTCTCGGTCAAATTATTTGAAACATTTGCCCTTTCCAGGTCTTATTTTAAAGCTTTATTTGGTACGTTCAGAGGAGTGTACAGTGTAAGACTAGTTTCGACATCCTCCTGAGTCAGTTCCCTTCTGAGTACTTTTGAGCACCTATGAATTATAAAATTTTTCACTCTACATGTTGAGAATATAAAATATTCCCAGCTCTTCATGAGCTCTGAACATTGTACACTATAATGCTTTCAGGTGATTCTTTCCCTGCATGCGTACAGTGATCATTAATCAGGGGTCCCTCTAAAGATATATGAAGCTCTCTCTGTTCTTCAGTATCTTTTCCAGTATTTTCTCCTCTTAACTTTAGCTTCCTTGGCCTTGCTGGTCATCTTCTTTTCTTCAACTCATGCCAACTTCTGGGATCTGCCAGGTTTCCCTTCTCTTTGTATTATGACTTGAAAACTCCTCTTTTTAGGAAGTAAGCTTAGGAAATCATAGGGCTCATTTTGTTTGTTTCCTGTTACACCAGGACCACTGTCATTCATCGCCTCATAGGCAATGTCTCAAAAGCAATTGTTTTTATATTTTACCTGATGTTTTAGTTTTTTTTTTTTCCAGTCAGGAGGATAAATCCAGTTCCCTATCACTCCATCTTGGCTGGAAGTAGAAATCTTCACATTATTCTTTGAAGAATGATAAAAGTGGTACGTGTCCATGGTGCAAAGTCTATGATCCAATTCCAACTAATTTTCAGGTAGGGCATTAACCAGGAGCTATGGATAATTTTTTTTTCTCATAATGATATCAGTGGTTCTATTTCTATTTGTTGGGTTTTTCTTTCCCCATCAAAGTGTTTGTTTTATGATGGGATTATGGTCTAATAAACCCAGCATAAACTGAAAATGACAGATACACCTTGTTTTATGATGGGATTATGGTCTAATAAACCCAGCATAAACTGAAAATATTATGAGTTGAAAATGCATTTAATACACTTAACCTACTGAACATCATAGCTTAGCCTACCCTTAAATGTGCTCAGAATATTTATATTAGCTTACAGTTGGGTAAAGTCATCTAACAGAATGAATACACCATAGAGTGTTGGTTGTTTATCTTCATGATCACTTGGCTGACTGGGAGCTGTGGCTTGCTGCCGCCACCCAGCATCATGAGAGAGTATTGTACTGCATATTGCTAACTCAGGAAAGGATCAATTCAAAATTCAAAGTATGCTTTCTACTTACGCAAATCACTCGTACACCATTGTAAAGTTAATCTTAAGTCAAATTGTCATAAGTTGTGACTGTTGTATATGAGTGGGTGTATTTCTGAACTCTTTATTTTGTTTCATCAATGTATTTGTTTATCTTTGTGCAATACTATAATGCCTTGATTATTATAGCTTTATAATAACTCTTGAAACCACATAGAGTAAGTTATTTAAAAATTTGTTCATTTTCAAAGATTGTTTTGGCTATTCTAGATATTTGCATTTCCATATAAATTTCAAAATTATTTTGTCAATTTTTACCAAATAGTCTTCTTGGAGTTTGAGTGGAATTTCATTTAATCTATAAATTTAATGTTGATAAACATAGATTAACTTAAGGATGGCCAATAATATATCAATATTGAGTCTTCCAATCCATGGAACATGATATCTAGCTCCATTTATTTGAGTATTCTTTAATTTCTCTCAGTAATGTTTTATAGTTTTATTTCTATCTATTTTCATATTTTATGTTAAAATTGTTCCTAAATATTTGATATTTTTGGTCATAGTATAAATGATTTTTAATAAAGCTTATATTCTGTCTGTGAAGGAATTCAATTGTTTGTTGTGAGTATGTAAGAATACAGTTGATTTTTGTATATTGACCTTCAACTCATGACCTTGATACATTTAATTATTAATTTTAGTAGTTCGTTTAAATGTTACTTTAGATTTTCTTTGAATACAATTATGTTGTCTAGGGATAAGGACAGTTTTCTTTCATTGTAATGATAATGTCTTTTATTTTTCTTTCCTTGTTGCATTGGCTAAGACTTCCAGTATAACATGGAATAGATATGGTAAGAGTAAATATTCTTTCTTTGTTTGAATCTTAAGGGAAAATTACTCAATTTTTCACCATTAAATATCATGTTAGCTGTAGAATTTTCATAGATATCCTTGATCATATGAAAAAGTTTGCCTATTCCTAGGTATTGCTTGTCTGTTTTCATATCATTCATGTTGTAGAGTTGGGCCACTGGCAAGTTTGACATTCCATGCTTAAATTTATTCACCTTTTAGACTTCTTCATTTTTGCTTTACCAGCACTGATACTTGTCTTTGGTTCCCAGCTAAGTTGAATATTTAGGCCACTGAGAGATTAGGATGTTAGAATTTTGACTTGACTCATGCTGAGTGGTTTGTTCAGGTAATTTGACAACTTGACCATTCAGATTTTGCCAGAAAAATTAAAAGTTACTAGATACAATCAATTTCCAGGGTTCTGGAAAATAGTAGAAATCTGCTGTCAAATTTAGAAAGTTTGAAGATCTTCTTAAGATTAAATGTCTTTTGATTTTTAGTTCTGTCTTTCCTACACTTTCTTTTTATAATGGTTTTCAGAGATTTTGAATTTAGTGATTCAATTCTTTGTAAACAATTTCCTCAGATTAAATTTTTTGCCAACTTTTTTTATGTTGATGTAGTACTTATTAAATTTGATTACTGCATGTATATCTTTCCCTATTATTGACATAATACATACTGAAAAGTTCACAAATGATAACTGTAAACCTTCACGATTTTTTGAACACACCCAGAAAGTCAGAGCAGGAAACATTTTTGGCATATAGAAGATTTCTCGGCATCCCTTTCCGATCTATCCCAATGGTAACCACCAATAGTACACTGGAGGTGGCTTGCTCCAGCTCTTGAGAGCTGATTGTTAAGTTTTCAGGAATTTGATGAGGCAGTTCTTAAACATAGCTGTTATTAATAATTAAGTTATATCAAGTTAATATATTTTAATATAAAACATTTTACTTCGTCAACAAAACTTTATCTGGAGACTTTTAAATTAGTAATCCCAATTTTTAAAAAACAAAATTAATTTCCTGGAGTCAAACTACCCAAATAACTCTACCATGGAAACTGATGGCAACAGACTGCCTGTGTGGCACAATTAATCTTTCTAGTGCACTTTATTCTTAAAACCTCCAAGCTGCTGCATAATTCTGTGAGAATGCAGAGTCTGATAAATGGAATCCATGAAAGGTCGCATTGAAAAGAGCTTTAGATAGTACAGATGAGGACCTGGGGCTCAGGTTTTGCTGGTGATGGCCACGTTTTCAAACTACTGAATGGGTACATGTTTTATTTCGTTAGGCCAAATGCCTGAAAGAATCTGCGTTTGTGAAGCGTCCTGGAAGAAACTGTACAGGTGAGAATGAGAAAAAGAGGTGTCCGTAGTTGCCGAAATTTTTAACTTGTTCCACTTGAGGGAAGCCAGGGATGGCATACCTTCCATGCGTAGCTTGCGCCTGTGGCAGCGTCAGGCGTTGGACACCGGTGACGTGGCGCCAACGGCCCGACCTGGCGGCTGGCGCCCTGCGGTCATTGCTACCGCCCAGGGGTGCTGAGGCCGGGCCTTTCATTTCAGCACAAATGTCAGTTTGTAAAATAGCAGGGGTGGATTCTGGAGGGTTTGCAGGCTTCCGTCTTAAAGGAAGTCTGGAAGGCTCAGAATTTCCAACTTGGTCACCTTAGAATCAGTCTCACAAGGCAGAACCACCCCGTGACCTAACTTCCAGCAGCCTCGGCAGGTATACTCAGTCCTCGGAGGGGAGACTGGTGAGCTACCTCCCTCATCAAATTGTGAATTTTCATTAGAGTCTCTGGCAAAACATCCTTGTTTTTTTCTCTTAATATTCCCACTGTGTGACCTCAGTCATGCTTATTTTGATGCAGAATCTCAGGGAAATCATACTTTTCCTACCTTATTCCTTCCCCAATTTTGTATACTGTATTATTACAGGTTTGAAATGACTATCAAGTTAATCCTTGAAGGCAAACTGAAAAATATTTGTTTTTGTGGTGGAAAGTGACTGTTAAATTTGGACCAATTTATAGTGATATAATATCAATCTTCTAGGATTGCTAGGAGGGCTTTAAATGAAGTAAATATAAGTATTCACTGCATGTAACTTAAGTTTTATATTTATGTGAACTTCCTAGATCCATTTGTTAGGTTATTTTCTAGCACCTGGGGAGTGTCCCATTCTTTTCTTATTGGTTTCTTGAAATAGTCCACATCTCTGCCTTCCTGTCTGCTGCTATAGATAAACTTTCCCTGTGCCTATCTAAAGTACGTTAGTCCATTCGTGCATTAAAGCCCATTTCTTCTTATTTATTCAAGGATATCAGCCCAGCAATTTTCCTACCACTCATATATTTTGCTCTCTATTGAATCAGTCAGAATATGCATAAGTTTCCTAGTTTCTGGTGGATGCTCGAAATCCTTAACATTCCTTGGCTTGTAGCTACATCACCCCAGTTTCAGTCTCTGTCATTACATGGCCTTCTTTCCTGTATGTGTATGTATATGTGTCTTCACATGTCTTTCTTATAACACCAGTCATTAGATTTAGGGCCCACCCTAATCCAATATGATCTCATCTTAACTTGATTACATCTGCAAAGACCGTATTTTCAAATATGGTCTTAGTCAGAGGTGAACAAAAAGATATCTTCAAGTGATAACCTTTAGGACTTGAAGATATCTTTTTGTGGAGCACTGTTCGACCCACAACAAGAAGACTAGTCTAGGTGTGGAGAGCTTCAGACAACAGAACCAATACTGTTCTATCTTAATTTTGCCAGTCTACCAGATAACTTCCATGGTCAGGTATATATTTTAAAACTCTTTGAGAAGAGGCATTGTCCCAAGTCTTAATCAATTAGCTTTGGAGAGAAAGAAGTAGAATGAAAGGTTTAAGCCCTGCCCAAATACTTCCTTACCCCATCATGGCTCTGGTGCTACTTTGATACTACTCTGCTCATACTCTGGGCCTGGGATATTACTTCTATGGAAATAATGATTGAATATATATGTATACACACACACACACACACACACACACACACACACACACACACACACACACGGTATTTAATAGCCCCCAAATGGGGGAAAGCTAAGAATAAAAATTTTAAATTTTCTAAATATATTTTCTCACTGCTGCCACTGTTTTTTTTCCTTCTCACCAGCCCCCATCCTAAATGCCCATACAGAAATCAATCACCTCTAGAGGTTTATTACATTTTTGAAAAATTGTTTTATTATTTGTTAGGAATGTTTCCCTTTTCATTTTGTATTCTCTCCAGAGTCGATTTTGGGATCCACCATCTTCAGGACAATTGATAATCCTGCCATCATTTTAAATCTGAACTCTTCATCTTTTATTCACAGGGAGGAATAAAAGTTTTTTCATCTGTAATTTGGAAACTAAGCAAATAACATAATGAAACCAGTAAAGCATTTGTCGACCTCTAGTAATAAACTGGCAAGTGTTCCGGAACCAAGTTACAAAAAAGGACTATTGAATTTATCATCGTCACCTAAACTAAAGGAAAAGCATAGTGCAAAATTAGTACGTGATAAAATTGAACCAATGGTCTTAAGATCTCCACCAACAGGAGAATCCATTGTGAGGTATGCTTTGCCCATTCCATCAAGTAAGACAAAGGAGTTAATAGCAGAAGATGAATTGCTCAGGAAAATTACCAAACATCTGAAGATGGTAAGATACTTGTTGGTCCGTATGTTGGGGTCCCCATGACTCTCCCTGGGTTTAGTGATTTGCTAAGAGAACTCATTAGACTCAGCATATAGTCATAAATGGCTAAGATTTATTACAGTGAAAGGATATAGAACAAACTCAGCAAAAGGAAAAGGCATATGGGAAAAGTCTGGAGGAAACCAGGTTCAAGCTTCCAAGATTTCTCTTTCTTTAGAGCCTCACAGGACATGCTTAATTCCTTCAACAACAAATTGTGACAACACATGTGAAATGTCTACCAGAGAAGTTCCTTAGAGACTCAGTGCCTAGGGTTTTATTGGAGGAGTCACCTAGACACTATCTGCCTGTCATGTATCAAAATTCCAGACTTCCTGAAGGAAAGCAGGTGCTCAGCATAAATCATTGCTTGTACAGACAGTTTAGGGACAGTGAGCCACTGTTATTAGTTAGTGAATGGTGGGAACCCTCCTGAAATCCAAGTTCTGAGAGGCAAACAGATCTTCTGAATGACAAGCTTTTCTAAGTTTCATCCCTGCTCTGTTAATTCTTCTCTGTGCTTTAGAATCTTTAACTTTTAGTGCTGGGAAATAAATCTTTCTTTCTCTGGGTTTCTTTTTGCACAGCGATCAAGAATTGAATTGTAAATATACCAAATACCAAGTGAGAACAATGGAGAATAGCAAAAATATGAAAGAAGAATATAGATTGTCAAACTTCCAAAATACACGTTTGCTTAAAGTTTGAGGAGTTGGTTCAGAGAATTTCCTTTAAAAATGTATTGCTTCTAGTTTTCATCTCTCTATTTCCCCCACTTTCTTTAGAGACGAAAGTTGAGTCAGTCAGATTTTGAGGAATACTTTGGTGGTTAGTAGAGCTGATACTTCAGCTATCCATAGACAGACCCTCTCCCTTTTTGATACCTGTCAACACAGAAATGAACAAGTCATAGGGCTTCTCTTCATTGCTAGGAAGTCATAGGGCTTCTCTTCATTGCTAGGGTCAAGGACTGTTGCTCATCACTTCTTCATGATGATATGAGATGGGGCATAAAGTGGAAAATTTAATTTATGGCACTGGCAGAAATGTCTTACTGCCAAAAAAGTCCTGACATGGTTTTCTAAAACATCTTTTTTACATTTAATATAATAATTTTAAACTACGAAGGTACTTAATTTGCTTTGATTTTCTCACAGGTTGTTTCTACTTTGGAAGAAACCTATGGAGTTAGCATGGAAAATGTAGAAAACCCAGTTGTGACGTCTGAACAAGAAGATTTAACTTTTTCTGTAAGTATATGTAACCCTAATGTAGAGACATTAACATCGAGAAGAGCTAAAATTTGCTTTTGGTGTCCGTGTATGTCCACAGAATGAATTCCCCATCCATGAAAATGATCCTCCTAGGAAACCTGAAAATGGTGTGCTGATTTTTCCATTCTCTGCTAACACTTCTCTTAAAGTTTAATTAATGTTATCTATATATTTATATATCTATATATGTATATATATGTAAGTGCATATATGTATGTATATATTTTGAGCCTATTTTTAATGCTGATGCTTCTGTTTAATTTTTAAGCATGTAGTTGGATGTTGGTTTGAGATGTATATCTTTATCATGTTAACAAAATGTTCTTTGATTTCTAGTTTGCTAAATAAAAACAAAACAAGAGGTTATTGAGTTTTAATAAATGTCTTTGTTGTATATATTGAAAGTAATGTGTCCACAGCCATGCTATCCTGAACAAGCCTGATCCTGTTTGATCTCAGAAGCTAAGCAGGATTGGGCCTGGTTAGTACTTGGATGGGAGACCACCTAGGAAGACCAGGTGCTGTAGGCATAAAAAATAAAAAAATAAGGGATTGTAAGCTGACAAGGTCCTTGCAATCTGTGAGGTCAACCAAGGGTTGCCTCACCTAAAAACCAAAAAAATAAAAAAAAAGAAAGTAACATAATTATTGATGTCAGTATGTCATTCTCCTTTAATAATGAGATGAATTATTTTACATATTTCTTAATATTCAACTGTACTTTAATACACTTTACTCATAAAATATTTTCCATCTATTTTATAATTAGTTTTGTTAGTTAGAGATTGAGTTTGGCTCCTGGTAATAAAACACTTATGTTACATCTTTCAATTCATGAACATGGTACATCTTTCTCCATTTATGTAGGTCTTATTTGATTTCTTTCATCAGCATTTTGTAATTTTCATCATATCGATTCTGTACATGATTTGTTAGGCTTATATATTAATATTTTAAGTTTTTGGAATGATTTTTAATGGCATATTTTAAATTTCAGTTTCCACGTGTTTATTACTGGTATATGGAAATTGATTTTTGTGTGTTGATCTTATATAGCTTGCAAACTTGCTCAATGTACTTTTTCATTCTAGGAGTTTTTCTGCAGATTCTTTGAGGTTTTTCTATGTAGACAATTATGTTACCTTCAAATAGGGACAATTTTATTTCTTCCTGTCCAATATGAATACTTTTTATTTCTTTCTCTTGAATTGGGCTAGCTCTAACTCCTTGTATCATTTTTAATAATAGTGATGAGAACAGATATCCTGGACTCATTCTGACTACTTCTTTCAGACGAGGGTGAAAGTTTAGTTCTCTGCTTGGCTCCACCAACACCACTCTGATGGGGGAATAGGCAGGGAGTAAGGAAAGCCTACTTTCATCGCTACATTATTTTTATCACAGTCATATTCACACATATTGGGTGATGATGCAGTTTTTTTCTTGGTGTTTTGCTCAAGTAGGGTAGATATTGTCAAAAAATTTTTGTGTTGTGATAAAGACCCCTTTTCAGTCTTTTGGCTTTTCTCATGGCTTTTTTTTTTTTTTTTTTTTGGTTTGTTCTTATTGGCAGTTCCAGGTTGAATGCTTTTCCAGTGCTCCTTTTATTTTATATGTTCATAAAAAGAAAACCTAAGGAACTCATTATTCTGCGAGTCCTGATATCCCTGTCTTTTTCTATATTTCAGAATTTTTGTTTGTTTGCTGTGTTATGTCTAGGACATTTTAGCTGTAGGAGGGAAGGCTAGAGGAATGGGCCTAGTCTATCATGGCCAGAACTGGAAGTCTAAAATTATTTTTTGCCTTTGATATAGTTCTAAGTTCTGATGTCTGCCCTGTCTGATGTCAGTTTTCTTATGATTAGTCATTGCATATTATATCTTCTTTCAAACTGTTACTTTCAAATTATGACTGTGAATTTACTGTGTCTCTTTGAAACAGCATATAGTTGAGTCTTGCTTTCATATCTAGTTTGACACTCTTTTAATTGGTGTATTTAGTTCATTTACATTTAATTGATACAATTAAATATCATGTATTTAATTTGTTAAAATGAAATGTTAATGATGTAATGTGAAATAAGTTTATTATTCTACTATTTGCTTTCTCTTTGTTCCATATGTTCTTTGTTTCTTTACTCTTTTCTGTTTTATATGGGTTAATTATGTATTTTTTAGTATTTCATTTTATTTACTTCTTTTTTTGGCTTTTTAGCTGTCTTTTTTTTGTGCTTGCTCTAGGGATTCAATATATGTCATAAACATCACACTCTATCTTGAGTTAATGGTATATAACTTTATTTCTAATGTGAAAACCGTGTAGCAGTATAATTCTATTTATCTCACTTATGTTTTTGTACTATTGTTGTTACATTTTTGTTTTCCCCTTTTTTTCTGTTTTAAAGATTTTCTCTATCTTTCTTTGGATTTCAGCAATTTGATAAGATATACCTACCTGAGGTCTTTAGTATATTTATTCTGTTGTAGTCCATCAAGCTTTGAATTGTTTTTCATAAAATTTGAAAAATTTTGTTGATTATTTGTTCAGATATAGAACGGCCTGCCTTCTCTCTTTTTATGACACTCCAATTATGTATTAGACTGCTTGATACCGTGTAAGAAGTCACACTCTATTCATTTATTTCAATCTTTCCTCTTTCTGTGCTTTGGTTTGGACAATATACATTACCCTATCTTCAAGATCACAATCCCTTCTGTGGTGTCTGATCTGTTGTTAAGTGGTAGCCAATAAAATTTTTATTGAACTATTATAATTTTCACCCTTAGGATTATCTTTTGGTTCCTTTTTAGGGATTTTAAATATTTCTCCTTCTGTTATTTATCCTTCTATCTTTTCCTGCAAATTCTTTTAATAATAATAGAGTTTAAAATTTTTTCTTATCTGCTAATTCTAATATCTGGGTCATCAGTTATTTGCTTCTACTAACTATTTTTCTTTTGGTTATGGATCACATTTTCCTGGTTATTTATTTTGTCTGATTTGTGTAATCCATAATCTTGCCTATTGCTGCTTCCCCTGAGAAGTTGATTTCTTTGGTTTTGACAGTATTTTAGCTGGCACGAATTTGAACTTCACATTTAAATAGTTTGATTCAATCCTGGCAGAGCTTCAAAATACAATTACCACAAGAATATGCAATGTTTCTCTGCATTTTAGCTTTTCCTGTCTTATAGTTGTATAATTGCCATCTCAATCAAGCTATAAAACATTTTCATTATCCCCAAAAGTTCCCTTGTATCTCTTGTAGTGACTTTTCTTCTACTCTGGCTGCAGATAACCAATGATCTATTACTATGGTGTTGTCTTTCGTAGAATTTCATATAAATAAAATCGTACAGTATTTAGCTTTATTTATTTACCCCTGTAATGTTTTAGAGATTCATACATGTTATTCTATGTGTTAGTAGTTTGGTCCTTTTATTTTAACAAGTATTCCATTCCATTTGAATAAACTACAATTTCTTTATTCTTTCAACAGTTAGTAAACACTTGGGTTGTTGGATCCAGTAGCTATTTTGGCTATTATAAATGAAGCTTTTATAAACATTTGTGCACAAATCTTTGTGAGGACATATGTGTTCATTAATCTTGGATAATTACTTAAGAGTAGGATTGGTGGGTTATATTGTTAAGTATATGTTTAACTTTATGAACAATTGCCAAGCTGTTTCCTAACATGGCAGTACCATTTTGTGTCCCTACCAGCTTGTATGAAAGTTCCAGTGGCCCCACATTCTTATCAAAATTGATATTGTCAGTCTTTTTCATTTTGACTATTCCTAATAGGTGTATAGTCCTCATTTTCCACCACTTTCTTAGCAAAATTCACATGGGATAGGAGCTGCCGGGAGAAAAGTGATTTGTTTGAGTGATTTCCTTTGGGAATTCTTTCTCATTCCAGTCCATCTGCCAGCCTAAATGGCTGTCAAAGGCTTGGCTGTTTTTTCTTCAACCTCTAAATTCTGTTTTTCAATGGCAGGCCTGCTTTTTGACTGCACACACTAGGCCAAGTACTTTCCTCCCTCCACCACATCCCCTTTAAGTATGGCTATGGCTTTCGTTCTTTGCTCACCTACAAAATGTTTGCTCTTCTGTGGAATTCAATTAATCAAGTTTTTTTTTGTATCCTCAAGAAAAAGTATGATAGTTATTTTATATAATTTTCTTTTTGGGATGTTAACACTGGAGTGAAGGTCTCATGTCCTTTTATAACCTAATCATGAGTAGCATTTTTCACTCCCCTTTTAAGGATCTTTTTAGAAGTGCTGTTCAACAATTTATTTTCTTTTCATTGGCTTAATTGAGACACGTGGCTGCCATTATTGATAAAGGAGGCTGAGAAATTTATTATTATTATTATTATTATTATTACTATTATTATTACTATTACTTTTATTATTAGCTATGCACATTGCTATCCCCGACAAAATAGAGGTCCTGCCAGTAAGGGAGAATCAATATAAAGTAGGTGACTAATTGTCTCTATTATGATATTCTACTTGTCTCACAACACTACTGTTGTTATACTTTTTGACATTTTGATATCCATGTAAAAGAGCTTTCCAAATAATTTAATATCTCTGTTCATTGAATTTATTTTCTCCAAGATCTTGTCTTCTGTCCTGCCTCAACCACTAACTGACAAGGTATTCTCTAGTCCTTGTTATAACCGATAACCAACTTTTCCATAATTAAAATTTTAATCCTTTTTAAAAAATTTTTTAAAAATTAAGTTTATTGGGGTAACATTGGTTTATACAGTTATATAATTTTCAGGTATACATTATAATTCGACATCTGTATATTCTATTGTGTATTTACCACTCAAAGTCCAGTTTCCTTCAGCTACCATATATTTGATCCCCTTTACCCACTTCACCCTCCCCTTAGCCCCCTATATTTGATCCTCTTTACCATGTCTATCTCCCCCTTCCTCCACCAACCTCTACCCTCTGGTAACCACTAGTCTATAGTCCATATCCATGAGTCTCTGTTTGTTTGTCCTGTTCATTTGTTGCTTTTAGGTTTATATCTCACATATAAGTGATATCCTGTGATTTTAAACTTTTTCTGTCTGACTTATTTCGCTTAGCATGATTATATCAAGGTCCATTTATGTTGTTGGAAATGGCAGTATTTCATCTCTTCTTATGGCTAAGTAATATTCCATTGTATATATGTACCATAGCTTCTTTAGCCAATCATCTATCATAGGACACTTTGGTTGCTTCCATGTCCTTGCTACTATGAATAATGCTGCTATGAACATCGGTGTGCAAATATCTTTTCAGATATGAGTTTTAAAGTCTTTGGGGTAAATACCCATAGAGGGATTGCTGGATCATATGGTAGATCAATTCTTAGTTTTTTGAGGAACCTCCATACTGTTTTCCATAGTGGCTATACCAATTTGCAATGTATAAGGGTTCTTTTTTCTCTGCATCCTCTCCAACATTTGTTATTACTTGTCCTGTTATTAACAGCTATTCTAACAGGTGTGAGATGGCATCTTATTGTGGTTTTGATTTGCATTTCCCTAATAGGTAGTGATGTTGAGCATTTTTTTATATATTTGTTGGCCATAAAATTTTAATCATTCTTATCTCTGGCTTCCTATATTTCCCATTCGGTCTATCTAATATTCTAACTCCAAAATCCTTTGATTCTATTGGGAACTATAATCCATTGGACCTACTGCCTTGTCACAAATTGTCTTTGTGTTATTACTTACCTAGATTAAATTCCATGGTCCATAACTATTGCTCCCTCGCACATGTAGTTAACTCTCTTGCCCTGTCCTTCTTTATTGTTATTTTTTTTAAAACTGCAACCCTGATCAGATTGATCTCTGTCTTCTCTATGTTTGTGACACCTGAGTGTGGATGGGAGAATATCCCCCAGTACGCTAATGGTCTCACTTTATCGTTGTGATTAGTAACTCTAGTTCATTCATCTTCCTACTCTCATGAATGACTATTGTAGTTTACCCTGACTCTTTTCTATTTAAGTATAGATATTTAGTATGATAAAAAAATTGACCTATGTGTATGTTTAAAAGGTAGTGTTGAGGGAATATATTCTTCAAGGAGAACATTATATGAGAATCTTAACTTTATATAAGCATCTGAGATTTGTTTATCACGGCCAATTTTATGATTTACAAATCATTGCTCTTTTAGAAGAGAGTCAATCATTGTGACATTTTAATCTGCAACTATTTTTAGCTCAAAATTTTCTATTGACTATTAAGTGAATGTGAAAGACTATAAAGCTCCTTGGAGATATACTTATAATGAGAGGTCAAAATTAGCATTCATTTTTTAACACAAAGAAGTATTTATGCAGTACACACACAATGGTTACCTTTTCTTTTTGCCTACCCATAATATTTTAGGAGTCTAAGACTTGATTTTCTGCAACTGTATAGAAGATGATGAGAGGAGAGACATAGCTAAGTATATGTCATATATAAGCCACTCCCCAAAATGTGCTTTCTTTCACACTTTCTTTCTGGGAGAATATACTAATATAGCTTTGGAGCATGGTTTCTTATGTTTGAAGGAACGTAAATCACATACACAAAATTATTTTTAAAAGTAGTTAAATGTATTAAAATATAGAAGAATATGCATATAAATTCTGAAGTAAAAGTAACTTTATATTTTGTTATTCTTTTCAAAGGTTGGGAATGATCTGAATTCATTCTTGGTATGTTGTTCACAATTTGCAAATCAGTTAGAAGAAGCAGTTAAAGAGGAACATCATGTATGTATTCAGTGTAAACTGCCAAGTATAAAATATTACTTAATATTTTAATAATTTTAATTATTAGTAATCAATAACTAATCAATAAAATAATATTGACTATATATAATTTTAATTACTATTAAAATCCTTTTAGTAATAAAATGTTTAAAGTTATATTATTTGACTCGAATGTGATAATCCAGTCAGTATTAAGTCCACGTACAATACTTTAAGTTGTTATAAAGGGCATTAGAAAACATTATTTATTTTTCTTTATTCATTTTTTTTTAAAGTTAGAAATCTTAAATAATTAAAAATTTTCAATTACAGTTGGCATACAATATTATATTCAATTACAGTTGGCATATAATATTAAATATAATATAATACATTATATTATATTTCAGGTGTACAACTTGGTGATTGGGCATTTATATAATTTACGAAGTGCTCACCCCGATAAATCCAGTACCCATCTGACACCATACATAGTTATTACAATATTATTGACTATTCTTTATGCTATACTTTATTTTCTTATGAATATTTTGTAACTATCAATTTGTACTTCTTAATCCTTTCCTCTTTTTCACACCTCCTCACCCTTGCAATCTCCTTTCCATTTGGTACCATTGAAATGTTCTCTGTACCTATGAGTTTCTTTCTGTTTTGTTTGTTTATTTTGTTCTTTAGATTCTACATGTAAGTAAATGCATATGGCATTTGGCTTTCTCTGTCTGACTTACTCCACTCAGCACAATACCCTCTAGGTCCATCCATGTTATTGAAGGTGGCAAGATTTCATTCTTTTTTATGGCTGTGTAATATCCCATTGTGTATATGTACCACCTCTTCTTTATCTATTTATCCATTGATTGCACTCAGGTTGACTCCATAATTGGCTATTGTAAATAATGCTGCAATGAACATATAAATGCACATATCTCTTCAAAGCAATGTTTAGTATTTCTTGGATACTAAAAGCGGGATTACTAGGTCCTTCTTTGTCTCTTGTCATAGCCTTTGTTTTAAAGTCTACTTTGGTATAAATATTGCTACTCTGTATTTTTTTTGTTTCTATTTTCATGACATATCTTTTTGGATCTCTTTACTTTCAGTCTGAGTGTGTCTTTTCGGTCTGAAGTGAGTCTCTTGTGGGTAGCATAGTTAAGGGTCTTGTTTTCTTATCCATTCAGTTACCCTATGTCTTTTGATTGGTGCATTTAATCCATTTTAATTTAAAGTAATTGTTGCTAGATATATAGTTATTGCCATTTTATTATTCATATTTTTAATCTTTTTTTTTATTCACTTTCTTTTTCTTAAAGGAGTCCCAACATTTCTTGTAATGCCAGTTTGGCATTGATGAATTTCTTTAGCTTTTTCTTGTCTGGGAAGCTCTTTGATCTTCAATTCTAAATGATAGCTTTGCTGGGTAGAGTAAACTTGGTTGTAGGTCCTTGCTTTTCATCACTTTGACTATTTCCTGCCAATCCCTTCTGGTCTGCAAAGTTTCTGTTGAGAAATCAGCTGCCAGTCTTATGGGAACTGCTTTTCTCTTGCTGCTTTTAAGATTCTCTCTTTGTCTTTAACCTTCAGCATTTTAATTATGATGTGTCTTGGTGTGGGCCTCTTTGGGTTCATTTTGTTTGGAACTCTCTGTATTTCCTAGACTTATATGTCTATTTCCTTCACCAGGTTAGGGATTTTTTTGGTCATTATTTCTTGAAATAGGTTTTCAGTCCCTTGCTTTCTCTGTTTTCCCTCTGGTATTCTTATGATGAGAATGTTGGTACACTTGATGTTGTCCCAGAGGCCCCTTAAATTATCCTTATTTCTTTGGATCATTTTTCTTTTTGCTGTTCTGATTAGGTGTTTTTTGCTACCTTATCTTCTAAATTGCTGACTTGATCTTCTGCTTTATCTAATCTACTGTGAATTTCTCCTAAGGTATTCTTCATTTCGGTTATTTTATTCTTCATTTCTGACTGGTTCTTTTTTATGTTTTCTATTTCTACTTTCATGTTTTGTATCTCTTTGTTAAAGTTCTCACTGAATTCATCTACTCTTCTCCTAAGTTCATTGAACATCCTTGTAACCAGTGTTTTGAACTCCGTATCTGGGAGCTTGTTTGTCTCCATTTTGTTAGTTCTTTTTCTGGAGGCTTGTTTTGTTCTTTCATTTGGGATATGTTTCTTTGTTTTCCCATTTTGGCTGCCTACTTGTGTTTGTTTGTATGTATTAGGTGGGGCTGCTGTGTCTCCTGGTCTTAGTAGTAGGTGTGCTGTGGGGCCCAGTGGTATAGTCTTCTTTGGTCTCCTGAGATGGGTGGTCTAGGTGAATCCCTTGTATGGGTTTTGTGCCCTCCTGTTGTAGTTGAGTCTTGGTTGCTATTTGCTCATCATGGGAGGGGTTAACCCTTGGGCTGATTGGTTGTGATAACTGGAAGAACTCTTATGCAGGGGCTGAACTTACAGAGCAGGATTCACTTTAGCTGGGCTCTAGTGCCTGCCCTGTCTTTTCTTTGGGTGTGTTGTCCTCAGATGTATTTCTGGGTGGTGCTTTGACTCATACCAGGCTTGGGCCTCCAGGGAGGGGCCCAAGTTCAGCTGCAACCTGTGTTCTTCCTAAGGCCACTTTGCATGATCCACCAAGCAATCCACAGATGGCTGCCATGCTGGGCTTGGAAGTGCCTCGAGAGGCCAAGCTTCAAACTGAGGCTGGCTGCTGCTAGTGCCAGGCTTGGGGCTATGCAGCAAGAGGTACAGGGCATGCTGAGTCAGATGCTGCTTGTTTAGATTTTGTGAACACTTGAGAGATTTTAGGAAAGTTTGCAGCATGAGCCAAGACAGGCTGTTTGTGTGGAAAATCCACTGGAAGTAGCTTGGGCAGGCCCACATGTTGAGAGTGGTAGAACTTCTGTCTGGTCAGACTCTGTGACTTCCTATGATGACTATTTTGTAGTTTAGTTGTAACTTCAATATGGTTGTGAGAGGAGGCAAGCACAATATTTTACCTACTCCACTATCTTGACCAGAAGCCTAATATGCTTTTAAATTCTGTTTGCTAGTTATTTTGTTTAGGATTTTTACATCAATATTAATCAGAGATATTGGTTTGTAGTTTTCTTGTGTCTTGTCTGGTTTCAATAGCAGGGTAATGCTGGCTTTATGGAATAGTTTGTTAGATTCGGTCTTTCAATCCTTCACGTTTCTCTGGAAGAGTTTGGTCTTGGCAGGTTGTATGTTTCTAGGAATTTATCTATTTCTTCCGGATTATCCAGTATTTTGGCATATAATTGTTCATAGTAGTCTTCTTTTATCCTTTGTCTTTCTGTGGACATTGCTGTAATATCTCCTTTTTCATTTCTAATTTTAACTATTTGAGTCTTTCTTTTTTTCAGGCTAGCCAAAAAAAAAAAAAATCTTTTAAAAAACCCACAACTTTTGGTTTCATTGATTTTCCCCCTTATTCTCTATTTCATGTATCACCTCTCTAATATTTATTATTTTCTTCCTTCTGCCACTTCAAGTGTAGACTGTTCTTTTTATTGTTCGTTTAGTGTAAGCTTAGGTTGTTGGTTTGAGATCTTCTTTTCAATGTAAACATTTGCCACTGTAACCTTTTTAATACTGCCTTTGCTGAATCCCATAACTTTTGGCATTTTGTATTTCTCTTTTCATTTGTCTCTAGATATTTTCTAAATTAACTTCGTGAAAAAATTTTTTTGATCTATGCGTTGTTTTATAACATGCTGTTTAATTTTCTCATATTTGCAGATTATTTCTGTTTTCTTTCTGCTATTGATTTTTAGTTTTATTCCATTTGGTTCAAAAGATATTTTGCATGATTTTCATCTCCTTAAATTTGTTAAAACTTCTTTTGTGTCCTAACCATGTAGGCTATTTTGAAGAATGCTCCATGTGTGCTTGGGAAGAACATGTATTTTTCTGTTTTGGGGTAGAGTATTCTGTATATGTTTGTTATGTCTATCTAGTTGGTAGTATTGTTCAAGTCTGTTTCCTTATTGATAGTGTCTGAGCTATCCATAACTGAAAGTGGGGTATTGAAATCTCCTATTATTAGTGTGTTGCTGTTTAGTTGTCTATCAGTGCTTTTTAAAAACTTATTACACACCCCTATGATGATAATTTTAAATTCTTTGGCAATTTATATACTGTATCTTGATTTCTTTAATGTTAATTTCTGGAGATTTAATTTGTTTCTTTAAATATTTGGTGGACCTTTTTTCTTTGTCTTCTTATTTTTTTATTGGGATTTTGGCATCCGAAGAATTAGCCAATTCTCCCAGACTTTGTGATCTGATTTCCTACATGGAGAACTTTCCCAACTCAGCCTCCCTTGATTCTGGAGACCTCTCAAACGCTTTTTTTGTGTAGGCGGTCCCTCTGCATTTGTAAATGTCGTCTTCTATTAAAGAGATTTATAGGTTTCTACTCAGGCATTCCTCCGGTATCTCTGTGATATTGCAGTCTCCCTGGTGGTGTTGTAAGTCACAGTACTAGAGCCCCATCTAATATCTGTCTTTTGTGTTGCAAACTTTAGTACATGGTTGATTGCCTTATTCTCAGAGATCCTCAGTTTGGCAACCTGTCTCAGCTAGTACTTGGCTAGAGGCAAGAGTAAAACCAGTCCCTTGGGCAGTACCCCCTAAATGTCAAAAAATGTATAGGTTCTACTCCTCTCCATCCCCAAATGAAAGATGGGAGTTGGGGCTATCCTCCCAATTGTGCTACACTATAGAGATAGGGAGAAGCTCTGGAAAATTAAGGTGGAGAAAGTAAAAATTTTCTACTGGGCTTTGTTGTAGTTGGCTTTGTCCTTGCTTGAGGTGCAGTAGCCTTTTAACTGATTGCTGGATTTCTCACAGAGGCATTTAATTTGTTTGATGTTAAATCCCTGTCTTCGTGGGGAAAGGAGGATCTCAGACTTTCTATTTGCCATTTTGCTTCTTTTTAGTGGGGAATTTTATTAGAAACCAACATATGATAGTTAATTAGGCCCATTGATCCTAGACTGTCTTGGCTTCTATGTCCTTTTAGTAGACAGAATTAGGAAATGTATACAAGCATGTATACATATACATACGCACATACATATTTGATATATGAATACTTCTACATACATATAAAGTGCACATATACAGGCATGTACACATGAATAGACATATTTAGAAATGTGGAGTTCTTATGAACACCTTCAATTCTACTGTTTCACCTCAGGGCTTGTATATGCTTTCCTTCATTTCACATGTGTATGTTCTTTCATCTACAGTGAGAATCCTAATTCCCAACATCAACACATTTACTCATTTGTTCAATCCTACAATACTTCTATGAATAAGAATTTCTCCACCTATGCCTCTATAAAGACAAACCTACCAGAGAGATTTTATGATTTATTTGTTCCTCCTCCTCTCATCCCTGCAGCACTCTGTCCAAGACTGAGTTAAGGGTGTATGTTAAATTCTGTATTCATGTTAGATTAGTTCTTTTTCTTTTTCCTTTACTAGTTTTATTTGTTTAAGTTTGCTTTTAGTTTTAGTTTCCTCTTTCTAACTTTCTTGACTTAATTTTATTTTTGAAATATGTAGAATATTAATCTACTTTCATAAGTAAAAAGCAATATAAAAAGATATACATAGAGAAGCATCATTCTTCTCCTTATTCTTCCTTTCCTTTGTGCTCCTCATCCCCTTTGCCTACTCTTACAGGTAAACAATTTCATTGTTTTTTGTTTTTTGTTTATCTTATATTTCTCTCTTAAAAGATAAGTACATCTCTATTTCTGTCTAATTCTTTTATTTCTCTTTCTTTCTTACCCAAAATGTAACATATGAGATAACCTCTAATTTTTTTTTAACTTAACATTATCTTCTGGAAATCATCTCAGTTTACAGAGCTCTTTCTCATTTTTTTTTACAATTGTATGTTCAGCAGTTTGTGTGATAGTGTATACCATAGTTTATACTGTAGAGTTTATAGTATTGAATAGTTTATTCAATTAATCTCTTATGTAAACATTTAGGTGATTTTCAATATTTTGAAATTGCAGACAGTGCTTTAATGAATAATCTTGTGTATCTATAAATTAATATTTTTAGAGGTGCATGTTCAAGGTTGTTTCTGTAAGTGGCTTTGCTATGTCAAAAGATAAATGCATGTGAATTTTGTTAGATTTTGGAAAGCTTTATGCATCAAGGGATTGTGCCATTTTTAATTTCTATTAACAATATATGATAGTATCTGTTTCCCTACAGCGTCTTCAAATGATTGTATGTCACATGTTAACATTTTATTAGCCCAATGAGTGAGAAATGGAAGATCAGTGTTGTTTTAAATTTCATTTTTATGAGTGCATTTGAAAATATGCTTAAGGGCTACTTGTATGATTTTTATTTTTTTGTGAATTGTGTGTTCATGTCTCTTGGCCAGTTTCGTATAAGATTTTCATCTGTTTTTTTATCTCCCTCAGTTTCTAAAAGTTCTTCATATATTAGGGATATTGACTTTTATATATAATATATGATCTTGACTTTGTTTATGATAATTTTGATCATGCTAAAATCTTCATCCTCCTCTTCCTTTTCTTCCTTCTTGTTTCATAGTCAAATGTATGAGTATTTTATTGTTTATGAATTTTTTGTCATATAAAAACATTTTCTAAATTAATATTATAGAATAATTTATCCATGTTTTCTTTTAGTACTTATAAGTTTCACATTTTTATATTTAGATTTCTCACAAATTCAGAGGTTCTTCTTGTGTAGCATGTGAAAAATGGATGTAATTTTCTCTTTCCAAATGGTTTTGCAGTTGTTTCAACACTATTTGTTTCGAAGAATTTTTTGACCCAATAATTCTATCATTATTATACACTAGAATTTTATAGGTCTCTTGTTTATTCCTGAATTCTCTTTTCTACTTGGTTAGGTGGTCTATCTATTCATATCACACATTTTAAAAATTAATTATAATTAAAAGTGCTTGTAATGTTTTAAATACCTTCCAGAATAACTCATCTTTTCTCACAGTTCTTGCTTTTAGTGTTTTCTTAGCTGTAGTGAGTTGTAGTGGACTCCAAAAAGGTATGTCTAAGTCCTAATCTCCATAGCCTGTGAGTATAATATTATTTGCAAAAGAGAGTCTTTGCACACATGATTAAGTTAGGGGTCTTGAGATGAGATCATCTTGGATTAACCAAGTGGGTCCTAAATTTAATAACAATTATCTTTATAAAAGACAGAAGAGGAGATGCCGTAGAGGACAAGATCATGTGAAGACAGAGCAGAGACTGGAGTTATGTACCTACAAGCCAAGCAAGGCTTAGACTCATTAGAACCTTTAAAGAGGCAAGGAACAGAATATCCCCTCGAGTCTCTGAAGGGAGCAGAGCTCTACTGACACTTTGATTTTGGAGTTTTGGTTTCCAGAACTGTGAGAGAATATATTTTTGTTTAAAACCACCAAATTTGTGGTAGTTTGTTATGGCAGCCCTTGGAGACTAATATACTTCCTATTCTTACATGTTTTATTTTTTAAAATGTGAACTTTAGTATCAAGTTAAATAGTTTCTTAAGAAAGCTCATTGATATAACTTATTGAGATTGCATTAAAATTATAAATAAATCTAGGAAGAACTGATATCTTGGTGATGTTGAGATATCCTAATCAAGGAAAAGGGATGTATTTTATATAATGTGTTTTAGAGTGCTTTATTTTCTCCTAATGGATAAATTGGAAACTTTAAAATGTTATTCCTAAGTGTTTCTTGTTTGTTTGTTGCTACAGTCATGCACTGCATGACTTTGGTCAATGACAGAATGCATATACAATGGTGATTTCATTCAAATATAATAGAGATTTTATTGTATTTTTTATAGGTTTAGTTATGTTTAGATATATAAATACTAACCATTGTGTTACAATTGCCTACAATATTCAGTACAGTAACATGTTGCACAGGTTTTAGCCTGTAACAATACGCCATACCATATAGCTTAGGTGTGTAGTTGGCTATATCATGTAGGTTTGTGTAAATGTACTCTGTGATGTTTGCCCAAAGACACATTTTTTAGAATGTATCCCCATTCTTAAGCAGTGCATGACTATATTGTATTAGGCTTTTCTCATTTACTATATCTTCTAACCTAATATATATATATTTTTATATAAGTGTTTTTGACTTTTTTTGTTGATATATACTGCTATTTTTCTGAATTCTTTGGTCTGGGTTAGTTTTTTTCATTGTCTTTTTAGGGTTCTGCAGGTATACTGACATATCCTTTATAAATTTCATACAATCTAAATACATAGCTTTTTTCCTTCTTTTCTGAGTCTCATGGAATGTTTATTGTTTTCACTAGCCGAATACATTGTACAGTACTTTCAGAGCAATGTTAAATTGTATTGGAAATAAGCAGGAGTGAAATCAACATCTTGGCTGCATAAGACATTTCTCGTTTTACTTGTCACCCTTTAATAACAAAAACTCAGTATCATCCACAGAAGTGCTTTTGAGGGGCTGTGGGATTCATCAGTATATGCCAAGGGACCAGGGAGGAGGCTCACCTACCTGTGCATTGCGTAATATGCAGACAGCTATTGGTCTCAGCTTAGCACCTTGCAGTAGCCCATGAACTGGATCCATCCCCGTTATCATGGTTGAGAGCCTCTGGAGAACACTGATTTAGACAATTACTTGCAGTATGGAGTCTTTATGGAAGTCCAGGCTTACAAAGAAGAAGTTCCAGCACTCTGTTGGAGCAAAAAAAAAAAAAAAAAAAAAAAAAATCAATTGGGGTGTGTAGGTAGGAGAAACAGTTTGACTTTACTTGTGTCACCCCTTCTCCAACACAGCACAGCTTAGAGCTAAGAAAGGGACTTCACAGCCTGTGATTTATACTATGAGGGACAGAAAGAGTGTGTGAGTGAGTATCCACCTTTCCCAGCTGTTTCGATACTGCCAAAGGGGCTCATTTCTCTCTTGTCCCATAAGAGTACTGAATCATGAGCTATATGACTGGGGTGCCATAATAGGCAAGAAGAGTGGCAGATAGAACTCTTGGAAGTCATTATAGGGATGTGATTCCTAATTGTATCAGATTCCATCAAGAAGCCTACGCTTGAGCTGCTGAGTCCCCACCTACAGATTCTTCAGCTGGTCCCCTGACATTCCCAGTGCTCTGTGTGTTTTACTCACAATCCCCACTCCACCCTGTGGCCAACTTCCTGTCTTTGATCCCATCAGTGGCATAAGCAAGACTGGCAGATGGTTAGTGAGCAAGCACACTAGAAAGTCAGCTGAATCAGCTGGCCAGCAAAGAAAGAACACAAACTTGAGTTTTAACACTACCTTTAGGAAAACAAGAGGGGCTGTTAGTACTTGGTTTAATGTATTGAAGACCTAGAGAAGGCATACAAACTTAACAATTTTGTCACAAGAGGGAGCAAGAAGTGTAGAGCAGATATACTCATAGAAACTCTGAGATAGCTTCAGAATCTCTAGCATGGCTCACAGAAAGCGTCTCTCTCCCAGAGGCAGTTAGTTAATAAAGACTAGAGGAGGTTACTGGTACTTCAAATGTGAAGACAGCAATATAAAACTTCAGAGAACATGAAAAATCAAGGTAACATGACACCAGGAAAGGAGCCCAATAATCTTCAGGTAATTGAATCCAAAGATGCAGGAATCTGTAATTTATCAGATAAAGAATTCAAAATAGCTGTCTTAAGGAAGCTCACTGAACTACAAGAAAACACAGAAAGATAATTAAACAGAACCAGGAAAACAATACACAGACAAAATGGGAAGTTTAACCGATAGAAATCATAAAAAAGAACAAAACAAATTCTGGAGTTGCTGAATACAATGAATAAAATAAAAAAGGCACAGAACAAAGAAAAAAGAATGAAAAAGAGTGAAGAAAGCCTGTGTGATCTTTGGGATACCATCAAAAAGACCAATTTGTGAATTATTGGAGTTCCAGTAGAAAAAGAGAAAGAAAGAAGTAGAATGTGTATTTAAAGGAATAATGACTGAGACTTCTCAAATATGGGAGCTATTTGGATATTCAAATTCATGAAGCTTTTAAGTCACCAAAGAAAATCAACTTAAAGAGATTCTCTCCAAGATACAGTGTAATCAAACTGTCAAAAATCCAAAACGAAGAGAGAATCTTAAAAGCAGCAAGAGAAAAGAAGATTATAACGTGAAAGGTAAGGCTATCAGCTGATTCTTAGCAGATTTCTCAGCAGAAACCATCCAGAGCAGGATGATATATTCAAAGCGCTGAGAGAAAATAACCTGCCAACCAAGGATATTTTACCAGGCAAAGCTGTCTTACAGGAATGAAGCAAAGTCTTTCCCAGACAAACCGTAGCCCATGGAACTTACCAGTAGACTTTCCTTACAAGAAATGCTCAAAGGTCTTCTTTAAGCTTAAATAAAAGAGTGCTAATTAGTAACATGAAAACATAATGATACACAACACACTACCAAAGGTAAGTTGATCAGAATTCTGATCAAATTCAGAATACTGTGTTATGGTGAAGTGTTAACCATTTAACTTTAGTATAAAAATTAAAGGACAAAATATTAAAAATAACTATAGCTACAATAATTTGTTAATGAATATACAATATAAAAAGATAAACTATGACATCATAAACTTAAAAGGGGGAGTAAAAGGGTAAAGTTTTGTATGTAATTGAAGATAATTTGTTTTCAGTGTAAAATAGACTGCTATGTCTCTAAGATATTTGATGTAAGCCTCATGGTAACCACAAAGTAATAACCTACTGTACAGTCACAGAAGATGAAGAGAAGGAAATTAAAGCATACCATTATGGAAAATTATCAATTTACAGAGGAACACAGCAAGAGAGGGAGAAATAAACAAGGGAACATCCAGAAAACAATAAGATGACCTTAGTAAGTTCTTAGCTATTAATAATTACAAGCATACAAACATAATAATGCTTTGCGTTATCATACTTTGCAGATACTGTATTTTTTACAAATCGAGGGTTTATGGCAACCCTGCATTTAAGCATGTCTATTGCTGCCATTTTTTCCAACAGTATTTGCTTACTTAGTGTCTCTGTGTCACATTTTGGCAATTATCACAATATTTACACTTTTCCATTATTATTAATTTTTTCATTGTGACCTATGATCAGTGATCTTTGATGTCACTGTTGTGGTTGTTTCGGGATGCCATGAAGCATGCCTATATAAGATGGTAAATTCAATTGATAAATGCGTGTGTTCTGATTGCTTCACAAACTAGCCTTTTCCTCATCACTCTTCCCTCTCCTTGGGCTTCTCTATTCCCTGAAACACAGCAATATTGAAATTAGGCCAATTATTAATCCTACAATGGTCTCTAAGTGTTCAAGTGACAGGAAGAGTTAACATGTGTCTCATTTTAAATCAGGAGCTGGAAATGATTAAGCTTAGTGAGGAAGGCATGTCAAAAGCCAGGATAGGCTGAAAGCTAGGCATCTTGCACTAAACAGCCAAGTTGTGAATGCAAAGAAAAGTTTTTGAAGATTAAAAGTGCTATTCCAATAAATACATGAATGATAAGAAAGTGAAACAGCCTTAACGCTTATGTGGAGAAAGTTATAGTAGTCTGGGTAGAAGACCAAACCAGCCACAACTTTCCTTCAAGCTAAAGCCTAATCCAGAGAAAGGCCCTATTTCTCTTAAATTGTATGAAGGTTTAAAGAGGCAAGAGAGCTGAAGAAGAAAAATTTGAATCTAGCAGAGCTTAGTTCATGAGGTTTAAGGAAAGAAGCCATAACATAAACGTGTAAGGTGAAGCAGAGATTGCTGATGTAAAAGCTACATCAGCTTATCCAGAGGATCTAAGATAATTGATGAAGATGGCTACAGTAAACAACAAATTTTCAATGTAGACTAAACAACTTTATATTGCCAGAAGATGCCACCTAGGACTTCCTTAGCTAGAGAAGAGGTGTCAATGCATGGCTTCAAAGTTTCAAAGGACAGGCTGACTCTCTTGTTAGGGGCTAATGTAGCTGGTGATTTTGTTGAAGCCAATGCTTATTTACCATTCAGAAAATCTTAGGGCCCTTAATAATTATGCCTGTGTTCTATAAATGGAACAACAAAGTCTAGATGATAGCACGTGTGTTTACAATATGGTTTACTGAATATCTCAAGCTCAATGTTGAGACTGCTCAGAAAAAAGATTCCTTTCAAAATATTACTGCTCATTGACAATGCACCTCATAACATAAGAGCTTTGATGAAGATTTATAATGAGGTTAATGTTATTTTCATACCTGCTAACACAACATCCATTCTGCAGGCCATGGATCGAAGAGTAATGTTGACTTTCAAGTGTTATTATTTATAAAATATATTTTGTAAAGCTGTAGCTGCCATACCTAGTGATTCCTCTGATGCCTATGGGCAAAGCAAGTTGAAAACATTCCGTAAAGGTGTCACCATGCTAGATGCCATTAAAAACATTCACGATTCATGAGAAGAGGTCAAAATATTAGCATTAACAAGAACTTGGAAGAAATTGATTCCAGTCTTCATGTTTGGCTTTGAGGGGTTGAAGACTTAAGTTGAGGAAGTAACTGAAGATTGGTGGAAATAACAAGAGAACAAAAATTAGAAGTGGAGCCTGATTAGGTGTGACTAAATTGCTGCAATTTTATGACAAAACTTTAACAAATGAGGATTTTTTTTTTATGGATGAGCAAAGAAAGTGGTTCCTTGAGATGGAAACTACTCCTGGAGAAGATGGTGTGAAGGTTGTTGAACAAAATATTTAGAATATTACATAAAGTTAGTTGATAAAGCAACCACAGAGTTTGATAGGATTGACTCCAATGTTGAAAGAAATTCTACTGTGGGTAAAATGCTGCCAAAAAGCATCACAGTTTCTACAGAGTAATTGTTCATTAAAGGAAGTCAATTGATGTGGCAAACTCCATTGTTGCCTCGTTTTAAAACATTACCCTAGGCACCCCAACCTTCAGCAATTACTATCCTGATCAGTCAGCAGCCAACAATATAGAAGCAAGACCTCTGCCAGCAAAAAGGCTCTTCAATATCTCAGATGATGGTCAGCATTTTTTAGGAATGAAGTATTTTTAAATTAAGCAATATACATTGTTTTTAAAGACATAATGCTATTGCATACTTAATAGACTACAGTATAGAGTCAAAAAATTTTTTATATAAACTGAGAAACCAGAAAATTTGTGTGACTCACTTTATTGAGATATTTGCTTTATTGTGGTGATCTGGAACTGAATCCTCATTATCCCAAGATATGCCTATGCTCTAAATATAAATTAATTGAATTCTTCACTCAGAATGACTGGATAGATAAAAAGATAATGCCCAACTGTATGCTGCCTATAAGAGAATCATTTAGCTTTAAAGACACCCATAGGCTTAAAGTGAAAGAATGGAAAAAGATATTCCATGAAAATAGAAACCAAAAGAGAGCAAGGGTAGCTATATTTATATAAGCCAAAATAAACTAAGCCCCTAAACAGTTATGAGACAAAGAAGGTCATTCATTATATAATGATAAAGGTCTCAGTTCATCAGGAAGATAGAACGGTGGTAAATATATATACATCCAACATCAGAGCATCTAAATATATTTAGCATTACTAACGGAGAAATAAACAGCAATACAGTAGCAATAGGGGACTTTAATACTGCACTTTCTACAGTGAATAGATTATCCAGACAGAAAATAAACAAGGATTGAAGTTGAACCAAATGTTAGAACAATAGTCTCATTGGTCATCTACAGAACATTTGTTTAACAGCAGCAAAATAAATTTTCTTCTCAAGCACACACAGATTATTTCCCAGGATATAGCATATCATAAGTCATAAAATAAATGTTATCAAATTTAGGAAGATTGAAGTCATACCAAGAACCTTTTCCAACCACAATGGTATAAAATTCATGAAATAGAAAATATATATTAAAAAAAACAATAATGAGTAAGGAAATTGAGTCAGCAATGAAAAACCACCACCACCACCCACCCCACAACAAACACACAACAGATGCTTTCATTGGTGAATTCTACCAAAGAAGAATTAGTGCCAATTCTTCTCAAACTCTTCCAAAAAACTGAAGAGAAGGAAATACTCCCAAGCTTATTTTATGAGGCCAACACTACCCTATACCGAAGGCAGATAAGAACACTAAAAGAAAAACACGATAGATTAGTGTAATTGATTAATATAGGTGCAAAAATTCTCTAGAAAATACTAGCAAACCAAATTCAACAGCACATTGAAAGGATCATATACCACAATCAAGCAGGACTTATCCTTGTATTGCAACAATGGTTTAACAGATGCAAATCAATCAACGTGGTACATTATACAAATAGAATGAAAGGTGAAAATCATATGATTACTGCAGTAGATGCAGAAAAAGCATTTGACAAAACACACCTTTTATGCTAGAAACTCTCAACAAATGGGTTTAGAGGGAACATACCTTATGACAAGCCCATAACTAACATCCCTCTCAGTGGTAAAAGATTGAATACTCTTCTTCTAAAATCAAGAACAAGACATGGATGCCCACTCCCACCACTCCTATTCAACATGATGCTGGAAGTCCTAGCCAGAGCTATCAGGCAAAAAAAATAAGAGACATCCAAATTGGAACGAGGAATTAAAAATTATCTTTGTTTGCATATTATGTAATCTTATATATAGAAAGTCCTAAAGACTCCGCCAAATAACTGTTGCTATTAATCAATGAATTTAGTAAAATTTCAGCATCCAAAATCAAAACACAAAAATCAGTTGCATTTCTATACACTAACGATGACATGTCTGAAAAAGAAAGAAAATAAACAATTACATTTGCAATAGCATCAAAAACAATAAAATACTTAGGAAGATATTTAACCAAGGAAGTGAAAATTTTGTACACTAAAACCTACAAGATCCCGACAGAAACAAATGGAAAGATATCCCATGTTTATGTATTAGAAGGACGGATATTGTTAAAATGTCCAAACTACTAAATGTCATATATAGATCCAATGCAATCTGCATCAAAATGCCAATGACATTTTTTAAAGGGATATAAAAGCTATTCTAAAATTTGTATAAAACCACAAAAGACCCTGGATAGTCAAAGCAATCCTAAGAAAGAACAAAGCCAAAGGCATTACATTTCCTGATTTCACACTATACTACAAAACTACAGTAATCAAAACAGTATGGTACTCACATAAAAATAAATACATAGATCAAGGGCACAGAAGTAAGAGCCAATAAATAAAGTTTTGCATGTATAATCAACTAATATTTGATAAGGAAGTTAAGAGTACTCAATGGGGAAAGGATTTTTTTCTTTAATAAATGGTGTTGAGAAAACTGGATAACCACATGAAATGCAATATAATTGGAACTCATGTAACATACCTTACAAAAATTAACTCAAAATTGATTAAAGACTTAAACATAAGACCTATATCCATAAAACTCCTAAATGAAAACATGGGGAAAGCTCTTTGATACTGGTCTTGGCAATGATTGTTTTGAATATGAAATCAAAAGCACAAGCAACAAAAGAAAAAGTGGGACTACAAACTTAAAAGTTTATGCAAAACAAACAATCAGCAAAATAAAAAGACAGCCTATGGAATGGGAGAAAATATTTGCAAAGCATTTTTCTGATAGGGGATTAGTAGCCCTAGGGAAAAAACAAACAATTCAATTTAAAAATGGGTAGAGGAACTAAATAGACATTTTTACACAGAAGACATACAAATGGCCAATAGGTACATGAAAAGTTGCTCAACATTACTAATCATTAGGGAAAAGCACATCAAAACTACAATGAGATATCACCTCATACCTGTTAGAATGGCTATTATAGAAAAGACAAGTAATAACGAGCGTCGTAGAGAGGATGTGAAGAAAAGGGAATCCTGGTGCACTGCTGTGGGAATGTAGTGCACCACTATGGAAAACAGTATAGAGGTTTGTCAAAAAATTAAAAATAGAATACTGTATGATCCAACAATCTTACCTCTGGAAAATGAGTAGTATCTCATTTTTAGCTGCAGGTTTTTTACTGTATATTAAAACCTGTTCCTTAACATAGCTTTTAAATCTTGTCAGTTTACATTCCATTCTGATTGCTTCCTTATCTTTCCAGTACGACTGTGTACTTTTCCTACTACTTGTAATGCCGTCTTCTAGCTCTCCTATTTCTTATTTTATCTGTTGAAATACTCTCCTTGAGCTAAAGTTGTGATTTCGTCTGCATATTCAAAGAGAAGGAATTAGCAAACATTTCTACTTTGAATTGAAATATAGATGAAAATCTCCCTACAAGGCTTAAGTCTTCTTGAATTTCCTAGCACTTGCTTTTCTGTTACCAATAGGTGCTCAGTAAATGGTTAGAATAAATGGGGAAATGGCTTTGGGGGAGGGGAAGGCAAAGGAGCCTAAAATCCTTGAGTCCCTTCCCTCCCTGATTTAGGTCCCTCTGATCTTTTAAATCATTAAATGTTTATCCTGTAGGGGAGAAAAAACCTTAGAAGGGGATGCATGCATTTATTAGACAAAAAAAAATTTTTTAGATGATACAAACAAACTTTATTTAACACTTCATGAAGTGAACAGTTTCCTTTTGGAGAAGTGCAAAATGAGGCAGAAGGCAGGAATCTTTCATAGGATAAAAGAGAACAAGGAACTGAAAAATAGAAATTGTTTGAATGGCTGGGGCCACATAGTCAACCTTGTTTGTGTTGAGAAGGCCCAGAGTTGGCATGGTGTTTAGGGACTGGCTGACTGGATATAATGCATTCCTGGTCAAGTGGAGCATTTACTAGGACACTAAAATTAAGTTTTGGGTTGCTGATGTTGCACCCAATGCATAAGTGGCTCCATCTTCGGTCTAGAAATGAAAATGATATGTACCTCTGGGTATACAGCCCAAAGAAATGAAAACGAGATCTTGAAGGAATATCTGCACTCTGGTGTTTTTTTGCAGCATTATTCACAAGAGCCAAGATATGGAAACAACTTAAGTGTCACAGAAGATGGTAAAGAAATTGTGGTACACACACACAAACACAGGGATACTATTTCAGCCATGAGTAAGAAGGAAATTTGCCATTTGTGATAAATGGATGGACATTGAGATCATTATGCTAAGTGAAATAAATAAGACAGAGAAAAATCAATAATGTATAATATCACTTATATGTGGAACCTAAAAAAAGCCAAATTCATAGAAATCCAGAGTAGAATGATTACAAAGACAGGGGTTGGGAAATGGGGAGATGTTAGTCAAAGGGTACAAACTTCCAGTTAGAAGATGAATAAGTTTTGGGGATAAAATATGCAGCATGGTGCTTATACAGTTGGCCCTCTGTTTCCATAGGTTTCACATCTGCATATTCAACAAACCGTGGATTAAAATTTATTTTTAAAAAATCCCAGAGAATTCCAAAAGGCAGAACTAGAATTTGCCATGTGCTGAGCACTGTGCTGAATCCATGTGAATGAAGTGATATGTAGGCATACCCTTATGCAGCCTATATGCAAGTACTATGCCGTTTTATATAAGGGACTTGAGCACAGATTTTGGTATCTGTGGGGGTCCTGCAACCATCCCCTGTGGATGCCAAGGGAGGAGGGATGGCTGTAGTTGATAAACTGTGTTATATATTTGAGGTTGCTAAGAGTAGATCTTAAACGTTCTCACCACAAAAAGAAATATTAATTATAGAACACGATGGAGTTGTTAGCTGATGCTATGGTGGCAACCATTTTGCAATACATAAGTATCAAATCAATACATTGTATACCTTAAATTTATGCAAAGTTGTCTGTCAATCTCCATAAAACTAGAAAAAAATAATAGTGGAAATAGTAGACAATTTTACCTTGTTTCTGACTCTTAAAAATGCCTATAGTATTTCCCCATTAAGTAAGATCTCATGAATTTTAAGATTGCTGTCTTTCTGTCTAATCTACCTACCTATCTATCATCTATCATCTATCTATCTATCATCATTCACACACAGATACATTATCATGTAAAAAAATTTACCCATTCTTATTTTCCCATGTTTTTATTAGAGTTGGTATTAAATTCTGTCAAAGACTTTTTCAACATTTATAAAGATAATCATATTGTTTTTTCTCTAGACTTAATACTATGATGAATTATACTAGTAAGTTTTCTAATATTGACTCATCCTTTTACATTTCTTGTTATCAGCTTCTCTTAGTCATTCTGTATTATTTTCACAATGTCATGTTGTAGTCAGTTCCTAATACTTCACTTATGATTTTTGTATTGATATTCATAAGTAGTGGTTTACGATTTTTGTGCTATCATCAGTATTAAGTATCAATGTTTTAAATTTTCCATGAAAGAAATTTGGAAATGTTCTCTCTATTTCTAGACTCTGAAACAATTTGTGTAGCATTTGACTGACTAGCTTCTAAAAATTTGCTAGAATTTTCTATGAAATCATTTGGATCTGGTGGTTTTTTGATGGAATAGTTTATGAATAATTTTCTCTATTTACTCTATGGAAATCGATCAGTTTAAACTTTCTCTGCTAAGGTACATTTTGGTAAATCATTTTTCTTAGAAATTATTTTATTGAGGTTTTGAAACTTATTTGCATAGTAGTATACAAAGTAGTGTCTTATTTTTAAAAAATGTCTTTCTGTCAATAGTCACATTTCCCTTTTCTATTTATTCTTTTATGTAGTTGTGCTTTTATTAATTTCTTGATTAATCAGCTGGTGAATTTTTTTGTTGTTGATTTGTTTCAAAGAACTATGATTTTGTTTTATTGATATCATTTACTTTTTTTCTTTTCCTTATTAATTTCTGCCTTTTATCTCTAGTATTTCCTTTCTTATATTATATTTTGGTGTACTTTTTTCTCTAGTGTTTTGAGTTTGAATTTATTTGTATTTGTGTTGCTATTTTTAGGGCTATGAGTTTCCCACTGATCAGTGCTATAAATGTCTCCTATACATAATGTTATACATTGTTTTCATTATCATTACTTTTCAAACATTCTGTTCTCTATTCACTCAAGAATTATTCAGTAATATCTTAATGGAAGGTCCTTTTTTAAATTTTGTTTTTACAGTCTAATTTTATTGAGTTGTGATCAGAGTATTGTTTATAATATGTCCACTTTATATAACCTACTTTTTTATGTCTTCATATATAACCAATTTTTTGTTATGTTTTTCATGTGCACTTAAAAAGAAGGCATGTTTTCTATTGTCTGAGTGTGGTCAGGGTTAGTCAGGATGTATTTCAAATATTGCCAAAGGTTCTACTTTATTAAGTTGTTTGATTTTATTAATATCATTTATTTTTGGTCCACATGATGTATTAAACTGTTTTATATAGGTGATCATTATGTTACTTGTTACATAGATATTCCTTAATGTTATATCTTCATTGTGGAATGTAAGGTTTTAGCATTATGGAGTGTCCTTCTTTGTCTAGTTTAATGCTGTTTTGGCTTAATGTTTGTTTTAGTTTTAGGGTTGCAAATTTACTTTGTTAATGTTTCTATTTTTGTGGTAAATATTTGTTCATCAGTTTATTTTTTACCTTTTTGAATCACTGAATTTACGGTGTGTCAATTATATATCGCATAATGTTCGTTGCTTTTTGAGCCAATTTGAAAATTCTCTTAATATGCAAGTTATGCCCATATTGATACGCTTGATTCTTTAACTTTAGAAGCAAAGGAATCAACTGGAGGGCTAGTTGAAACACATTGCTGACATTACTCCCAAAGTTTTTGATTTAGTAGGCTGGAGTGGGGACTGAGAATTTGCATTACTAACAAATTTGATTATTGAGGTGATAATGATGCTATTGGTTGTGGGACCATTCTTTTTGAACCACTGACCTAGAATTAGTGTTGCAGAAGAGAATGTTTAGACTAGCCTGAACTTTTTTTCCTGCCTGAATGCATGTTGTAATATTTTTCTTTAATATTGTAATTAAAAATTTTTATTCAGTTGTGATAGAGTGTTTAATTTTTTTTGTGGTAAGCGTAATCATTTTAACATTACATTTATTTTAAGTGATAAATATTGATACTTTGGACTGCGGTATTGGTTTTCTATAGTTTCTCTCACAATCATCTATTCCAGATGTTTGCATTTTCCATTAAAAAAATCAAGTAGTAATATAATAATTTATATCTTGATTTTTAGGCTCATTATCAAAGCAAAGTTACATTGAAGTGGTAATGTTTGTTAAGATAATGCTTTTCATTATCTTACTCTCTGCTATATGAAAAAAAAATACTCTTCTGAGAGGAATTTAAAATTTATCCCTGACCTATATTAAAAAAATACATGAAGTTATATATATGAATTATTTGGGGGTCTCCTAATATACATCTATAAATATGGAAAATTCTTTTTTTTCTAGAACTATGTTGTCTATGCAAAATGTACTAAAACTTGTTTGTAAATATAAAAATATTATGATTTTGGATTATAGATTTATAGTTTTATTTTAGTAATTTGTACATTTTTTGTGATTGAAAATTGCAAAAGACTTGAATTAAATATTTTATCATACATACTTTGAATAATTTTATTTTAAGATGTTTTAATTTAAACTTTATCTTCCAGATTTTGGAATCTCTTTTTAAGGTAAGTTCAATATATTGCATTTTAAGCCTACTAAAATTTAATTCAGAAATATAAGTAAAGGAGTAAGTTTCTAAGTTTTGAGAAAGTAAAATAAAGTTTCAAACCTGCTTCTATATGTATTTTAAAAATTTATGTTTCAATTGTATGTTACATTAACTCTATTCTGAACCCCAGGATAAATGATGTTTGGTTCAGTACTAATATTTGATACATGAAAAATTTCTCTCTCTCTCTGTCTCTGTCTGTCACTCTCTTTCTCTCTCTCTCTCTCTCACACACACATACACATGCATGCGTGCGTGAACCATTTTACTGCAGAAATTTAACTTGTCAATAACTATTTTTTCGTTCCTTCTCCCCCCCCCTTTTTTTTAAAAAAAAAAAGTGGTTTCAGCAACAGGTCAATCAGATGGAAGAGGTAAATATAACATTTCTTAATTAAATTATTTGCTCTCATTTGCAACCCAATTTGAAGTATAAGTTAAAATTTTTTGAATAACCATTGGTTATAATCTTGATTTAGATAGAGAAGGAATGAATGGGTAGAATAAAAGTGTCTCAGTGATTTACACACTACATTCCTGCATATATCAGGTATATTTGGAGTTTGGCAATCGAAAATTGAACACTAGAAATTTAATTATTATTCTTTCTTGAATTTACATAAAAGAACAAGTGACAAGAGAAAACTTAACTTAAAAATTCCCCTATATTTAAAAAATCATGGATAATATAATATATGCTTACTCATAAAATTATATATTGATGTTCTTTAAATTTAATGTTATTTTAATGATTTTTTAAAATACTTTTTGATTTTCAGGTGCTTTACCACCAGTTTGAGAAACTACTGGCCTCTCTCTTTAGGGTCTTTAATTCTATTTTGGAAAAGACTTTACGTATGCTGTTAGTATAGCAGAATGATTTCCAGGGTCACTTCGGTGATTAATAGAATTATTTTAGTTCTCCCTTGGCTATGCTTATGGTTTAGTCCAATTAAACACTCTCGAAGCCCAGACACTTTACATTAAATAGATTTATTTACTTGGAGTATAAATTAAAGAGTAAAGATAGAAATGCTAACTGTCTCCTAGCACCTCTGGCCCCAGAGTATACTTTCATGGTCTTACACTCTTTGTTTTATGATAGATATGGATGATATTGGAAGAGTGCTGGTAGTTCTTTGATTATGGTAGATTGGTCATTATCTTTCTGAAGAACTAGGATTGAGGTGAAGTCTATTCTTCCCCCTTCCTCTTGTAAAATAAGTACTTTGCAACTTGGGAAGTCTAGCTTATCTTCTACCTTCTTATTTTTATGTACAACCTCTTTTTATTCTATTTTATTAATGGATTTGCCCACTGTCTTCTTTGTACACTGAGTTGTGTCAGTGTGCAAGACTCATCCAAAACCTTGACCTTTCGGTTCCTTGACCTTCTCATCTCTGAAGATCTAGTGTCCTTCTTTATCTCTGGCCCCACTTCCAGTCATACTCTGGATCTTATCATTAACCAAATTGCTTTATTTTAAAAATTACTAATTCAGGCAACTCATTCTTAAACTAGAAATTTCTATCTTTTTCATTATTACTTTAAATACTGTGCTGGTCACTCTCTGATTTCATCAGGGCCACCAATTCATTTATTCCTTCATCTTCTTTTAGTCTTTTTACTCTTCTTTCATTTTAGCTTGGAGACTATCTAATTCATCACAGTAAATTTCTAAACTTTCTAATCTCCTTTATCTCTTTCTTTTTTCATTCCCCTACCTAACAAAATTTAACCCTGAATAAATGCAATTATTTACTCTTTAGGCCTATAGCTTAGATGTGAAACATTGCTGAAGAAAGTGACACAATAGGTCAGATACAATTACTCCAAATACTGCCTGGCAGTTCTATTGCATCTGAAATTAATTTCAACTCTTTTCAGCTATCACCTCAAACTTACCCACTCAGTCCTATTTTCACCTTCACTATCAGTCAGTCACTTGAAATGCTTGAAATACAAGCTACTGATTAAAACTCCTTCAGTTCCTGCTACCAAATAAAACTTATTTACATCCATACTCATTCTATTTTCCTTTCCTCCTGTTAATCAGAGTATATTGTTCCTTCTATGTAAAACTCATTCTTTTGCCTCTGTTTCTGATCTCATCTCAACTTTTCAAGAAATTTGATTAATCATTCTCTCTAGTATATTAAACTTTTGCCATTTGACTGTGTCTTTCCTTTCAGTTTTTAAATGTGCTCGTGTCTCTAATTTAATGCCACATTTCCCTTCTGTTATAGGCCTATGTCTCTTTTGTCTTTCATAACCAATTTTTAAAAACTTGTGTATGCAAATTTACTCATGCAAGAGAAATATTTATTAGGTTATTATTGGGAAATAATGGTAACAACCAAAATTTATAAAAGGGAGGAGAGAAAACCCTACAAGTAGTTTAGAAATGATGAAACTGCTTGAGTTTTTCTTGAGAAGTGTTAATCAACTGGTAAACTGGCACTTAGTGAAAAGGTTAAATTGAGCATTCTCTCTTTGAAAGAGCCTACTAGGATATTGAATAATATTGGAGTTGTTTATGGGTTATCTATAAAACCTTAACAGTTTAGTTGAGGACCATATTTTCCAGGTCAGAGCTAAATTTTTCTGGTGTAGATTTACCATATACTCTGTTCTTACTGGCAAAACATTTCTCAGCTTACCCAGATAGGATTCTGTCCCCACAACAAAGAAAACATTCTGTATGGTTCTCTGCAATTTGTATGTTGTTAAATTCAATAAGCAATTTTCTTTACCTTAGCCATAGTTAACATTATTCATCACTTCCTTTTTTTTGGTGTGGAGGGAAGCTTACTTTATTTTTTATTTTTTAACTACAGTTGGCATACAACATTATATTAGTTTCAGGTATACAACACAGTGATTAGACACATATAATTTATAAATGAGCATCCTGATAAATCTAGTACCCTTCTGATACCATACATAGTTATTATAATATTATTGACTATTTTTTTATGCTATACTTTACATCCCATGACTATTTTGCAACTATCAATTTGTACTTCTTAATCCCATTCCCTTTTTCACCCTCCAATCTCTCCCATCTGGCAACCATCAAAATGTTCTCTGTATCTATGAGTTTGTTTCAGTATTGTTGTTTATTTTGTTCTTTAGATTTCACATGTAAGTGAATTCATATGGCATTTGGCTTTCCCTGTCTTACTTACTCCATACAGCATAGTACCTTCTAGGTCCATCCATGTCGTTGCAGATAGCAAAATTTCATTTTCTTTTTTTTATGGCTGAGTAATATTGTGTTGTACCACCTCTTTTTTATCCATTCATCCAATGCTGGACACCCAGGAAGCCTCTGTATCTAGGCCATTGTAAATAATGTGGCAATGAACATGTGAATGTACATGTGCCTTTGAAGTAGTGTTTTGAATTTCTTCGGATAAATACCCAGAAATGGGATTACTGGGTCCTTCTTTGTCCCTTGTTATAGCCTTTGTTTTAAAGTCTATCTGGTGTGGTATAAGTATTGCGACTCCAGCTTTTGTTTTATTTTGTTTTCACTTTCATGAAATATATTTTTCATTTCCTTTACTTTCAGACTGCGTCTTTTGATCTGAAGTGAGTCTCTTGTATGCAGCATATTTAAGAGTTTTGTTTTCTTATCCATTCAGCCACCTTTCTTTTGATTGGAGCATTTAATCCATTCGCATTTAAAATAATTATTGATAGATATATACTTATTGCCATTTTATTATTAATATATTTGATCTTTTTTCTTCTTTTTCTTAAATAAGTCCCTCTAACATTTCGTGTAGTACTAGCTTGGAAGTGATGAACTCTTTTAGCTTTTTATTATCTGGGAAGCTCTTTATCTGTCTTTCAATTCTAAGTGACAGTTTTGTTAAGTAGAATAGTCTTAGTCGTAGGTCCTTGCTTTTTATCACTTTGAGTATTTTATGCCAATCCTTTCTGGCCTATAAAGTTTCTGTTGAGGAATCAACTGACAGTCTTATGGATGCTTCCTTGGAGGTAACTGCTTTTTTCTTGCTGCTTTTAATTATGGTGTGGGTTCCCTTGAGTTCATCTTGTTTGGAACTCTCATTGTCTATTTCCTTCACCAGGTTAGGGAAATTTTCTTTCATTATTTCTTGAAATAGGTTTTCAATTCCTTCTCTCTCCCTTCTCCTTCTGGTACTCCTGTGATGTGAATGTTGTTATGCTTTATGTTGTCCCAGAGACCCTTTGAACTATCCTCATATTTTGGGCTTTTTTTTTTTTTAATTGTTTTTGCTGTTCTGATTTGATGTTTTCTGCTACCTTGTCTTCTATTGTTGATTTTTTCTAATGTATTCTTTATTTCAGTTACTTCTGACTGGTTCTTTTTTTGATGTTTTATATCTTTATTTTTATGTTTCCCATTTTTTTTTTTGTTGAAGTTCTCACTGAGATCATTGAGCGTCCTTATAAACAGTATTTTGAACTTTGCCTCTGGTGGATCGCTTGTCTCCATTTTGTTTAGTTCTTTTATTTAGAGCTTTGTTTGGTTCTTTCATTTAGGACATGTTTCTTTGTCTTTTAGCTTTGTCTGCTTCCCTGTGGTTGTTTCTATGTATTAGGTAGGGCTGCTTTGTCTCCTGGTTTTAGTAGAGTGACTTCATATAGTAGGTATCCTGTGGGGCCCAGTGGCACAGCCTCCCTAATCATCTGAGCTTAGTGCTCCAGGTGTATCATTTGCATGGATCGTGTGTGCTCTCTTGTGGGAGTTGAGTCTTGGTAGTTGAGTCTTACATGCTTCCATGTAAATGGGAGGGATTGACCCCCGAACTATTTGATTATGAGGACTGTTGTTGACTACAGTGGAAGAGCTGTTGTGTAGGGCAGACCATACAGAGCAGAATTTGCTTTAGCAGGGATCTGGTGTCTTCCCAGTCTGCCTTTTGGGAGTGCTGACCTCAGATGCGGCCCTGGTAGTTCTCTGGCTCGGTCCAAAGCTGGCCATTAGGCATGCTGGCCCCAGGGCCTTTTGTGAGGGCCCCGTTGCAAGCCAAGTTCATCCGCATCCTGTTCCATGCCCAGAGCCACCTGGCGTAAGCCACCAAGCAATACACAGATGGCTACCACTAGTTCTGGGCTTGGGGCTGCTCAGCAAGAGATATAGGGTACACTGAGGCCAGATTCTGTTTGTTTGGGGTTTGTGAACCTTTAAGAGATTTTTGGAAAATCTGTGGCATGAGCCACTGGAAGTGGTTTGGGTGAGCCTACAAGTTGGGTGGGGTAGGGAATCAGGGAATCACTAGAGCCAGGTGATCGGTGTTAGTCAGGTTGATGGAGACTCAGATATGGTGGCTGCCTGTGTCTGCACGCTGGAAGTGGGGAAAGGCTCAGCAAAGAAACAATAGCTTCTGCCAGCACTTCTGTCTGAGAGAGTGCTGCCTCTTCAGCTTTCACCCTGAAGCCAGACAATTTGGTTCCTCCTCATATGTCCCTGGCACCTTTGGAGCTGCTGCCCCAGTGCTAGAGCTCAGAACGAGTTAGTTCATCAGTGAGTAAATTCGTGGGTGGGCCCTTTAAGATAACCTGAGACTCTCCTAGCCTTTAATTTCATTCAGCCACAATCTCTACAGGTTGATCATTTCCTTATTCTTAGAACACTATTTCTCTGACGTTTGCAAATTATACTCTCTTGGCTATTTTATCTCTTTGAATATCTCCTTTTTAGAATCATCTTCTTTACCTAACCATTAAATGTTGAAGTGCCTCAAGATTTCATCCTACATCTTTTTTTTTTTTCTTTTTTACTTCAAACTTTTCCTCTAGGCAATCTCATCCAGATTTTTTTTTTTTCACTCGTCTTACCTTTATGCTGGTAATTTGGAAATATACATGTCTTGCTCAAAACCATTTTATGAACTCCAGATATGTGTATAATTACTCCCTAGAGTATTTTGTCTCAAACCCAATGGGTCAAAATCAATTTTTTAGTGCTAAATTCATACCTCTTCCACTGTTTCCTATCTCAATGAGTGGTAGTGACATCTATCCAATTGGGTAAACCAGAGATATGGTAATTTACCTTGACAACTCTATTCCATCTATTTTTAATATTCAACCAGTCCCTGATTCCTTTTTGTTTTATGTCTAAATAGCCGTCAAATGTGTGTACTACTCTGTACCTACTGTGTACACCTTTGTGCTTATAACCATCATCTCTAGTATAAATCTTGATTTATGCATTCATATTCATCTGGAGGAATCTTCAGTATACTACTAAACTTCTGATCTGAACTTCCAAGTTATTCAGCATTTAAACTCATAATTATTTGATATTTTCTTAATTTGCTGTATCTGATACATTGTCAAAGTGTTTGTGTTATGTTCTACCTTACAAGAAGTGTTTCTTAAAGTATAATTAATGGGCCATTTGAGAGCTCCAAATTATACTTACCGAATGAAAGTTTCTTTGTGTGTGTGTGTGTGTGTGTGTGTGTGTGTGTGTGTGTGTGGAGGGGGATAGGAATCTGCTCCATTGACAGACTCCCTTAGAAGATTATTATACACACTGACATTTGAGAATATTGGAATAATCTTGTGATTATTACTGACACATTTTATTGTCACTACATGCTGGCAAGGTTAATGCCTGTGGTGTTGTTGCACTAAGAGATATGTGTTGAAGTTTTCAGAATGTATGGTGAACTGCACTAGAGAAATGTAGGATAAGCATGTAGCCTATATGCTTCAGAGCTGTTGTGCTGCAATCCATGCCCAGTAGGTCTCTTTAATGAAACCTTATAGCTGATAATCCTACTGTCTAGTCCATATTCCCTTAGTTATGTGACATCATCTCTTCTCACAGAAAAGACATGTTCAAATATAATCCATTTTTGGAAATAGACTGTAGAGTGTAATCAAGAAACAAAAATAACACAGTAATCTGAATAGGGAAAGTTTAACATAGAGAATTATTATGACAGAAGAATACCAACTATGGAGGTAAAGACAACCCTAAAGAATACAGGGCTAAAGATATAGGGAGCAGCCTCTACCTCTAAGATTGAAGCAGAGCACTCAAGGAAGGAACATATCTGAGTACCCACATTCTTTCTCTCCTCCTACCCCAGAGCTAAGATCCAGATCTTTTGAAGAAGTAGCAGCTGTCACTGTTGGATGACAAAAACTTTGCTGAGAGTGGTGTCAGAAGCATGGCAATGTAAGGGATCTCCCTTGATTTCTCCCCTTGAAACTATAAGGAGTTGAACACCTACATCCCAACCAACAACATCCAACCCACTCGCAAGCACTTCTGAGAGATTTGTGCATCAGAACATTTGAAGACTAAATTCCCGTTATTGCCTAGGTGGAGAAATAGTTCATCAAACACCATGAACAAACAAAGTGACAAAGCAGCTCAGATGAAAAATGAAAAATCTACAGAAAATAAGCTTAGAGATATAGAAGTATGTGATTAAAATGACAGAGAATTCAAGATTACACTTCTGAGAAAATGCAACAAGATGGAAAAAATTCTGATTAATAGTTCAAAGAACTAGAAACAAAATCAAGTATTAACAGGAATACTATACCAAGGACATTGAAACTCTAAAAAAGGACCAAATAGAACTTCTGGAGGTGCAGAACTCACTAAAAGAGATGAAGAATGAAATAGCAAGCTTAGGAAATAGAGCCGACCAGATGGAAATAAGAATTGGAGATAGATATCTGGAAATGACTCAGATGGAAGAAGAGAGAGCCTTGAGAGTGAAAAACAAATGTCTATAAGAACTTTAGGACACCATCAGAAAGAGTAATATAACAATAATGGTTATACTAGAATGAGAAGGGAGGAAGAAAAGAACAGAGAGCCTATTTAAACAGTCAATGAGAACTTCTCAAACCTATGGAAAGACATGGATCCACGAAGCAAACAGAATACCTAATTATCTCAATTCAAAAAGGCCTTCTCCAAGACGCTTTATATTAAAACTGTAAAAAATGAATAATGTAGAAAGAATTTTCAAGGCAGCCAAGGAAAAGAAGACGGTAATGTAAAAAGAAAAACCCACTAGATTATCATGGGAACTTTCAGAACAAACTTTAAGAGCTGGGAGGGAGTAGAATCAAATATTTAAATTATTAAAAGAGAAATTATCAGCCAAGAATAATATATCCAGAGTGTTCTCTTTAGGTATGAAGAAGAAATAAAGACCTTTTCAAACATACAGAAGATGAGGAAATTCTCTACCACAAGGCCTGCATTTCAGGTAATACTAAAGGGGGCCATTCTACCTAAAACAAAAGACAAAAAAAAAATACAGAACTATGATTAAGATGACTAACAGACAGACAGAAACAAGAAAGGGCAACCCTTATTAAGAACATGGTATTTAAGCTTACATATTACATAATGGTTAAGGGTTAAAAAAAATTTAAAATGAGAAGACAAAAGTTAATGCAACCTAGAAATGAACACATAGCATAAATGTGGATAATTTGAGACAACAAAAACAGTAAAAAGAAGGAAGTAAAGATCTGAATTTGCAAAGGGAAATGAAGATAAATGCAGAAAAAAAATACTACCGTATGTATGAAATTTTCCTTACAACTTAATAGTAAAGACACAAAAAAATTCCAGAACTGAGATACATAACATAAAACAATAGGGAACAGAGAAAAAAAAATTGAACAAAACACCAAATTAAAATAATAGACAGAAAAACAAGAACAAAGAAACAATGGAGACACTGAGCTAGCAGAAAACAAAAGTTGAAATGGCTATAGGAAACCTTCATATTTTCAATAATCACCCTGAATATAAAGGACTGAACTCACCAGTAAAAAAGCAGAGAGTAGCAGATTGGATCAAAAACACAACCCAACCGTATACTGCCTTTAAGAGACACATCTTAGCTGCAAGGAGAAATATAGACTCAAAATGAAAGCATAAAAAATGATATTTTAAGCAAATGACATCCAGACAAAAGCGAGGTAGCTGTAATTATATATGACAAAACAGATTTCAAGAATCAAAGGTAATGAGAGACAAAGATGGACACTTCATAAAGACAAAGGGAATAGTACATGAAGAAGACATGACACTTAACAATATATAAAGCAACTACTAACAGAACTAAAGGGAGGAAAACCCGACAAAAACACAAATATACTAGGGGACCTAAGCACTGCACTGTCAGCTGTGAACAGAACATTTAAACAGAAAATCAGTAAGAAAATATCAACCTTATGACACATTAGACCAACTGGACAAAATACAGCTTTATAGAGACTTTCATCCCCAAACACCAGATTATACTTTCTTCTCTAGTACACATGGAACATTCTCAAGAACACACCATATATTGAGACACAAAACTAGGCTTGACAAATTTAAGAACTGAAATCATACCAAACATATTCTCTGCCCATAATGCTTTGATACTGAAAATCAACTGAAAAAAAAAAGAAAAGGAAAAACAACAACAACAAGGAAAATACACAAATATATGAAGATTAAACAACACACTGCTAAAGAAAAATTGGGGCAAAGAAGAAGTAAAAGGAGAGATGAAGAGATACATAGAAACACATGAGAATGAAAATAAACATATCAAAACTTTGGGATACAGCAAAAGCAGTAATAGGAGGAAAGTTCATATCATTACAGACCTATCTCAAGAAACAAGAAAAATACAAATAAACAACCTAACATTACATTTTAAAAAATTAGAAAATGAAGAATAAATGAAGCCCAAAGTCGGCAGAAGGAAGTAAATAAGAATTACAGCAGAATTAAATAAAACTGAAAACAAAAAGACAATAGAAAAAATTAATGAAACAAAGAGATGGTCCTTTGTAAAGATCAACACAATTGACAAATTCCTGAATAGACTCACTAAGGAAAAAAAAGAAAGAACACAAATATAAGTGAAAGAGGAAAAGTTACAACAGAAATAACTGAAATTCAGAGGATCATACAAGAAAACTATGAAAGAGTGTATGCCACCAAATTTAATAACCTGGGAGAAATGGACATGTTCTTAGAAATATGCAACCTTCTTAGACTGAATCACAAACGACTGGAAAATCTGAATAGACTGATTAACAGTAGGATATTGAAACAATCATTAAAAACCTCCCAAATAGTAAAGGTCCAGGACCAGATGGCTTTACCAGGGAATTCTACCATTCAAAGAAGATTTAATACCTATTCTTCTCAAACTCTTCCAAAAAATGGAAGAAGAGGCAATACTTCCCAATTCATTTTCTGAGGCCACTATTACCCTGATACCAAAGCCTGGTGAAGATAAAACAAAAAAAGAAAACTACAGACCAAAATCCCTCATGAACACAGATGCAAAAGTCCTAAATAAAATACTAGGAAATTGAATACAACAACACATTTAAAATATTATATACCATGATCAAGTGGGCTTCATCCCAGGGGCACAGGGATGATTTAACATGTGCATGTCGATTAATGTGATACACTACATAAAATAAAGTATAAAAATTATATGATCATATCAATAGATTCAGAAAAAGCATTTGATAAGATACAGCATCGATTTATAATTAAAACACTTCATAAGATGTGTATAGAAGGAAAGTACCTCAACCTAGTGAAGGCTATATTTGACAAATGCTCAGCTAACATCGTACTTAATGGTAAAAACTAAAAACCTTCCCCCTAAGATCAGGAACAAGACAAGGTTGTCTGCTATCACAACTATTATTCAATATAGTGTTAGAAGTTCTAGCTAGAGCAATCAGGCCAGAGGAAGGCATACAAGACATCCAAATAGGGAATGAAGAAGTCAGATTGTCACTTTTTGCAGGTGACATGATTCTCTTTATAGAAAACCCTAAAGACTTCACTAAAACTATTAGAAATAATAAATATAGTAAAGTTTTAGGATACAAAATTAATGTACAAAAATCCAGTGTTTCTATATGCTAACACTGAATTTTCAGAAAAAGAAATGAAAAAAAAAATCTTTTTACAATGCAACAACAACAAAAATACCTAGGAATAAACCTAATGAAGCATATGGAGGACTTATACATGAGAACTATAAGATATTGTTAAAAAACATTGAAGAAGACACAAATAAATGGAAATATATTCTGTTCATGGATTTGAAGAATCAACACAATTAAATAACAACCTTCTTATCCAAAGCATTATACAGATTTAATGCAATCCCCATCAAAATCCGAATGGCATTCTTTAAAGAAATAGAACAAAAAATCATCAGATTTGTATGGAAGCACAAAAGACTCCGAATTGCCAAAGCAATCTTGAGAAAAAAAGAACAAGCTAGAGGTATCACTCTGCCTGACTTTACATTATAGTACAAAGCAACAATAATCAAAACAGCATGGTATTGGCAGAAAACAGACACACAGACCAATGGAACAGAACTGAGAATCCAGAAATAAACCCCCATATGGCAAATAATTTTGACAAAGGGACCAAAAACATACAATGGAGGAAGGAAAGCCTCTTCAATAATTGGCACTCGGAAAATTGGAAAGCCAAAAACAAAAGAATGAAACTAGGCTGCTGTCTGTCACCGTATGCCAAAATTAACTCACAATGGATCAAAGACCTTAATATAAGACCTGAAACAATAAATTGCACAGAAAAAAAGCATAGGTACTAAACTCATGGACCATGGATTTAGGAGGATTTAATGAAGGCAAGAGAAATAAAAGCAAAAATAAGTGAATGGGACTATATCAAACTAAAAAAATTATGCACAGCAAAAGAAACCATCAACAAAGCAAAGAGACTACCTCTGAATGAGAGAATATATTTTTGAACAATGCCTCTGATAAGGGCCTAATTGTCAAAATATATAAAGAAATCATACAGCTAAATGATAAAAAACAATCTAATTAAAAAATATGCAGACGACCTGAACAGACATTGTTCCCAAGAAGATATACAAATGGTCAACAGACATACGAAGAGATGCACAACTTTCCTAGCTATTAGGAAAATGCAAATCAAAACCACAATGAACTATCATCTTACACCTGTTAGAATGGCTATCATCAATAAAACAAGTTACAAGTGCTGGAGAGGTTGTGGGAAAAAAAGGAATCCTCATTTATTGCTGCTGGGAATGTAAATTGGTACAGCCACTATGGAAAACAATATGGTGTTTTCTCAAAAAAGTAAGACTTGAATTACCATGTGACCCAGCAATCCCTCTTCTGGGTATCTACCTAAAAACTTGAAAACATTTATCTGCAAAGATATACGCTTCTCATTGTTCATAGCAGCATTGTTCACAATGGCCAAGATGTGGAAACAACTGAAGTGTCCTACAACAGATGATTGGATGAAGAAGATGTGGTACATATATATACAATGGAATATTACTCAGTCCTAAGAAAAGATGAAATACTGCCATTTGCAACAACATAGATGGATCTTGAGATTATCATGGTAAATGAAATAAGTCAAACAAAAATTTGAGAACCGTATGATTTCACTTATATGTGGGGTATAAAACTGAAAGTTACAAAAGAAACATGACAGAGAGTTATGGAGAGGGACAACAGTTTAGTCGTTACCAGAGGGAAGGTGGGGGAGGTAGGTAGAGGTAAAGAGTGTCAAATATTTTGTAGTGGAAAGAAATTGAACTTTGTGTGGTAAACATACAATGCAGTACACATATGATGTATTATTGAACTTTACACTTGAAACCTATTTGATTTTATTATCCAATGTTACTCCAATAATTTCAATAAAAAAAATTAAAAAAAAAGTCTGCTGGGATGCCATGCTGGTGGAACTGTAACTCACTGGGATGCTGCCATGGGAATCGTACCCTGGGAAGCCATACTCTGTGGTGTTGGAAAAGCCATCTTCCAGGGAAGTGCTGTGCTTTTCTCTGGGAAGCTGTCCTCAAGATGCTATGCTGGGAAGGTTTTCAAAGAGAGGTTCTACACTGGTAGATTTTGATAAGTTCTGAGAGAAGCTGCCCTTGGGAATGTGCCATGCTAGTGACCTTGCTAGGAAGACACCCATGGGGATGGTGCTGTTGAAACTTACTGGAGGCGAGTACTATTAGGTATATACTGTGCACTGTCCTAGGATTAAGCAGAGAGAGAGAGAGAGAGAGAGAGACAGACAGACAGACAGACAGACAGACATATCAGAACTAAGAAGAAAAAGCTTCTTTTTCTCCTAGTGTCTAGGACCCTATACTGACAAAGGTTAACATCATGCCACCCATCAAGAGAGAAATGTTCCATTATTAAAGCAGGACAATGAAGAATGGATTCTAGATGAGAGGTAATAAATTGATAACTGTAGCTGACTGCTATAGCACTTTTTAGACTCAACTTATGATTGGTATCTTCTTTGAGATCTTGCCCTTGCCCTTAGAGTTTCCATACATTTCCTGCTTCCCTTCCACCTGTTTTACATTCCCCAATCTCAGACTTACAGTGTATTGCTCAGTATTTACTTGTGCTGTTATATCCTAATCCCAGCGCAAATATCCATTGCTAAAATGAAGACTGTTCTAAATTCTCAGTGTTAGAATTTCTTTTTGCTAGGTCCTAGGACTATGCGTTGACTTCTACTACTTTTTTTTTCAGCTATCCCTTCCATCATAAGGTGTCATGGAGGTGTCTACATGGGTAGATCTCTTCTACATCATGGAGGCATCTACATGGGTAGATCTCTTCTATTCTGTCAGAACTTTCTGACCTCAGTTGTCGCTCTTTTCTCTTATGTCTCTACATATTGGCTGTTTCTAGGTTTCTTTCTTTCATTGTGGTTTTCGTGGCACCCATTCTTGCTGAATTTTCTATAAACAGATTTATTGTCTATAATACCAATTATGGTCTGTCATCTTATTCAGTGGATCTTACTGATTCTCCTGACTGCTCATACTCTGTAGCTTTGGTCTATTCCAAAAGGGTTGAGACACCAAAATGGGTCTCAGTGTTCCCCATGCAGACTGAGGAATGCCAGCTTTATAGATTTTTATGTTAACTTCTGGGAGTTATTAATAGAAGATATTTACTTTTGAGAGCAAATTACTATCCATGATTTATCACAATAAAAATATTCTTAGAAAAGATTTTGTGGAAGCAATTACTTTAAATTCTCTTGTAAATATTTTAAATTGCCTTTAACTAATGTTGCTACAGATGTTATTATATTTGCTCAAAATTCTTATATAGTAAAATAATAAACAGAAGATTGGATTTGAGTTTTGACATGTAAAAGTCAACGTTTATCTATAATTCTGTTGCTAGGTAATTGCTAATATCAACATATTTGTAAAATATTAGTATTCGATTATAGCTATTGATAAAAATATAAAATTATTTAGATATGATAAAGAATGAAACATATTTCATTGAGGTAAGGAAACAAAATGGATATTTCCTAAATAACTGTCTAATTGTATTATTTTAGATAAGTAAAGATCAAAGTTTTTCAGAAGCAGAGTTTTCAATACCTGATAAAGCACTCACTTTAAGCATTGCACAAGTAGTAAGGCATGTGCAAAAACTTGAAAAACTGAAAAATCGCCTGAAAGAAGGATCCAGATCCTCTTGGAAAGCCATAGTGTGTAAGTCCAAGTAAGTAAAATATGAGTTAATAGAATTAAAATCAATGAGTGGATATATAATTAGTAACAAATGTAAGATAATGGTTCAAATTTTATACTACATGTAGAGCTTCTAAATCAAATCAGAAGATCTAGTAAGCCTGTTCCTATTTGAAATTTTAAATAGTTTGAAGCAACACTAATATAGTAGACAGTAGCCACATGTGGCTATTAAAGTTAAAATTCAATTTAATTAAAATATCAATTTCTTAGTACACTAGCCACATTTCAAGTGCTTAGTAGCCACCTGTAGTTATTGTTAGAAAGTTCCATTGGACATTGCTGGCTTTGAAATATCTGGCTTATAAACTCTTCTCTCAGTATCATAAGGTATAGTCCTGATAATAAATAGGAAACTATTTAAAATATGATTAAATATTTCTTTCATGAACATCGTTATTTAAAATTGCGTAGGATCAGGAAGATGTTCCTAAGAATAAACTCCTACTTTTAAATTGAAAAAAAGCCTTTTTATTTGGGTGAATGGGAGGAAGATTCCAGTGAATGATTACACTGATATTCCCATTATCTGTTGATGCTCATTTTTGATTTTTGAAGTTTAGGTGTCTTGAAATTAAGTAGAAGAATAAATCATCATCATAAAATATCTTCAGTGATTTTTTTCTACCTCAGATAGTTACTATTGTTTTTTTGTGATGATCCACTTTCCTAGTAAATTTCAAGTGTACAATAGTATTATTAACTGTAAACACCATGATGTACATAAGATCTCTAGAACTTATACAACTTATAACTGAAAATTTGTGCCCTTTGCCCAATATCTCCCCATTTTCTCAACTCCCCAGCCCCTGGAAGTAGCTATTCTAGTCTCTGGTTCTAAAAATTTGACTGTTTTAGATTCTACATATAAGTGAGATCATACAGTATTTGCCTTTCTCCATCTGGCTTATTTCGCTTAGCATAACATCCTCCAGGTTCTTCTATGTTGTCATAAATGGAAACATTTCCTGTTTGTTTTTTTTTTTTATGGCTGGATAATATTCCATTGTATATATTTACCATTTCTTTCTCCATTCATCCATTGACTGCAAACTAGGTTCTTTCCATATCTTGGCAGTTGTGAATAATACTCCAGGATATATGGGAGTGCAGATATCTCTTCAAAGATATAGATTTCATTTCCTTTGGATATATACTCAAAAGAGGTATTACTGGATCATGTGATAGTTCCATTTTTACTTTTTTGGGCAACCTCCATACTATTATCCATAAAGGTTGTATCGATTTACATTGCCAACAGCAGTGTAAGTGTTCCCTTTCTCCACATCTTTGCCAACACTTATCTCTTTTTTGATAATAGTCATTCTAACTGGTGTGAGGGGACATCTCATTGTGGTTTTGATTTGTATTTCCCTGATGATTAGTGATGTTGAATACCTTTTCATGTGCCTGTTGGCCATCTGTACGTCTTTTTTTTGGGGTGAGGGGATGTCTATTAATTTGTCTATTTCTGCTTATTTTTAATAGGGTTATTTATTTTTTTGCTATTGATTTGAATGACATCCTTATGAATTTTGAGTATTAACCCCTTATGAGCTATACGATATACAGATATTCTCTCCCATTCTGTAGGTTGCCTTTTCATTTTGTTGATATTTTCTTCACTCTACAGAAACTTTTATATTTGATACAATCCATTTTGTTTATTTTTGCTTTTGTTGGCTGTGCTTTTGATGTAATATCCAAAATATCACTGCCCAAACCGATATCAAGGAGTTTTTTCTCATGTTTTCTTCTAGGAGTTTTATAGATTCAGGTCTTACACTGAAGTCTTTAATCCATTTTGAGTTTGTTTTTGTGTACAGTTTAAGTTAGTGGTCCTATTTCTTTCTTTCACATGCATATATCCTATTTTCCCAGCACCATTTATTGAAGAGACTATCCTCTCCTCATTGTGTAGTCTTGGCATTTGTGTGAAAGATTAGTTGATCACATGCCTGAATTTATTTCTGTGTTCTCTGTTCTGTTCCATTGGTCTATGTGTCTATTTTTATGCTAGTACCATACTGTTTTGATTATTGTACTCTGAAATCAGGAAGTATGATTTGTTTTTCTTTCTCAAGTTTTCATTTGCTAGTCAATCACTTTTCTGGTTCTATATAAATTTTAGGATTGTTTGTCTATGTCTCTGAAAAATGTCATTGGGATTTTGATAGAGACTGCATTGAATCTGTAGATTACTTGGGGATAGCATGGATATTTTAACAATTTGTGAACATGGAATATTTTTTCACTTGTTCCTCTATTATTCTGTTAACTTCAATCATATCTGGTATAGCAACTTATCTAAGTAAAATTTTACATTTATGAACAACCATTTTTTTTGCATTAAACATAAACTAAGACTTTTTATATTTTAGTGTTAAAATGGAAAGTACCCCTAATTAGGAGGGGCTATTCTTTATTATGCAATTACTTTATTGATATGTCCATCTGTCAATGATGAGACTTAAAGGAATGAAAGGGAGTGGTGCTTGAGTTAGCTCCAATGGGGGTTGCATAATAGCTTCTTGGTTCAGAGGTCCAGATATATTCCCTTGAGCTATATATTGTGAGGTACAAAAGCAATTTCTAATTATATATTAAAATTAATACCTGAAATTCAAGTGTCTGATGTGTGCTGAGATTTTCCTAGTAACTTTACACGTATCCTTTGCTCCTTACAAGTGCTCTATCAGATAGATACTCTAATACCGCAATTTTAATGGACAAAGAAACCGAGCTCCAAAAGGTTAAGTAACTTAAATATTCAAAATCACATAATTAGTAAGTGAGTAAAATGGGTTTTGAGCAAAGTAGTCTGACTCTAGAACTTGTGCTCTTGATGATTATACCATTAATAACATATTGGTAAAAAGAAATCTCATGCTTCTACCCAGTTTACTTTTGCTATTTTTGTTGTTAATGTTCTTGGTATATCTAATTGTATTCATGGAATACATAGAATTCATAGAATTACGTATTTTAATTTTTATACTTATTTGCTTGCTATAATTTACTTCGTTGTCTATCAATAAAAGTTTAACAAGGAATTAAATTTTATTTTACAAACTGTATATGTCTAGAGCATACATTCTAGTTCTTATTTAAGAATACTATTCTTTGATAATAAATCTGATTTATTTATTGACATTTTAACAGGGATAGTAAAACTCTACCTGAAGCAATGCAAGGTTATGAAAATGTACTGCAGACAATTGAAGGTGATATTTTGTATGTTTAGGCTTTATAAGATTTCCTAAATACATTATCATTTAGAGACTTATAGTTTAAAAGCTTATAGCCATAAAATTATACAATAGTAAATTAAAAAATATATTCAATAATTAGTTTAATATTTTCACTAGAAGTTATGATTCTGTTCCAGATTCTGGGAGTGTACAAATGAATAAAATTTGGTTGTTACTGATATTTCATTTTATTATAATGTAATGTGTGATAAATGTTTGCGTAATTTACAGTGAGTGTACAGAAAAGAGCCAACTTGTTCCACTTGAGGGAGTCAGGAAGATTTTATGCAACCTTAAAACATGAATAGGACCTAATTAAGTGAGGAAGGGAGATATTTGGCATTTTAAGAACAAGGTATAACATAAACAGCATGAATTGGGAATTACAAATGGAATGGTGAGTGTAAAGCAATAGGTATGGATGAGGTAGGAGAGAGCCTAGTCAGAGGGATTGGATGCTGTGCTAAGGAACATCTTATTCATTTGTTTGTTTGTTTGTCTGTTTATTGTAATAGGGAATCATTGAAGATTTATTGTAAGGAATTGACAGTTTTGGATTCAATTTAAATTTTACAGAGATAATTCTGACCACATTGTAGAAGCTAGATTTGGGGACTTGAAGTAGGAAAGGGAAATTATCACTGTATCTTAGAAGTGGAATAAGTGCCTAGATTAGAACACAGGTAAAAGAGAAGACAAGGGGAAGATTTGAGAAATATTTCCTTGCAAAGCTGGCAAAATTTGATGATTGGATATGAAAGGGAGATTAGGTGATGGTAACATTAACTAAGAGAATATAAGAAGGAAAACAAGTTTTGTTGGAAAAGTAATAAGTTCATATGACTCAGTTGTTATACACATTCTTTCAGCTATTAACCACTTGTTGGGATCTACAGTGTTGGCAGCTATATTGTTTTCCTTAGCATTTTTTTGTCTTGGATGAGTTATTAAAATAAATATAAAATTTATTGAAGTTTATGAAATTTAAACTCAATATATATAACTGATATTTGAAACTTATGACAAATTCACTATTATTTCAGAATTCATAAAAACCCACTCAACTGAAGAATTAATGGATGTTCCTGCAACTGAGCCACGTAAGTTTCCACTTATTTAAGCATCATTGTGTTAATAACCTTTATTGAGTGCATTCATTTCTATATTGAGTACATTATTTTCTATAATTTAAATTAATAATTATTAAGTTAACAACATAGATTCCCTGAAGTTTGGAGTCATACAACTGAACTGGTTGTCAAGCAAGTATTGAAATTCCTAGTTAAGGCTACATGTTACCAAAAATAGACTAATTTTTGAGGAGGATCATGTATTACTTGGAATGGAGGACTTTTAGTTGTGATTAGAATATGCTACTGAAATGTTGCAGGGATAGCAAGCCTTTAAGGTGGAGCAGTGATAAATGGAAAAGATCATTTGTAGATTTTGTTGCTATGAATTACTGATCACCTCATATACACTGATGCTGCTGATAGGTAGGTACTCAGCTTCAGCTAAAGCTGCTAGAACTAGTATATTAATAATGGAGAGAATTTTGTAACAATCATGTAGCGCATGCTATAGAATATAGTTTACAAGTGGAAAATAAGATTTGGTTGGAAAAAATTGATGAGAATCCTGTCCTCTTTCAACACCAGATTTAAACCCTAATGTTGCCATGTTTAAACCAAGGACAGCTATACATTCTCTCTCTCTAAGAGAACCCTGAGTAGGTAGAGTAAAAAGGTATCTAGGGCTTTGGAGCAGAGTGTAAAGGCCTTTCTCTACGTCAAACCCTCTGCACATCTATGGAGCTTGCTCACTCTCAATCTGTGCAGCTGTCTTCTCTCTAGTACTGTGTCCTGTGCATTCCAGCCACTTCGGGCTCCCCAAACTCTAAGCTCTGTCCCTGAACTCAAGTAGACTCTGGATTCCTCTTCCTTATGCTGTGCCTACTTACAGGCCAATGGAACATATCCTTCAACCACAAAATAAAGTGCCAAAAGAATAAAATGTAACAGTAGAACTATTGTGCATGACTTTTAAGGGAAACACAGGACAGGGTTACGTTGCACAATATGGGGGCATACCTTTCAAAAATTTGTATCTTTTTCCCTGGCAGCTGATTCAATCCCTGAGTTCCATTGGTATGGCTCTACTCTTTCTATATATTGCTCTCTTTCACTTGTATACTCTCTCTTTTTCTCTTAAAAGTATCCTCTTTCATCTTCTTCAGCCAAACTTTATTCCCTCCTTCTCTTCCCATTCTCTAAATTTTTTTAGATTCCATAGACTAACAAAACAAAAGCTACTTTCGTATTCCACTCTGTTTTAAAAAATTTTTTAGACTATCATTTAACCTTGATGTTACTTAATTTTAGGCTCATAGAAAAATTGAGCAGAAAATATAGAATTCCCATATACCCAGTCTCCCCCAACCCGTCTGCACAAAGTTTCCTCTATTATTTACATTTCACATTAGTATGGTAGAATGTTAAAATCGATAAATACTGATACATTATTATTGACTAAACCCATAGTTTACATAGCATTCAATCTTGTGTGTTGTATAATTCTGTGGGTTTTGACAAATATATAATGTCATGTATCCACCATTACAGTATGATACAGAATAGTTTTACTGCCCTGAAAAATCCTGTGTTCTACCTATTTTTCTCTCCCTCCATCCACCTGAATCCCTGGCAACCACTAATCTTGTTTCTATAACATTGCCTTTTTAAGAATGTCATGTAGTTGGAACTATACAGTCTTTTACTTAACAAGATACATTTAAAGTTTCTCCATGTCTTTTCATAGTTTTATAGGTCATTTTTTTTTATTGCTGAATAGTAATTTTTTGTATGAATGTACCACAGTTTGTTTATCCATTCATCTATTGGAGGAAATCTCGGTTACTTCTAAGTTTTGCAATGACAAATAAAGCAGCTATAAACAAAGGTTTTTGTGTGGACGTTTTTCAACTCATTTGGGTAAATATCAAGGAATGTGATTGCTGGATCATATAGTAAAAGTATGTTGAGTTTTGTAGAAACTGCCAAACTGTCTTGCAAAGAGGCTATATCATTTTGCATTCTTACCAGCAATAAGAATGAGAGTTCCTCTTACTCCACATTTTAGCATTTGGTGTTATCAGAATTTTGGATGTAGCTGCTTTAAAAGGTGTTTGGTGGTGTCTCATTGTTTTAATTTACAATTCCCTAAAGTTATATGATGTTGTGCATCTTTTCATATGTTTATTTGCCATCTGTTTATTTTCTCTGGTGAGGTATTTATTCAGATCTTTTACCCATTTTTTTAATTCAGTTGTTTGCTTTCTTATTGCTGAGTTTTAAGAGTTCTTTGTTTATCTTGGACACAAGTCCTTTACCAGATATATATTTTCTTTCAATATGTGGCTTATCTTTTCATTCTCTTAACAATTATTTTTTGCAGAGCAGAATTTGTAAATTTCAGTGAAGTTGAATTAACCAGTTTTTTTCTTCCATAAATGGTGCTTTTGATTTTGTATCTAAAGTTATCTTTGATTATTGTCACTTTGTAGTATAATATGAAGTAATAAAAACTGAAAGCAACAAACAAACAAGACAAGAGACTCATAGACACAGACAACAGTTTAGTAGTTACCAAAGGGAAGAGACGAGAGGGTAGGTAAGGGTAAAGGGGGTCAAATAAGTGGTGACAGAAGAAAATTTAACTTTGAGTGAATACACAATCCAATATACATATATTATTGAATTGTACACTTGAAACCTATATAATTTTGTTAACCAATGTCACCCCAATAAATTTAATAAAAAGTCATCTTTGAATCTAAGATAACCTAGATTTTTTTCCTTTGGTATCTTCTATAAGTTTTACAGTTTTGCATTTAAATCTGTGATCTATTTTGAGTTAATCCTTGTGAAGGATGTAAGGTCTGTGTCTAGATTATTATTTTTGCACATATATATGTCCAATTTTTCCAATACCAGATATTGAAAAGACTATACTTTCTTCATTAAATTACCTTTTCTTTTTTTTGCCAAAGATCAGTTGACTGTATTTGTGTGGGCCTGTTTCTGGGATCTCTCTTCAGTTTCACTGATCTATTTGTTTATTCTTTTGCCTGTACACACTATCTTGATTATTGTAGCTTTATAGTAAGTTTTAAATTTGGATAGTATTAGTTCTCCAACTTTATTCTTCTTCAACATCATATTGGCTTCTTTGGACCTGTTGCCTTTCCATATAAAGGGCAGAATCGGATTGTTCATATCCACAGAATAACTTGCTGGAATTTTGATTGGAATCAAATTGAATCTAAAGATCCAATTGGCACAAACTGACATCTTAACAATATTGAGTTTTCTTATTACAGTTGCTTCCCTATGTATAAGCAATGAACAAGTAGAATTTGAAATTATAAACACACCATTTACATTAGCACCAAAACACTCAATACTTAGATATTGATCTAACTAAATATATGCAAGATGTATATGAGGAAAATTAGAACATTCTGATGAAAAGAGATCAAAGAAAATATACATAAATGGAGCGGTATTTCTTGTCTATGGATAGGAAGGAACTATGGTATGCTTTCATGTCATTTAACATTTCCTTTGTACTTGTCATGTTTTATTTATCTAGCAGCAAACAATGCGGAGACTGTCTTCTGTCATATAATTCTTGTATTACAAGATTGTGTTACCACTCTAATAATTAACTGACTATTATGAATCCTCATTATGTTGGTTTCCTTTTAAGTAACATCTTTGATAACATTTTGTGTTATTTGATTCAGTTGAGAAATTTAACAGGGTTATTAGAGTCTTCACATAGATCTTATTGACTTAGCAGCAACACCCAAAGAAGTTCTCTCTTGGCATCATAGAGTCCTCTTACATATAATAATGGAAGTAGGTCACATACACTGGAACTCCATCCAGCTTTGCCACTAGATGCATAGTTTTTTTTTTTTTTGAATTTCTTTTTATTTTCTATTTTTTATTTTTATTTTTTTTAACATTTTATTTTTTCCCCCTCCCACTTCCCCTCTGGTAACCACTAGTCCATCGTCCATGTACATGAGTCTCTGTTTGTTTGTCCTGTTCATTTGTTGCTTTTAGGTTTATATCCCACATATAAGTGGTATCATGTGATTTTCAATCTTTTTTTGTCTGGCTTATTTCACTTAGCATGATTATCTCAAAGTCCATCCATGTTATTGCAAATGGCAGTATTTCATCTCTTCTTATGGCTGAGTAATATTCTATTGTATATATGTACCACAACTTCTTTATCCAATCATTTATCATAGGACACTTTGGTTGCTTCCATGTCCTTGCTACTATGAATAATGCTGCTATGAACATCGGTGTGCAAATATCTTTTTGGATATGTGTTTTCAAGTCTTTGGGGTAAATACTCAGTAGAGGGATTGTTGGATCATATGGTAGATCAATTCTTAGTTTTTTGAGGAACCTCTATATTGTTTTCCATAGTGGCTGTACCAATTTGCAGTCCCACAAGCAATGTATGAGGGTTCCTATTTCTCCACATCCTCTCCAACACTTGTTATTACTTGTCCTGTTGATTACAGCCATTCCAACAGGTGTGAGATGATATCTTATTGTGGTTCTGATTTGCGTTTCTCTAATAGCTAGTGATGTTGAACATCTTTTCATATAGTTGTTGGCCATTTCTATGTTCTCTAGAGAGAAGTGTCTGTTCAGATCCTCTGCCCATTTTTTTCATTGGATCATTTGTTTTTTACTGTTATTGAATTGTATGAGTTATTTGTATATTTTGGATATTAGGTCCTTATCGGAGGTGTTGCTTGCAAATATATTTTCTCATTTGGATGGCTGTCTTTTTACTTTGTTGAGATTTCTTTTGCTGAGCAGAAGCTTTTTAGTTTGATGTAGTCTCATTCATTTATATTTGCTTTTATTTCCCTTGCCTTTGAGGTTAAATTCATAAAATCCTCTTTAAGTCCAAGGTCCTTGAGTTTAGTTCCTACATTTTCTTCTATGAATTTTATTGTTTCAAGTCTTTTATTCAGGTCCTTAATCCATTTTGAGTTAATTCTGGTGTGTAGTGATAGACAACAGTCTAGTTTCATTCTTTTGCAAGTGGCTTTCCAGTTTTCCCAGCATCATTTATTGAGGAGGCTTTTCTTTCTGCACTGTATGTTTTGGCCTTTTTGTCAAAAATTATTTGCCTGTATAAATATGGGTTTACTTCTGGACTGTCAATTCTGTTCCACTGGTTCGTGTGGCTGTTTTGCTGCCAATACCATGCTGTTTTGATTACTGTCGCTTTGTAGTATAATTTGAAGTCAGGCAGAGTGATGCCTCCAGCCTTGTTCTTTTTTCTCAGGATGGTTTTGCAATTCAGGGTCATTTGTGCTTCCATACAAATATGATGATTTTTTGTTCTATTTCTTTAAAAAAAGCTGATGGGATTTTGATGGCGATTGCATTAAATCTGTGTAATGCTTTAGGTAATATGGTCATTTTAACTATGTTGATTCTTCCAATCCAAGAACATGGATTATCTTTACATTTCTTTGTATCTTCTTTGATTTCTTTTAATCGGGTCTTGTAGTTTTCATTATATAGGTCCTTCACTTGTTTCATTAAATTTATTCCTAGATATTTTATTCTTTTTGTTGCAATTGCAAAAGAAATTATTTTTTCCACTTCTTTTTATGATGCTTCATTGTTTGAGTATAGAAACGCTATGGATTTTTGAACATTGGTTTTATATCCAGAAACTTTACTGTATTTGTTTATTGCTTCTAGTAGTGTTCTTGTGGACTCTTGAGGGTTTTCTATATAGAGAATCATGTCATCTGCAAATAGTGACAGTTTGACTTTTTCGTTTTCTGTTTGGATGCCTTTTATATCTTTCTCTTGTCTGATTGCACTTGCTAGGACCTCCAATGTTATGTTGAATAACAATGGCGATAGTGAACAGCCTTGCCTTGTTCCTGATCTCAGAGGGAAGGTTTTTAGTTTTTCACCATTAAATATAATGTTAGCTGAGAGTTTGTCATAGATGACCTTTATTATGTTGAGGTACTTACCTTCTATACCGATTTTGTTAAGTGTTTTGATCATAAATGGGTACTGTGTCTTGTCAAAGGTTTTTCGGCATCTATTGATATGATCATATGATTCTTATTTTTTAATTTGTTTATGTGGTGTATCACATTAATTGATTTGCATTTGTTGAACCATCCCTGTGCCTTTGGGTTGAAAGCTCACTTGATCGTGGTGTATAATCTTTTTAACATGCTGCTGTATTCGGTTTGCTAGTATCTTATTTAGGATTTTTGCATGTGTTCATGAGAGATATTGGTCTGTAGTTTTCTTTTTTTGTGTTATCTTTAGCAGGTTTTGGTATCAAGGTAATATTGGCTTCATAAATGTGTTGGGAAGTATTGCCTCCTCTTCAATTTTTTGGAAGAGTTTGAGGAGAATAGGTATTAAATCTTCTTTGAATGTTTGGTAGAATTCACTGGTGAAGCCATCTGGTCCTGGACTTTTACTTTTTGGTAGGTTTTTGATGATGGTTTCAATTTCCATAATGCTAATGGGTCTATTTAGATTTTCTAGTTCTTCTTGATTCAGTCTGGGAAGGTTGTATTTTTCTAAGTACTGGTCCATTTCTTCTAGATTATTAAATTTGATGTTATATACTTTTTCATAGTATTCTTGTATGATCCTTTGTATTTCTGCGATGTCAGTCTTAATTTCCCCTCTTTCATCCCTGTTTTTGTTTATTTGTATTCTTTCTCTTTTTTCTTTAGTGAATCTAGCCAGGGTTTTGTCAATTTTATTAACCTTTTCAAAGAATCAGCTCTTTGTTGCATTTACTTTTTCTATTTTTTTTTTCAATATCATTTACTTCTGCTCTGATTTTGATGATTTCTTTCCTTCTGCTGGCTTTAGGCCTCATTTATTCTTCCTTTTCTAGTTTTTTAAGATGAAGCATTAGGTTGTTTATTTCAGCTCGTTCTTGTTTTTGGAGATAGGCCTGTAATGGTATGAACTTTCCTCTTATGACCACTTTTGCCATTTTGATATGTTGTACTATCATTATCGTTCAATATGTTGTACTATCATTATCGTTCATTTCTATGTATCTCTTGATCTCTCTATTTTTCTTTCTGATCCAGTTATTCTTCAGTAGCATGTTGTTTAATCTCCATGTATTTGTGGTCTTCTTGATTTTTCTTTGCAGTTGATCTCTAGTTTCCAAGTATTATGATCAGAGAATATGGTTGGTATGATTTTGACCTTCTCATATTTGTTGAGGCTATCTCTGTGTCCCAGTATGTGGTCGATTCTTGAGAATGTTCCATGTGCACTAGAGAAGAATGTATAAGCAGCTGTTTTGGGATGGAAGTCTTTGTAAATGTCAATTATGTCCAAGTGGTCTAATGCGTCATTTAAGGATGTTATTTCCTTATTGATTTTCTGTTTGGATGATCTGTCCATATGTGACAGTGAGGCATTTAGGTCCCCTATACAATAGTGTTTTGGTCTGTTTCTCTCTTTAGTTCTGTTAGTAATTGCTTTACATATTTTAGGGCTCCCCGATTGGAAGCATAGATATTAATGTGTTATGTCTTCTTGGTGCATGATTCCCATTATCATTATAAAGTGTCTCTCAGTATCATTTTTTACCTTTTAAATTTTGAAGTCTATTTCATCCGATATTAGTACCACTACTCTCTCTTGTCTCTGAATGCTGTTTGCTTGAAATAGCATATTCCACACTTTCACTTTGAGTCTATATTTGTCTTTGGAGCTGAGATGTGTCTCCTGGAGGCAGCATATGGTTGGGTTTTGTTTTTTGATCCATTCTTCAGCTCTGTGACTTTTTATTGGTGAGTTCAGTCCATTTACATTTAGGGTGATTATTGAAATATGCAGTCTTATAACCATTTCATCTTTTGCTTTCGGGTAGCTTGGTGTTTCCATTGCTTCCTTGTCCTTGTGTTTCTGTTTTCTTTATATTGGTTGGCTTTTGTGGGTTTTCTCTCTGGTTTTTCTTGTTTTATGTTATATACTTCAGTTCTGAATGTTTGTGTGGTTACCATTATGAATATGTAAAGGATAGTTATATATATACAGTCATCCCTTCTGCTCATGCCTTATCTCCATTCCCCTTTGCGAATCTGGATCTTTGAATCCTCCCCTTTTCAGTCATCGTTGTCTCAATTTGTTCCTATGAATGCTGTATGTTCATTACTATCTTGCTATAGCAAATCTCTTCTTATTTTAAGCTCATAATGCCCCGTTCTTAGTAAGGGTTGCACTCCTCTGCTTTTATCTTACTAGCCTGCTAGTCATCTTACTCCTAATTATGTATATATTTTTTGTCATTTTGTTTTAGGTGAGCTGACCCCTTTCAGTATTTCCTGTAGTGCAGGCCTCGTAGTGAATTCCCTCAATTTTGGATGTCTGGAAAGGTCTTTATTTCTCCCTTATATGTAAAGGAGAGCTTAGCTGAATACATTATTCTTGGCTGGTAGTTCCTTTCATTTAATAGTTTGAATATTTGATTCCTTTCCTTTCTTCCTTGTAAGGTTTGTGCTGAGAAGTCCGACAATAATGTAATGGATTTTCCTTTATAGGTTACTGTTTTCTTTTCCCTGGCTGCCCTGAGAATTCTCCGTTTGTCATTGATTTTTGATAATTTTAATATGATATGTCTTGGTGAAGGCCTTTTTGGGTTGAGATAATTGGATGTTCTGTTGACTTCCTGAATTCCTTAGATTTAGGAAATTCTCATCTACCATTTGTCTGAAAATGCTTTGTAATGACTGCTCCTTTTCTTCACCTTCGAGAATTCTCATTTTTCTTATGTTTCTTCTCCTGATGGTATTAGCTAGTTTCTCCACCTGGGCATTAATGGCAGTGTGTTCTGCTTTTTTTTTTTTCCCCCAGAAAGATTTATTGTATAATGGTTCCTAGCCTGTTGCAAAGAAGGTGTTTTTCTTTTGATTTCCAGTAGGTGGCTTCTAAGCCTCTTGGAACTCTGCTTTATATAAAGTCTTAATAATGTCTTTTTCCCTCTCCCCCCCTTATAGATGTTTAATCACACTCACTACCCTCAGTATCAGTTCCTGTCAGTGTTAGCAACAGTTTCGGTAGCATTTCCTCAGATTCCCCTGGGGCTCTGCTGCTTATGTCTTGGAGGGTGTGGAGGAGGGACCTTCTGGGTTGGGTGTTGGGGGCTGTGGCTCAGCCTCGGTTTTGCAACTGCAGCTGGTAAATATCAACTGTCGTTTTTCTGCTATCCCGCTTCTCTGCTTTCTGTCCTGATGACTGGGCACTGCCATCAGCCATGTGGAGCTCACAGCACTCCCAGGCAGGGCTGTTCATGGAAGTCGCTGCACCTTCCCCGCTCCACCTTCTCCTACAAGGAGCTCTGGCTGTGAGAGGCAGCTTCTTTGTTTCTCCCAGCCCATTGCCCTGACACCCAGGGTTCTCACCTGTGGTTGCTCTTATGTGCAGATCCCACGCTCAAATGTGCTGGTGTGCTTTTGGGTGTTTTTTGTTGAGTTTTAGATGATCAGCTTATTATTGTTTCAAGGGGAGAGATCTTGGGACGTCTCTCACTTCGCCACGTTTAATGCAATCCTAGATGCATAGTTCCGATCATGTTATATAACCTCTTTGAGGCTCAACTACTTTTTTTGAAAATGGTGAGTGTATTTATTTTGGTTTATTTTGAGGATTAAGAGAATGTAAATAGCATATTGTCTTGCACATAATAGACATTTAATAAAATGGTAACTATTTTTTATTATAAGCATTTTGTTCCTTGAATACTTTTGTGACCCTGCTGTCTTCTTTTTATGCTTGTCTGGTTCTCACACATATAACAGTGAATTATATCAGCATAGAGGTATAACTGCCACTTGTAATACCTTTAAACCTTTTCTTTTTACAGGAGAACCTGCTTATTTAGTTCCTAATCGATTGAATGTTATGTTGAAAATATTTGAAAAACAGTCAAATATGTTAGAGAGGTAAGCTTTTAAAATAATTCCTTTTCCTAATTATAAAACTGAGTATATATTTATTTTAGAAAAATTGGAAATATAAAGAAGAAAATAAGATCACTGTTAAAAAATTTAGTGTTCTTACATTGATTTTTATATGTGCAATTTTAAAACGTAGAATTATAATCATACAGAATGTAACACTGTATAGTCACAATGGAAAACAGTATGTCAGTTCTTCAAAAATTTAAAAATGTAATTATCATATGATTCAGCAATTTTATTTCTGGTACATAGCTCCCAAAATTGAAATTATAATCTCAAAGAGATATTTGGACAGCCATATTCACCACAGCATTATTCACAATGACAAAGAAGTGGAAGTAACCCAGTGTCCAATGATGAATGAACGAATTTAAAAAAATGTGATATATACATAGAATGGATTATTACTCAGTCTTAAAAAAAGGAAAATCTGACAACGGTTCAACTTGAATGGACTTCAAGGACATTATGCTAAGTAAAATAATCTAGTCATGAAAAGAAAAAATTTTATGATTTCACTTATATAAGGAAGAAAGCATAGTCAAATTCATAGTGATAGAAAGTAGAATGGTGGTGCCAGGGACTGGGGGAACGGGTACAGGGAGTTGTTGTTTAATGGGTATGGAGTTTGAGTTTTGCAAGATAAAAAGAGTTATGGAGATTGGTTGCAAAACAATGTGAGTATGCTTAACACTGCTGAACTGTACCCTCGCCAGTGGTTAAATGGCAAATTTTATGTTATGTATGTTTTACCACAATTTTAGAAAAGTATAAAATTACAATCATACAAAATGTGGTTTGTATGTATACTTTCTATTTAGTGATAATTCTTTGTAAATTTATATAATTATTTTTTAAGTAAATGTTTTAAAGTGAAACGTTCAGGAAATTCACATCACACAGTGTTTTCAAAAAAATTTTATTTAGATTCTACACTGAAAAATTGGGAAACTTTACATGATCAGATTATCTAATGTAAAGAAAATAATGTTGGGGCAGCTGCTAAAAATGGAGCTAAAGGACTAATAGCTTGTATTAATTGATGGTCAGGTATTTGATATGTAATTGAGTTAGGCCCTATTTAACATTTCCTCCCTTTAATCTCTTTAGAATCCTCCTTATCAGAAGGGTAGGGTTAGAACTTTCACAGCTTTGTCAATGAAAACTTTAACATGCTCTAGGGACATTCTTAAAGGTGGAGGCTGGTTTCCATGAAACCATTGAACCAAGGTATTAAAGCAGATATCTATACTATTATTTATTCTAGCTCCTCAGATTAGGCTATTGGTGCTAGTTATAAGTGGTTTTAGAATTCCTGGGCAGAACTAGCTGAAGGAGTACTATAAAGGAGAGAATTTCCAACTTGAATTGTTTTATACCCAGAATAAGCTTTGTACAATTGTCTGGTCAGAATGTGTTTTGTACATTTTTTTGCATGTCAAGAAGTATCTTGGAAGTCAGTGTGGATGACCTACAGTCATTTCAGGTGGCTAAAGTTATATTAGTTATACAACTGGTATGTTGAAAAACATGTCTTGTAGAATGAAATCACAAAGGAACTTTTTGAAGGACGCTTTGTATTCATTTATATTTGCTGATTTAGTCTAATTTCCTCCTGCTCTTGCATAAAAATTAGGGTAGTACCATGACTTTTATGATTACTCTTGTATAGTAATCTATTTAAATATAAGTTATTAACACTGTCATAAATTAGAAATTAATATTCTGTCAAATATTATAGTCAATATTTTAATTTTTATTCAAAATAAAGACTTCTGTTCACCTCCCGACCCCAGCTAAAACCTGCTGGAAGGTGTGGTTGACTTTTCTCTTTCATTAATTCCTTTCCCACTAATTAGTTGTAGTTTCTCTTCTCCATGTGTTTGGGATAGGAAGGAAGGAAAGTAAGGTATACAGGAAAGGTCTTACTTGATTGTCACTGCCTTCCTTCTCCATAACTGCAGATAACACAACAAATTTTCTGAATATTCTATTTAAAGTGCCTCTCACTAAGCTTTAGATAAAAGCAACCATATTTTCCCCTCTCTTAAGGAGTTTAGATAGGTCTCAAGACAACTGACAGCTCTCTAAAAAGAAATAGTCTTTTCTAAATCCTCTTTCCCGACCCTTTTATATTGTTCATACTGGTGAAAGGTTTTAGTGTTCTTTCTTGACTGCCATTTTTTTTTTTCAGGTACTAATGGTCACCTGTCTCACCTCTTACTTTGATATGTGATACTGTGAGCTTAGGGCCTCATTTGATGCCTCAATTTAACAACTTGTTTTATTTATATACCTTAACATTCTGTTAAAATAAATACAGATGTGGCAAACATCTTAATGTGGTTTTAAGCTTTAATAACTTCAGAACTACAATAATACAACTGTTAAAAATCATCATTTTGAAATTTGATTGTGTACATTTTTTGCACTTATTTAAAATATTTTGAATAATAATTTAAAATGATTTTTTGGTTAAAATTTTTATTTGAGTCAGCATTTTCCATATTCAGCCAGAGAGATTGAAATAAAATTAATTTATTGTTCCAAATTCACAAAACTAAATATGTTAAACAAATGGAAATAAACTTTCAAATGTTTATTTTTTGTTAGTTTGTAGCATCTGTAACTTTGAAATCATTGAAGCTTAAATGTACACTAAAACCCTTAGAACATACTGTATTTATTGAACTTCTACCACGTGGCTGAGTGCTTGCGACAAAATCTCAACTCAAATTAGTCTGAGCAGAAGACATTTTATTATTAAGATTCTGGGCATCTCATGAATCTGATGATAGCAATATTTCTCAGTCTCAGAAATAAGTATAAACCAGAACTTGAACACTATCAGGGCACTTTTTTCCCCCTCTACATATGAGCTTTATTTTCTCCTATTGCAGATTTCTTCTTTCCTTCTATATATTTTTTTGTTGTTAATTTTTTACACATATGTGAGAAGCCATGACTGCTGATAATTCCTAAGGTTTACTCTTTCAGTTTTAGTCACTCTGATGGGTAGTATTTGAATTTTCTAAGTCTAAATGTCCTTGGTAAGATCATATGTGCAGCTGGAAACAAGTACCCATTTCTGGACCAAACAACTTTAATCAAAGACTTATGATCATGTAAGGTTTCTCAGGAATTATACTGATTCAGAAGGCTGGGGATAGGAGGGGTTCCCCTAAAAGATGTGGAGTCTATTTCTCAGTTATGTGGTAGTGAGCAGATATAGTGGGATTAAAGCCATATTAACATAGGATAACATATAAAAAAGGATTGTATTTCATTATTATGCATGGATTATACAGTAGCAAGAAAGGATAATTATGCTGGTCTTTGGGGGAGCTAATAGACCTATTCATCAGGATCTGGTCACGCTGTTGGTATAGCTGTTTGTTTGTGGGTAGTGGGAAATGGAAAAGTAAACAGACCCAGAGGACCTTGAAAAGTTTTTTTCTTTAATTATGGGACAAATTGGAATTCCAATTAGAGATTGGATTATAGAATGGTTTGTGAAACCATACTATTTCCTTGATGAACAGAATGCTGAGAGCTGGTGTCCATTGTTGGGAATGAAGTTGTCAACATTGGTGAGAACACTGCCCATCACCAGAATCATGTGTGGTCCTGACAGGAAAGCAAGCCTATTAAAAAATTCATCATGATGTTGTGTTCTAAGAAGACATGTTTCACAGTTAGTTATGTTATGTCAAAGGTGGAGTCATATTAACTTCCATGTGGCAAATTCAAATTCTTGAGTGAATTTCAGTGGCCAAGTAAGGCACTGGCAAAGGCATCCCTTTGGCCAAAAAATAATGACAGAGGCTTACTTCATACCATTCCAAAAAACTGAATTTAATGTTGACTACAGACCTAAATGTAAGAAAACAAAATCATAAATATAGGGAAATGCATTTGACTCATCAAAATTTGAAATATCTTGTTTGAAAAATGAATCAGCTAAAAAATAATCCATGGACTGGGAGAAAATAATTGTGCATATACAAGAGAAGGAGTGATAACCATAAAAAGGCAAACAACCCTCAAAAAACAGGTAAAGTGTATACATATATAATTTAAAGAAGAGACAAAAAATGGTCAATAAACATTTTAGGAGATGCTCAATCTGACCTGTGATCAGGGAAATGCAAAGCAAAAAGCAACAATACATTACTCCCTCTCTCCTCCATTCAGTTTAATAAAAAGTAAGAGTTTTCTAATATCAAGTTTGACAGAGATATAGTATAATGAATACCTTAAAATGCTAGTACAATAGGAATTGTCTACTCTGAAGGACAATTTAGTAGGGGTTATTAACAATAACAACAAAAATGTGTACCTTATGATACAGCATATCTCTTTTAATCTATCCTAGAGGAAGAAATATGCTCAAGGAGGCATATATAAAGACAAATTTTTCACATCGCTGTGATAATAGTAAAATACTAGAAAGAATTTCAATTTTTGTTAGTAGGAATATGGCTTGATAACCTATAGTAATAAGGAAATACTATGAACAACTGCATGACATCAAATTAGACAACTTACATGATATGGACAAATTCCTAGAAAGACACAAATTAAACTGATTCAAGAACTAGAAAATCAATGAAACTGTATCATGTGATTAAAATATTTCCCATCAAGAAATGCTCAGGCCAGATGGCTTCCCTGATGAATTCAGATATTTACAAAGGATTTAATATCATCTCTTCTCAAACTCTTACAAAAAATAGAAGAGGAGTTAATACTTCTCAACTCATTCTATGAGGCTAGTATTACTCTGATACCAAAATCAGGCAACAATATAAAGAAACCCAGACCAAGGTGTTATGAATATGAACCCCACATCTTCAACATAATACTAGCTAATTGAATTTAGCAACATATAAAAAGGGTTATACACCACAAGCAAGTAGGATTTATCCTAGTAATGCAAGGTTGGTTCAAAATGCAAATATCAATTAATACATTACATGATATTAATTGAATAATGGAGAAAAAAATCATATAATTGACTTTCTAGGCAAAGTAAAAGCATTTGACAAAATCCATTACTCTTTCATGATAAAAATACTCCACAAACTGAGAATAGAAGAGAACTTACTTTATCTCATAAAGGCTATCTACGAAAACTCATAGCTAACATCATACTTATTGATGAAAGACTTAATACATTTACTCTCAGATAAGGAACAAAATAGGACATTCTCAAGTCATTGGGGTAAATACCCAGTAGAGGAATTGCTGGATCATATGGTCATAGCAGCATTATTCACAGTGGCCTGGACATAGAAACAACCGAAGTGTCCTATGATAGATGATTGGCTAAAGAAGCTGTGGTACATATATACAGTGGAATATTACTCAGCCATAAGAAGAAATGAAATACTGCCATTTGTGACAATATGGATGGACCTCGAGATAATCATGCTAAGTGAAATAAGCCAGACAGAAAAAGTTATATGTGAGATATAAACCTAAAAACAACAAATGAACATGACAAACAGAGACTTACGGACATGGACAATAGACTAGTGGTTACCAGAGGATAGAGAGGTAGATGGGGTAAAAGGGTCAAATATTTGGTGACAGAAAGAAATCTAACTATGGGAGGTGAACACAAATATATATATGCCTTACTGTTAAAATATACAGCTGAAACTTATAGGATTTTGTTAACCAATGTTACCATAAGATAAATAAATTAATTTAAAAAAACCCAAGGCATTCTTCCCACTTCTATTCATTATTGTAATAGAAGTTATAACTAGGGCAATTATAGAAGAAAAGGAAATGAAAGATATTCAAGTGGTAAAGGAAGAAGTAAAACTACCTCTTTTTGCAAATGTCATGATCTTGTATATAGAAAATCCTCAGGGATACACTAAAAACTATTAGAAGAAATAATTAATATGTCAATATTATAATATACAAAATACATAAGTAAAAATCAATTGTATTTCTATACACTAGCTGTTATGGGTTGAATTGTGTCCCCTCAAAAGTATGTTGAAGTTCTAATTTTCCAGTACCTCAAAATGAATTATTTGGAAATAGGGTCACTATAGATGGAGTTAGTTAAGATGAAGTCATACTGGAGCAGGATGGGCTCTTAATCCAATATGACTGGCATCCTGATAATAATTGGAGAAGCTAGTTATACACAGAAGGAAGACAGCCATGGAGGCAGAGATTGAAGTTACACTATCACATCCAAAGAATGCCAGGGAATACTAGAAGCTGGAAGAGGCAAGGAAGGATCCTCCCCTAGTGATTTCAGAGGGAGCATGGCCTTACCAACACCTTAATTTTAAATTAATAGTCTCCAAAACTGTGAAGAATAAATTCTTATTATTTTAAGTCACCCAGACTCTGATACTTTGTTACAGCGGCCCTAGAAAACTAATATACTAGCAATGAACATTCCCAAAATAAAATAAAATAATTCCATTTACAATAACACAAAAGGCAATGAAAATGAATTTAATAAAAGAAGTACAAGACTTGTGCACTGAAAACTAAAAAAAAATCATTGAAAATATTTGAAGAAGACCTAAATAAATGGATAGACACCCTATCTTCATAGACTGTTAGACTTAATAATCTTAAAATGACAATACTTTCCAAATGGATTCAATGCAATTTCTATTAAAATACCAATTTTGTTGCATAAATTGACAAACTAATCCTAAAATTCATGTGGAAATATAAGGAACCCAGAATAGCCAAAGAAATCTTAAAAGAACAAAGTTGGGGGAGTCACACTTAACTGATTTTAAAATTTACTAAATACAAAACTTTACTAGTCAAGACAACGTAGTACTAGCATTAGGATAGACCTATGTAGATCAATGGCATAGAATTGAATGTCCAGAAGTAAACTCTTATATTTGGTCAACTGATTTTTAACAAGGAGGCCAAGATAGTTCAGTGGGGGAAAGAATAGTCTTTTTAATAATTGGTATTTAACTGGATAGTTATATGCAAAAGAATAAAGTTGGGTCCCTTTTTCTGCCATGCACTAAAATTAACTCAAAATTATCAAAGACCTAAATTTAAGAGCTAAAACTCTAAACCTCTTAGGAGAAACTTCTCTTGTATAGGAACAAATCTTTGTGACCTTGAGTTAGGTAATGATTTCTTAAATAGGACACTAAAAGCACAAATAAGAAAAGAAAAAAAATAGATAAATTAATCTTCATAAAAATGAAAAACTTTTGTGCTGCCCCTCAATAGTAAAAATGGCTATTTAAAAATGGCCAAATTGTTCAACTAGACATTTTCTCAAACAGGATATACAAATGATCAATAATCACACAAAAAGGTGCTCAACATTATTATTCCCTAGGGAATTGCAAATCAAAACTATAATGATATAGGATGACTGTAATAAGAAAGACAGAAAATAACAGTTGTTGGCAAGGATGTATAGAAATTGGGATGCTCATACAATGATGGAGGAATTTAAGTGGTACATCTGCTATGGAAAATTGTCAGATCCTCCAAATGTAATGTATAGAGTTAACGTATTACCCAGAAATTCCATCCCTAAATTTGTACCTGAGAGAAACGAAAACAAATGTTCACACCAAAATTGTACATGGGTTTATAGTAGCATTATTCATAATAGCCAAATAGTGGAAACAACCCAAATGTCCTTAAATTGATGAATAGATACATAAAATGTGTATATCCATGAATGAAATATTATTTGGTAATAAAATGCTACAACATGGATGAACCTTAAAAACATTAGTGCTAAGTATAATAAGCTGGTCTCAAAAGATCACATTATATAATTCTATTTATACAAATATCCAGAAAAATCAAATCTATAGAGACAGAAACTAGATTATTGGCTGCCAGGGCTAGAACAGTGCTGAGAGGAGTGGGGAGTGACTGCTAGTGGATATTGAGTTTATTTTTGGAGTAATTAAAATGTTCTGAAATTAGGTACTGGTAATAGTCGATCAACTTGGTGAAGTATATTAAGGGCCATTGAATTGTACATTTTAAATAAGTGAAATATATGGCATGTTACTTATATTGTAATAAATCTTTAAAAATTGTGATCATAATATGTAAAAAACTCATTTGTCAAAAAATTTATAGTTTATCCATATTATGGAATAATTGTCAGCAAACCACAGCCCATGTGTCAAATCTAGTCTGCAGCTTGATTTTGTAAAGTTTTGTTAGAACATAGTCACATCCATTTATTTACCTATTACCTATAGCTGTTTTTGCCAAGTTGAATAGTAGCGACAGAGATCATTTGGCTTGAAAAGTCTAAAAAACTTACTATCGGGCTCTTTGCGGAAAAAGTTTGCTAATCCTGCTATGAATTGAGAAGTGATATTTAAAAGAAGTGAGATTTACGTTTACCAGTGTAAATAGATCTCAGAAATTGTGTTAAGTGAAAAAAATAAGTTGATAATAATATATATAGAGATATCATTTGTGTGACAAATAAAATAAAACAGACATCCAACCCACTAACAAAAATTATGGAATTTAGTAGGTACATGCGATATTACATAAATGCATGGAACAAGTTCTGGAAAGATACACAGCTATCTAATAGTATCTCTGGGGAGAGCATTGAATTTTTGGAGTGGTAGTCAAAGTGAACTCTAACCTTATTTGTGTCATTTTAAATTTTCTACAAAGAAAAATCTGTTACATAAATAAAAACATAAAGGTAAAATCATAATACATTGTTTTTTTTCAGAGCTAAGGATGATCAAGTTTTGTTAGAAACTGTAAGTATAGCATTCCCAATTTGAAATTGCACTTTGCCCTTCTTGTTAATAGATTCTAGAAATTGTCAGAATACATAATCTTTAATAAAAATCTTATGCTTACTAAGTTTATTCAAGAAATTTCCATGAGTATGTAAACTGGAAAGCTTTGCCTATTCTTTTGATTTTACTAGACCTTATTCTAACTCAGAAACACTTCACTTCTGAAATATTGAACTGTAACATCCCACAGTCTTCTAAACTTCCATTCGTTTTCACTTCTATTTCCTTTGCCTCTTTCTGCCTCCATTATGGCTTCACTATACAGATTAGTACCAATGGTTAATTATTTTCATGAGTTAATGAAGACTTTCTCACTTCAATAAAGTACTCAAATAAGTTTTCTATTTTGAGGTATTCGCTTTTCATTATTACTAAAATTATAATATTTTTTAGAAATACCAACAGATGCAAAATGATTTCCAAGTGTTGTCAGAGGAGAAACTGATGCTAGAAAATGAACTACAGAAATTAAAGAATACGGAGGTTAGTTAAATTTTAGTGTCTGAAAATGGCATACAGTACCTACAAAGCCTTATTACATTAGGATATGGATCAAATAATATTTAAATGTTTTAGAATACATTTTCAATATTAATAATTCGTAATAGCTATGTTTTAAAAACATAGAATAATACTATATTTAAATTACCATATTAACTATCAAAACCAAAAGGATGCTATGAAAAATAGGAGTATAATTTAAACATTCCAAAAGATGTTTCTAGGCCAAATATTTAACTTAATTAAAATATCAATATATTAGTGATTGCAAATATACTTTAAATGCATTTTATTGTATTCTTTGCAATTATATCATGTGTGTCTCAGTTCACTATACCAAGTAGAGTGAATAGAAATACCTAGGATAATTTTTTTTCTCCTTTGCCATTTTTATATAGCTTATAAATTTCAAACTGTAGATAACAAAGTCAAATGGATTAGAAGCAAATTTTTATTAATTATGTAAAATCATAATATATATGTTTCAACATAAAATTAATATAAAATGAAGAAAAATATTCTCAAATCCATTCATGTTGAGTAGCTGATATTCCTTCCTTACTAGAAAAGGAAACAGAAGTAGTACTAGGAGATTTGCTACTTAATCAGTTAGAGAAGCAGTGATCCTACACAGTTGTGAATATAACATCAGGGCTGTCACACACTTTCAATTAGGAATAGATCCATTTAGGTATAGTTCCAAGTAGGAATAGAAAATGAAAATATTAAAATAAATAGAAATAAAGTAGTAAATTGTCATATTAAATAATCGAGTAGTCCGGTCAAGTGTAAGAATTTTGCAACATTTAGTCATTAGATATACATCCAGAAAACTTTGGAGCTTTTTACATAACTTGAAGATGTTGCAGCAGGTTTCAGTTTTGCTTTTTTGAGTTGTTTCTTGAGGTTTTGTGTGTGGAACCCTAGAAAGTATGGAAGTGTGAAGGAGAAATATAGAAGGAGCATTACTATGTATATAGTAGTAGTAATATTATATACACACGAGGATAATGACCAAGAGATCTGAGTGATAGTCTGTTTTCAGAGAAGGGAGTTGAGATAACAGGATGGTAGGAAGAGAATCATGACTAACGAGTTATGTCGAACTCAGGATTTCTAATAACAAATTATATGCATTTTCTTCCAAAGTAGGCTTCCTTTTCTAATTTATCTACTTTGGTAATTTTAATTTTGTAATCAACCAATTTTAATCATCAAAAGCCACATTTGGTTCCTATTCTTGTCTCGCAAATGTTAATCAGTAGTTTCCTGTGTGAGTTATTTTCTTTTTCTGTAAGTAGGAGAAACTGACCCTAATTATGTAAAGCAAGAATTTTATTGGATGAGTAACTCAAAGAATTGCTGGAAAAGTGAACGACATGTTTGGTGAGGATTAGAACCAGGGCGATTCTTGGAGCCAAAACAACAGAAGTTTATGAAGAGCCACTATATCTTTCCTTTGAGGGCGTTTTTAGAAAGGAAGCCCCCCACCCCCATTCTTTTGTTCACTGGCTGTGGAATTACTAAGCTCCAACTGCTTTCCTTCCACAATGGTCAATTCTTACATGATCGGATCTTACTGACTTTGCTTAGGTCAAGTGTCACCAGGACAATTTGAAATGAGGAAGGTGCAGAACCCTTCTAAAACACGGTGTTGTTAATAACAGAAGGCAAAAAGGATATTGGGCACAAATATCTGGTGTCCCCTCTACTTGGTAATGTTCCCCTAATTACTGTCTTAGCCATTTACATATTCCAGCTATCAGCCTACTTTTACTCTAAAGGGCTATGTAAGTATTTTAGGTTTTGCAACTACTCAAACCTGCGTCTGTATATGAAAATAGCCATAGACAATACATAAATGAATGAGCAGAGCTGTGGTGCAATAAAACTTTAATTATAAAACCAGGCAGCAGGGCAGATTTGGCCTACAGTTAACTCATTCCTTATTTACTCCATTTGTGCTATCATCTGACTTTCTATTCTAGCTTCCTAAATAGGTAGGATCCTCTAGCTGCATATGTTTTGGTATGCTGTTGCTAGACAATATTATTGCTTAAAGGTTTGTTTCTGCTCTTTCTTTTCTGTTCCATTGACCTTATCTATTCCTACACCCATGCCTGATTAAAGATTTAGAATAAACTCTGATATTTTAGTAGGGTAGGTCAATCTACATTGTTATTTATAAAAAATTATTTGTTTTTGGCCTTTGTACTTTCATATAAATTTTAGAGTTAACTTGTCAAATTCTACAATTGCATTGAATCTGTTCATCAAATTGGAGAGACTTAACATCTAGGATATCAAGATATATCTTTTTTTAATGGTTTTTGAAGGTTTTCTTTAATGCTTAATGACAAATGTTTGATTTTCTTCTTAAAGCTTTTATTCATTTTTGTTAAATTAATCTTAGGTGTTTCATATTTTATGCTATTTTAATTGCTATTTTTTAAAAGATATTTTCAAATATTAATAGAGAAGTATAACAATTTTTTGTATATTGAATTTGTGACCAGAAACCTAGCTAGCTACATTGTCATAATGATTATTATTTCTTACTTGCATAATCAAAGTTTCTATGGATGATGATAGACTAAGTTTTCTTGCTTTCCAACTATTAATACTTTCTTTTTCTTGCATCGCTGCACTGGCAAAGAACTCTAGGATAGTATTGAATAAACTTGAGAGTGGACATTTTTCAGTTGTTCCAGATTAAGGAATATTTCTTTATATAATTTGCTAAGTATTTTTTTAATGCTCTTAAAATTCTTCCATCCTCTGTCCACTGCTCAATTCCAAATCCACTTCCAAGATTTGGGTTGTATGTTTTAATAGTACCCCACTGTCAGGTAGCAAAATTTGTTTTATTTTTGTATTTGCTGTCCAACTGGTTGCTTTATTGGTTATTTTAGGGTTTACAGTCTTGTTTTTGTTATCATCTATATTCAAGTGACATTAAATCACTTCATCTGTAAGAACCTTAAAATAGTAAACTTTCATTTGTCTCTTTCCAGGCTTTGTGTTGTTGTTTTCATACATTTTACCACATATGATAAAACTGCACAACACATTGTTATTAGTATTGCCGTAAACTAGTACCTTTTAAAGAGATTTAAATAATGAGAAAAAGAGTCTTTATATTTGCCCATGTAATTATTGCTTCTGGTGATCTTCCCCCCGCCCCCCGCCCAGCTTTATCGAAATATAATAGACAATTAATTGCTTGCATTTACATGGTATAATTCAATGAGTTTTTTCATTTACAGTTGGCATACAATAAAATATTAATTTCAGTTGTGCAGCATAGTGATTAGAGATCTATATAACTCACAAAGGGATCACCCCACTAAATATAGTACCCCTTTCCTGCCTTACGTCTTTATTACAACATTATTAACCATCTTCCCCACGCTTAACTCTACATCTCCATGTCTATTCTGCAATTATCCATTTGTATCTCTTAATCTCTTTGCCTTTCTCCCCACAACCCCTCTCTCAACTAGTATGCCTCTAAATATTCTCTGTATCTATGAGTTTATTTCCACTTTTGTTTTTGTCGTTGATTTTGTTCTTTAGATTCCACATGTATGTGAAATTGTGTGATATTTGTCTTTCTCTATCTGATCCATTTCATTCAGTGCAATACCCTTTAGGTCCATCAAGGCAATATCTTTTTCCATCCCCTTCCTTTTAGTCTGTGTATGTCTTTCGATCTGAAATGAGTCTCTTGTAGAAAGCATATATAGGGGTCTTGTTTTCTTATTCATTCGACCACTCTATCTTTTGGTTGGAACACTTAATTCTTTTCCATTTGAGGTACTTGTTGATAGGAATGCAGTTACTATCATTCTTTATTTATGTTTTTGATACACGTTCTTTTTCTTAAAGAAGTCCCTCCAACATTTCCTGTAATAGTGGGTTGGTGATGATAAATTCCTTTAGCTTATTTTGTCTGGGAAGCTCTATGTATGTCCTTCAACACTAAATGATAGCTTTGCTGGATAAAGTATTCTTGGTTGTAGATACTGGGTTTTCATCACTTTGAATATTTTGTGCTAAGTTCTCTGTCCTGCATAGTTTCTTTTGAGAAATAAGCTGCCAGTCTTATAGGTGCTCCCTTGTAGGTAACTACCTGCTTTTCTCTTGCTGCTTTTAAGATTCTCTCTTTGTCTTTAATCTTTGGCATTTTAGTTATGATGTGTCTTGATGTGGGCCTCTTTGGGTTCCTGATTTTTGGAATTCTGTGAGCTTCTTGGGGTTTTATGTCTATTTCTTTCACCAGATTAGGGAAGTTTTCCACCATTATTCCTTCAAATAGCTCTTCAACTTCTTGTTTACCTTCAGGTACCCACCTGTGACACAGATATTTTTACGTTTAAAGTGTCCCATAGGATCTTTAAATTTTATTATAGTCTTGGCTTCTTTTTTCTTGCCATTCTGATTGAGTGTCCTTGGCTTCCCTATCCTTTATATCAGTGGTTTGATTCTCTTCTTTATCCACTCTGTTTTTTCCTTATAATATACTCTTCATCTCAGATACTGTGTTCTTCATTTCTGATTGGTTCCCTTTTATAATTTCCATTTTTACTTTTATGTTTTTGTAATCTCTTTGTTAAAGTTCTCACTGAATTTATCTACACTTCTCTTAAGTTCATTGAGAATCTTTATAACCAATGTTTTGAACTCCACATCTGGTATATTGCTTGACTCCATTATTCCTGGATCTCTGTTTTGTTCTTTCATATGGTTTCTGCTTCTTTGTCTCTCCATTTTGGCTGACTTTCTGTGTCTGTGTCTATGTACTAAGCAAAGATCCTGTTCTCCTGGTCTTAGCGTGGCTTTGTGTAGTAGGTGTCCAGTGGCACAGTTCTGAGGGAGATTCAGCTGCAAGCCATGTTTAGCCCTACCCTGTGTTCCTCCAGGGCCACATGTTAAAATTCAGCAAGCAATCCACAGATGCTGTGCTTATAGTTGCCTCAAGAGGCCACGCCAGAAACTGCAGTCAGCTGCCACCGGTGTAGGTCTTGGAGCTGCTCAGCAAGGGACACAGGACATGCCGAGGACACAACTGGATGTGGCTTGGGTGGAGCCACGAGTTTGGGGAGGTGGAGTTTCAGGGACTCCTCTGGGCAGATTGACTTCTGTTATCTAGTTTGATGCCTTCATGGCTATGGCAGCACTGAATCCACACTCTGAGAAGGGGGAGAGCTCAACAGAGGAACAATGGATATCACCAGCACTTCTGCCCAGGAGAGAGCCTTGCCTCCGGCCCTCACTCTGACAGTTCAGTGTCTCTCTATAAGTTCCTGGTGTCACCTGTGCGGCTGACTGGGTACTGGTGCTCAGAGCGAGCAGGTCTTTCATTGCGAAAGTCCACTCGCGGACATGGCCCCTTTAAGAGGTGTCTGCAGCTTCCGGCTACCGCTGCTGCAGCCTCTGTCCCACTCAGCCGCTCTGTCTGGGCAGGCTCGCGTCTTTGCTCTTCTACCTTCTACTGTTGCAGGTCGAATAATTATTTCTCTCTCTAGTTGTAGTGCTTATGTTCATCTAGATCCCAATGAGATTTTCTTTGCTTTTTGCTCCGTGTTTCTGTCACAACTTTGATTTGGTCGCTAGAGGGATGAAAAAAGCCTTTATCATCTACGCCATGTTTTCCCGTCTCTCCTCTGGCGTTCTTCTTAATTTATGTATTTTCTTTTTCTATGTGGTACCATTTTTCTTCTGCTTGAAGGATTCTTTTATCACTTCTTGTTGTGTAGGTTTGCTACTGATATATACTTTTGACTTTGATTTCTAAAACCTTTTTTATTTGCCTTCAGTTTTGAAATATATTTTTTCCGTATAACGAATTTTAGGTTGACTTTTTTTTTTTTCCTTCCAATATTCTAAAGATGTTGGTCTTTTGTCTACTGGCTTGCGTTGTTTTTTTTCTTTTCTTTTTCATTTTTTAAATTAAGTTTATTGGGGTAACATTGGTTAATACAATTATATAATTTTCAGGTGTACATTATAATTTGACATCTGTATATTCCATCGTGTGTTTACCACCCAAAGTCCAGTTTTCTTCAACTATCATATATGTGATCCCCTTTACCCACTTCACCCTCCCCTTCCCCTTCTATATTTGATCCCCTTTACCTGTCTACCTCCCCCCCTCCTCCCTGACCCCCTACCTTTTGGCAACCTCTAGTCTATAGTCCATGTCCATGAGTCTCTGTTTGTTTGTCTTGTTCATTTGTTGCTTTTAGGTTTATATATTACATATAGGTGATATCATGTGATTTTCAACTTTTTCTTCTGGCTTATTTCACTTAGCATGATTTATCTTGAGATCCATCCATGCTGTCACAAATGGCAGTATTTCATCTCTTCTTATGGCTGAGTAATATTCCATTGTATATATGTACCACAGCTCCTTTATCCAATCATCTATTGTAGGACACTTCGGTTGCTTCCATGTCCTGCCCACTGTGAATAGTGCTGCTACAAACATCATTGTGCAAATATCTTTTCAGATATGGGTTTTCAAGAATTTGATATGTATTAACTTATATACAACTTATATTTAGTAAAGCATTATAATAAACATTCTGACTGTTGTTTTTCTTCTATTCAGATAATGTTCTTTGAAAAACAGTATAGTGATTCTCAAAATAAAATAGATCCTTATCGGAGGCATTGCAAATATATTTTCCCATTTGGATGATTGTCTCTTTACCTTGTTGACAATTTCTTTTGCTGAGCAGAAGCTTTTTAGTTTGATGCAGTCTCATTCATTTATATTTGCTTTTATTTCCCTTGCCTTTGAGGTCAAATTCATAAAATCCTCTTTAAATCCAAGGTCCTTGAGTTTAGTTCCTACGTTTTCTTCTTTGTATTTTATTGTTTTAGATCTTATATTCAGGTCCTTAATTTTTTTGAGTTAATTTTGGTATGTGGTGATAGACAACAGTCTAGTTTCATTCTTTTGCAAGTGGCTTTCCAGTTTTCCCAGCACCATTTATTGAGGTGGCTTTTCTTTCTGCACTGTACGTTTTTTTGTTTTTTTTGTCAAAAATTATTTGCCCATATAAACATGGGTTTACTTCTGGACTGTCAATTCTGTTCCACTAGTCTGTGTGTCTGTTTTGCTGCCAATACCATGCCGTTTAGATTACTGTTGCTTTGTAGTGTAGTTTGAAGTCAGGCAGAGTGATGCCTCCAGCCTCATTCTTTTTTCTCAGGATGGCTTTGGCAATTCAGGGTCTTTTGTGCTGCCATACAAATCTGATGTTTTTTTTGTTCTATTTCTTTAAAAAATGCCAATGGGATTTTCATGGGGATTGCATTAAATCTGTGTAATGCTTTAGGTAATATGGTCATTTTAACTACGTTGATTCTTCTAATCCAAGAACACGGAATATCTTTCCATTTCTTTGTGTAGTCTTGATTTCTTTTAATCAGGTCTTGTAGTTTTCATTATATAGGTCCTTCACATGTTTCATTAAATTTATTCCTAGATATTTTATTCTTTTTGTAGCAATTGCAGTAGGAATTATTTTTGCCACTTCTTTTTCTGACACTTTATTATTAGAGTATAAGAACACTATGGATTTTTGCATGTTGGTTTTGTATCCAAAGACTTTACTGTATTTGCTTATTGTTTCTAGTAGTGTTCTTGTGGAGTCATTAGGGTTTTCTATACAGAGAATCATGTCATCCACAAATAGTGACAGTTCAACTTCTTCGTTTCCTATTTGGATGCCTTTTATATCTTTCTCTTGTCTGATTGCACTCGCTAGGACGTCCAATGTTATATTAAATAACAGTGGGGATAGTGGACAGCCTTGCCTTGTTCCTGATCTTAGAGGAAAGGTTTTTAGTTTTTCACCATTATGTATAGTGTTGGCCGAGGGTTTGTCATATATGGCCTTTATTAGGTTAAGATACTTTCCTTCTATACCAATTTTGTTACATGTTTTGTTCGTAAATGGATGCTGTATCTTGTTGAAGGCTTTTTCTGCATCTATTGACATGATCATTGATTCTTATTTTTTGATTTGTTAATGTGGTGTATCACATTAATAGATTTGTGTATGTCGAACCATCCCCTGCCCCTGGGATGATTTCTTTTTAATATGTTACTGTGTTCTGTTCGCAGGTATCTTATTTAGGATTTTTGCATCTGTGTTCATGAGAGATATTGGGCTGTAGTTTTCTTTTTTTGTGTTATCTTTACCAGGTTTTGGTATCAGGTTAATATTGGCCTTGTAAAATGAGTTGGGAAGTATTGCATCCTCTTTGATTATTTTGGAAGAGTTTTATATGTATTAACTTATGTACAACTTATATTTAGTAAAGCATTATAATAAACATTCTGACTGTTGTTTGGCTTCTATTCAGATAATGTTCTTTGAAAAACAGTATAGTGATTCTCAAAATAAAGTAGAAATCTTAGTAATGTATATTATCATATATTTCCTTATAATATGTTATCTTTAACTATTTCTGGTTTATAGAAACAGACACAGAAAACAAAGCCTACATATGATCGGATAAAAAAAACTATGAAAATGGAGAAGAAAAATACCAAAGAAAAATCTGAGGATTCAGAAGAGTAAGACATAAAGATACCTGTTAATATTTACTTTCCTTGATAATTTATATTTTCATTCTTATACAAGTTATAAGTTATGTAATATAAACATAATTTATTAATAGGTTTCTAAAAAACCTAACATTAGCAAATACAGTTATGAACCACATAACGTTTTGGTCAATAATAGACTGCACATACAACCATGGTACCATAGGTTGTAATGGATATGAAAAAGTCCTATCACCTAGTGATACTGTAGCAATTCAATATCATAGCCCAATGCAGTGCTCATGTTTGTGTTGATGCTGTTGTAAACAAACCTACTGTGCCTCCAGTATATGAAAGTATACCACATACAATTACAAATGGTATATAATACTTGATAATGATAATATACGATTATATTACTGGTTTACATATTTACTATCCTATACTTTTTAAATTAAATTTGTTGGGGTGCGATTGGTTAATAAAATCAAATAGGTTTCAAGTGTACATTTCAATAATATGTCATATGTATATTGCATTGTGTGTTTACCACCCAAAGTTAAATTTCCTATTGTTATGTAAGAATGTACTTCTTCTACTTATAAAAAATTGTTTACTGTAAAACAGTATGCCATGTTATGCCAGCAGCAACCTCACGTTTACCATGTCTCTTAATTACATCATTTTCTCTTGTTCTTGATTTAATCTTATGTTATTTTATAAATTTAGTGTAGCCTAAGTGCACAGTACTTATAAAGTCTACAGTAGTGTATAGTAATATCTCAGGCTTTCACTTTCACTCACCATTCACTTACTCACCCAGAGCAACTTCCAGTCCTGCAAGCTCAACTTATAAGTGCTCTATATAGGTGTACTATTTTAAATCTTTTATTCCATATTTTTACTGCACCTTTTCTATGTTTAGATATATTTAGGTACACAAATACACAAAATACCATTGTGCTACAATTGCCTATGGTAACATGCTGTACATGTTTGTAGCCTGAGAGCAATAGGTTATATCATATAACCTGGGTTTGTGTAAGTGCACTCTGTGATGTTTGCACAATGATGAAATTGCCTAATGATGGATTTTTCAGAACATATCTTTGTGATTCAGCTGCTCATAACTGTATACAGTTTTATAAACAAACTAAAATATGATTGTGGGAGAAAACTGAGAAGGGAAAAACAAGGAACTAAAGGGGAAGAGAATGAACTTCGAGATATTTAGGAATAGGTACAGAATTAAATCTGTAAATAATTTAGAGGAAAGAATATATATCATGTCCTTGATGATCTACCAATAATGTGTAACTTGTATGTTAACTCCCTAGTCTGTTTTTTTTTAACTGAACTTCTTCATTGTATTTATTTTATAAAAACAATTATCTATTTTTTATATATGTGGATTTTTGTACAGTGGCCTTATTAAGTGAATACTTTATTAATATAAAATAATTTTGCATTTTGAATTGGCTTGGTCAAATCCTAATATAAATATGTAGTTTAAAAAGAAATTATGATTTAATCTTTATAGAGCTCCAGTAATTCAGAAAAGAAAATCATTGGGCAAATGACCTTCACCTTTGACTTAGAGAAGAAAAGATGACCAGAGAAGAAAAAAATGGACCAATGTACTTTGAAAATCTTTGCTCCATCTTATAATTCCATATTTTAATCATACCAATGAGAAGTTAGTTTGAGAAATGTTATTTAATTGTTTATCATTTAACTTATATGGATGTTATGGCTTTTTAAAATATGAATTTCTATAGAAAATTTTCTTTTTTTATAAAGGATTTAAGTATTCCTCAAGAAAGCAAAATAATCTTGCAATTTGGAAACATCATGATATATTTAAAAGCATTTTTAATTATAGGAAGAAGTCTTCAGTCAAAGAGCTTAAAACAAAAGATTTTCTTAAAGCCCAGGTAACATACTCTCTCTATATATTAACATTTGATTAATAAATGCTCTGATAATTATATGTATAGACGACATTACTACGTAGGTGAATATAAGTGTGTGTGTACTAAATTTCTTGTTGGTTAACTCTTCTCAGTGAGTTTCAGAAAATAAGGTGGTAAATCCAGGTATGTTTACTGTCAAGGTTATGAAAATTATGTTTTATTCAAATACAGGTAATATCTTGGAGGAAAGAACATCATACTGGGAGTAATGAAAAGAGACTTACTAGTTATGTGACATTGAACAAGTCCCTTTAACTTACTTGAACTTCATGTTTTCCATTATTAAAGTGGGCAAAACAATATCTTTATCTATCTCAAGAAGGTATAAAAGGGGTAGGAAGAAAATAAGAAAAAGTTCTTCAGAAATTATAAATTATGTAGCCCCCCTTTTTAATGTGATCCAATAAAAGGAATACAAGTAACTCTTTATTTCATCTTCACTTTGGAATACTTTTCTTTTGTTATAGTTAATTTTTAAATAACCATCAGAGCATCATACCATTCATTTCAATGAGTATCGGAAGTTGTGTCCCATGTTATGGATCTGAATGATTTAAAGATCAGATAACATAAATTTGAGAAGAAAATACTGCTTGGGATACTGAATATAAAATGTTCAACTTTACGGTATTAGTTTTCTATTTCTACATAACAAGTTACCATAAAATTTTCAGCTTAAAACAATGTATATAGTCCCACAGTATGAGTGTTTAGGAGTCTGAGAAGGGTTTAGCTGTGTCCTATGTTTAAGGGCTCACCAAGCTGCAATCAAGATATCGCGTAGGCTCTATTTCATTGTGTAACTGGCGGTGTTCTTCCAAGCTCAAGCAGGTGTGGCAAACTTCAGTTCCTTGCAGTTGTAGGACTAAGACACTCAGCCATGTGGCCTTCTCCGTAGGCAGTTTACATCATAGCAGCTCGCTTCTTTAATGCCAGCCAAGAGTCTCTCATATTTGCTAAGACATAGTCTTATATAACACAGTCGTGAGAGTGACATCTTGTCACTTTAGTTATATAATGCAATCTAGTTAAGGGAGTGACATCTCATTATTTTGCTATAACCTATAGGCTAGAAGCAAATCACAGGCCACACTAAAGGGGAATGCAGTATACAGAGCATAACGTCAGGGATGGGGATCATGGAGGTCATTTTAGAATTCTTCCTATCACACTTACTTATGAGCTTAGTTTATACAGAACAGCATTTTATATATTTAAAAAATTATTGTAATCTCACTACATTATTAATATTAGAAGTCTTGAAGTTAGTGATTTAGTTAATTTGGGCTCTGTCTTAGTTCATTGAGGCTGCTCTAATAAAATATCAAAAACTGGCTAACTTTTAAACAGAATTTATTTCTAACAGTTCTAGGGGCTGGAAGTTTGAGATCAGCATGCTACCTCTTCTGGGTGGCAGACTTCTTGTTATATTCTCACATGGCAAAAAAGGCAAGGGAGCCCTCTCTGGCATCTTTTATAAGGGCATTAATCTCATTCATGAGAGCTGCTCTCATGAACCTAATCACCTCCCAAAGGCCTCATCTCATGATACCATCACATTGGGCTTTAGTATTTCAACAGATGATTTTTTTTTTTTTGTAGTGGTGGTGGTGGTGGCGGTGGAGTGGGGTGGGAGACACAAATATTCAGACCATAGCAGACTTCTATCACAAAATACCAAAGACTGGGCGGCTTAAATAATAAATATTTATTTCCCACAGTTCTGGATGCAGAGAAGTCCGAGATTAAGGCTCCAGCAGATTTGGTATCTGGCAAAGGCCTGATTCCAGGTTCGCAGATGACCACCTTCTGCTGTGTCTTTACAGGGTAGAGGGGCAAGGAGCTCTCCGGAGTCTCTTTTATAAGGTCATTAATCCCATTCATGAAGGTACCACCCTCATGACCTTATTACCTCTCAAAGGTCCCACCTCCTAATACCGTCACATTAGGGATTAGGTTTCAATATATGAAATTTGAGGTATGGGGAGATACAAACATTCAATCTATAGCAGCTAGTGTCATTTAACATTTTTTATAAATTTAGTCAAAATTTTCTGTGTAGGTATAATTTTTTTTCTGGGGAAAGTCTATAGATTTAATGAAAATTTTAAGGGAATTTATCTCCTTCCTCTAAAACTCCATTATAAACCATAACTAATCTAGGCCATTTTACAGAAATTAATAGAATATAAAAGTGACTTGTTTAGGATTAGAGAACAAATTGGTAGTGAAATCTGAACTGCAAACGTGGCTCTCTGAATCCTTCTCAGCATTAGCAATTTGTGAAGATATATTTAGTTTTGCTTCTTTAGGCAGGCGTGGATAATAGAAACGATTATTATTAACTATTTGCCCAAGTAATTATAATGCTTATAAAATGCTTAATAAGATATATAAAACTGTATTTCAGGTTTTTTTTTTTTTTTTTTAGTTTACCTTTTAGAGGATCATTATTCCAGCAAGTATTCTAACATTAAAGTATGTAGATAAAATAATTCATTTGGACCCAAGGCTGTCTTTACATGGTGCAAATTGTACCTTGAACAAGGGAGTGGGCTACAGCATAAATGGATGTTGAAACCTAGGCCAAGGTTTACTTGCCAACTGTATACCTTGGTATAGGGCTGCATTGTGTGTGGTTCCTTTTCCTTCCTTCCTCCCTCCTGAAAAGGTTCCTTTTCCTCCTCCTCCTCCCTCCTCCTCCTCCCTCCTCCCTCCTCCTCCCTTTCCTCCTTCTTCCTTCCTTCCTTCTTCCTTCTTCTTCCTTCCTTCCTTCCTTCCTTCCTTCCTTCCTTCCTTCCTTCCTTCCTTCTTCCTTCCTTCCTTCCTTCCTTCCTTCCTTCCTTTTCCTTCCTTTTACTTTTCTATAGGGGCAGTACCAATTTGCAATCCCACCAAAAGTGCAGGAGGGTTCCCTTTTCTCCACATCCTCACCAATACTTGCTGTTTGTTGATGATAGCCATTCTGACAGGTGTGAGGTGATATCTCATTGTGGTTTTAATTTGCATTTCTCTGATAATTAGTGACCTTGAGCATCTTTTCATGTCTTTTCGCCATCTGTATGTCTTCTTTGGAGAAACACTTATTCAGGTCTTCTGCCCATTTTTAAATTGGATTTTTGTTGTTGTTGTTGAGTTTGTTGAGTTGTATGAGTTCTTTATAAATTTTGGATATTAACCCATTGTCAAATGTATCATAAACGAATATCTTCTCCCATTCAGTACGTTGTTTTTTCGTTTTGTTGATGGTTTCCTTCGTTGTGTAAAAACTTTTTAATTTGATGTAGTCCCATCTGTTTTTCTTTTGTTTCCCTTGTCTAAGGAGATATATCAGAAAAAAATTACTAATAGCAATATCAGAGAGTTTACTGCCTATACTTTTTTCTAGAAGTTTTATAGATTTAGGCCTTACATTTAAGTCTTTAATCCATTTTGAGTTTATTCTTACATAAGATGTAAGAAGGTGGTCCAGTTTCAGTTTTTTGCATGTATCTGTTTGGTTTTCCCAACACCATTTGTTGAAAAGACTGTCTTTATGTATTCTTGCCTCCTTTGCCATAGATTAAATGACTATATAGCCATGAGTTCATTTTTGAGCTCTCTATTCTATTTCACTGATCTATGTGTGTCTGTTTTTATGCTAGTACCATGCTGTTTTGATTGCTATATCCTTGTAGTATAGTTTGATATCAGGTAGTGTGATACCTCCAACTTTGTTGTTCTTTCTCAAGCTTGCCAGGGCTATTTGAGATCTTATATGGTTACATATAAATTTTAGGATGATTTGTTCTAGTTCTCTGAAAAAATGCAATTGGTATTTTGAAAGAGATTGCATTGAATCTATAGATCACTTTGGGAAGTATGGCCACTTTAACAGTGTTGTATCTTCCTACTCATGAGCATGGTATATGCTTCCATTTATTTGTATCTTCTTCAATTTTTTTTCAATGACATAATTTTCGAGTACAGGTTTTTTACCTCCTTTGTTAATTTGATTCCTAAGTATTTTGTTGTTTTTGATGCATTTATAAATAAGGTTGTCTTCTTAATTTCTGTTTCTGATAGTTCATCATTGTATAAAAGTACAATCGACTTCTGAATATTAACTTTGTATCCTGCTACTTTACTGAATTCACTGAACAGTTTTTTAGTGGAATCTTTGGGGTTCTCTCTATATAGCATCAAGTCATCTGTAAATAATGACAGCATTACTTGTTTTATTTTTCCTTTTCAATTTGGATGCATTTTATTTCTCCTTCTTGTCTGATTGCTGGACTAGGACTTCCAATATTATGTTGAAAAGAAGTGGTGAAAGTGAGTATCCTTGTCTTGTTCCTGATCTTAAGGAAAATGCTTTTAGTCTTCCCCCATTGAGCGTGATGTTAGCTGTAGGTTTGTCATATATGGGCTTTATTATGTTGAGATATGTTCCCTCTATTCCTACTGAGAACTTTTATCATTAATGAATATTAGATGTTGTCAAATACTTTTTCTGCATCTATTGATATAATCATATGATTTTTATCTTTAATTTTGTTTATATGGAGTATGACAATTACTCCAAATATCAGAATTGATTTGCTGATATTAAGCCAATCTTGCATCTCAGGAAAATTTCCACTTGGTTATGGCATATGATCTCTTTAATGTATTGCTGAATTCTATTTGCTAATAGTTTGTTGAGGATTTTTGCATCAATGTTCAGCAGAGATATTGGCCTATAGTTTTTTTTTTTTTTTTACTGTCTTTGGTTTTGGAATCAGGGTAATGTTGGCCTCATAAAAAGAGTTAGAAAGACTTCCCTCCTCTTAAACTTTTTGAATTAATTTGAGAAGAATAGGTATTAATTCTTCTTTGAATGTTTGGTAAAATTCACCTATGAAGCCATGTTTTCTTGGAAGCTTTTGATTATTGATTTTTTTGGTAGTAATGGGCCTGGTCAGATTTTCTCTCTTCTTGTGAGATTGTATGTTTTACGTTTTAGGTGGACTGACTTCTTTCAGTATTTCCTGTAATGTAGGCCTTGTAGTAGAGATTTCTCTCAATTTTTGTGTGTCTGGAAAGTTCTTTAATTATCCTTCCTTTCTAAAGAAGAGCTTTGCTGGATATATTATTCATGAGTGGTAGTTCCTTTCATTTAATAGTTTAAATATTTGATTCCAGTCCTTTCTGGCTTGTAAGGTTTGTGCTGAGAAGTCTGACTATAACTTAATGGGTTTACCTTTATAGTTTACCATCTTCTTTTCACTGGCTCCACTGAGCATTTTTTCTTTGTCATTGATTTTTGATAATTTTAATACAATGTTCTTGGAGAAGGCTTCTTTGGGTTGAGATAATTGGGTGTTCTGTTGACTTCTTGAATTCTAAGCTCACACTCATTCTTTAGATTTGGAAATTCTCATGAACTATTTGTGTGAAAATGTTCTCTGATCTTTCCTTTTTTCCCTCCCCTTCTGGAATACCCATTATTCTTATGTTTCCTTTCCTGATGGTGTATGCTAATTCTTGTGTTCATCTTTCATTTTTTTTTTCTTCAGTCTCTCTCTTCTTTCTTCTGAATTATTTCTAAATTTCAGTCTTTGATATCACTGATCCTTTCTTATATTTGGTCAACTCTATTTTCTAAGCTTGCTATTTCATGTTTCATCTCTTTTAGTGTGTTCTTTATCTCCAGAAGTCCTGTTTCATTATTTTTGAGGGTTTCAGTCTCCATGCTAAAAAACTCATTCTGCTGATCTAGTTTTTTTTTTTTTTCCCCTCAACTCTTGGAATTGTTGATATTATTTTGGATCTCATTGAGTTTTTTTCAGAAGTACCATCCTGAATTCTCTGTCATTTAAATCACATATTTCTATATCTTTAAGCTTATTTTCTGGAGGTTGTTCTCTTTCTTTCTGAACGCCTGTCACCTTGGTTGTTCATGCCATTTAATGAACTATTTCTCTGCCTGGGCATTAATAGGAGAGTATCCTGCTTCCCCCGCCCAGAAAGAATATTTATTATATAGTGTTCTCTCTTTAGCCTGTTGCTAAGACAGTGTTTTACTTTTGATTTCCAATAGGTGTCATCTGATCCTCTTAGATACTGGCTTTGAGACTTAATAATGCTTTTTTTTTCTTATAAATATTCAATCATAATGACTACCCTCGATCTCAGTCCCTGTCTGTATTAATGATAATTTCGGTAGCATTTGCTCAAATTCCCCTAGGGCTCTGAGTTGTTTGGACTTAGCGGATATGCGGGGGAGGGTACCCTCTTGTTTGGTGGGTGGGGTTGCTATTTCCGTGATTCAGCCTAGCACTTCACAACTGCGGCTACTAAGAACCAGGTGTTACCCCTCTGCTCTTAGTCCTCGCTTCACTTTCTGCCCTAATCTCTGTGTTCTGCTGCTCGTGTGGAGCTCACAGATCCCTCAGGCAGGGCTGTTCAGGGAACAGGTTGCAACTTCTTCTCTCCTTCTCCTCTTGCAGGGAGCTCAAGCTGAAGAGAAAGCTAAAAATGTAAACTAAAAACATTTTTTGAAATAAATAAAAACTCAGCGACACCTATAAAATACAAATAAATTTGTATTCAGTGAAAAATATATACCTTATAGTGTTTATTATTAAACAAAAGTAAAAACAAATAAGTTACATATACAATTAATGCAGATTTGAAAAGAAACTAAAAATAAAGAAAAAGAGATAGAAACAATTAATAAAGATAAAGGTTAAAGTAACTAAATAGAAAACAAACAATAACAGCAATAAGAAATGAAAAAGTAGAACAGTTAAATGAACCCAAAACCAGTTAGTTGAAAAAAATCTATATGTAATCCCTTGACAAACTTGACTAAAAAGAAAAGAAACAAACAACAAAAAACAAAAAACAAATGCTTTTGTAAGTAAAAAAGAAATGGCAAAAGGGTAGAAGCAGAAATACAAAAAAAAAAAAAAAAAAAAAAAGAAAAGTTGAACCCTAATAACATAATGTAAAATTGCAAGCAATAAACTGAAAAAAAGTCATTAGAAATGAATAAAATATAGACTACCAAAATAGATGCACAATAATCTCAAAAAGAATTGGAAAAGTAGTCAAAGAGCTACTGTTTTTTTAAAATGGCTCTTAGATGATTTTACAGGTAAGTTTTATGTGATCTTCAAATTATTTCTCCCTTTTAAAAAAGTCCTTTTTAAATTCTGATTAGAAATGTATTACATTATTATATAAATTTGAAAAGATTAATATTTTTATAAAATTAAATCTTACCATTTGGCAGTGGTAAACTTTAGATTACAAGAATTACAATTTACAAGTCTAAAAAATTCATATAACTTATAATTAACTAGTTTGATTATCACTGAGTTAAATTATTATAAACTCTCTAATTGTTCTCTCTGACTGCAAAATTCTATCTCTACTCCAAAATTCGTCTTTCATATAGCTTGCAGAATGATCTTAAACAAATAATACCATGTGGGTCATTCTTAATACTCTTCAATAAGCTATTTCTTACTCAAAATCCACTTCCTACTACTCCTCTCCTTAACCCAAAACTCCTATTACACTCAAGCACTTGAATTTTTCTTATTAGCCTTTGTTCCCTCAAGTCGTTGTCTTTCCACATATTGTTATATCTAAATCAAAATCATTCCTGTTTTAGAATTTCATATTCTCAATTACTATATCATAATTTCCCTGCTTTCTGTTGTATCAGCTGGGGTCACTCATGTGGCTTTATTCAGCCGTGGAATATTCAGGCGGTCTTCTTCAAATGTCTGGTGGTGGGTAGAATGTTCCTCCCAATCTACTGCCTGACTTCCACGGTTCTGACCTCTGGATGCTCTTATGCACAGATCACCTGCTTAGACATGCTTGTGTATATTTTGGGTGTAATTTGTTGAGTTTTAGATGTTCGTCTCATAGTTATTTCAAGCAGAAAGATCTGGCATGCTTCTGATGTCACCCCTATTACATATGTTCTCTTTCTCTTTTTTCTCCCCCCTCTCTCTTTCTCTCTTTATAAAATTCAATTATATCTAAATTTGTTTTATTATTTTAAGTCTCTATATCTTTACTAGTTAGAGAATAGGCTAGGCTGCTATATAAAGGAACCCCATATAATTTAATTGCTTAAACAACATAGTATATTATTTTTCTCTCAACGAAAGTTTGGGGAGATGTGAGGAGAGTAGTTTGATGTTCTCTGGGACCCTGTCCCCTTACTTCTTGCTCTCATTTCTCATTGAAGTTTAGAAATTTTACCAGATCTTATTTTATTTATTTATTTATTTATTTTTACTCAGCTCAGGGAAGTATTGTTTTCCTATTTATTTCATTATTATTTATCTATCTTCTTTCTTTTCTCCCTCTGGAACTAATATTTAAATATTACGAGTCCTAGATTTATTCTTTAAGTCTTCTATCTTTTTAGTAGAAGATAGAAGTGTGTTTTTTTTTCTGTGTTATGAGATATTTCTTCCATTTACTTTACAATATTTCTAGATCTATTCCCAGAAGTAGGCTTTCTCCTTTTCACCTTTTCTTGAAATTTTATGTTAAAAAAATCATGTTTTTAAAAATATCTCAGGAGACTCCAAATCATGGCTCTAATTGTATACATCAGAGATCTCCGTCAGAGTTCTAGTTTTCTTCCTAATTATTTTCTGTCTGTCTCTTTAGTTCTGTTTTAGTAGGGATACCTCTTTAGATTGTTCAATTTGGTCTTCCTGTGTGAAGTTACTCAGTCCCATCAGATGGTTTATTATATTTCTCTGACTGTTTATGGATATGAGTTTCCTCAACACCTCATAGATCATATATGGCAATCTCTTGAACAGTGCCTAGAAGATTTATTTTTGTCCCCATTATTACCTGTTTCTGTTTTTATAGATACTACATCCTCTACAATTTCAATGAGAATAAAAATGTAGATTTAAAGTTTTCCTTTGTTTCTTAAAATAACTCTGTTTCAGAAGTAGAATATTTGCTCTATATTGTAAGATGTTTTTCCATTTTCATTCGAACTTTATTTTTTTCTGATGAGAAGTAGTCATTCAAATGATCATTTCATTTGAACGTCATCATACTTTGCTCTCAAGATGTTCTCTTTTTACTTGGTTTTCAACAGTTTGATTCTAAATTTTGTGTGCATGATTTTCTATATATACATCAACATGGGGTTTGCTGAGCATCTTAAGTATGTAAATTTCACCAAGTTTTGGAAATTTTCAACTAATTTTTCAAGCACTTTTTCTACCATTCCCTTGCTGTCTTTTCCTTATGGAAATGCAATTATATGTTAGATATTTGATATTATTCCAAATGTTTTTTAGTCTCTTCATTTTTTCCCAATCATTGTTTTATTTGTCTTAGATATTTTCTATTGTTGTATCTTCAAATGGTCTGACAATTTACACTGTAATATCCAATCTGCTCCTTTTTTTAGCCAGATATATTTTTCTGCACTACAATTTTCATTTGTCTAATTTTTTATAGTTTTTATTTCTATGCTGATAGTTCCACAATTACATTCACTGCGAGTATATTTTCCTTTACTTTGGATATTGTTATAGTAGTTGCTTTAAAATTCTCATATGCTAATTCTAAAATCTGGGCTGTGTTAGGATTAATCTGTAGGTTTTCTTTTATCTTAAGAGTAAGTCTAATTTTCCTATTTCTTCAAATGTCAAGTGATTCTAAATTTTATCTTGGATATTAGGAATGTCATATTGAAAGTCTGGATTTTGCTATATTCTTCCAATGATCAATATTACTTTTGTTCATTTGTCTTGCTTTAATATATAATTAACAGGATTGGATGCAAAATAAAGATTCTGTATTTAGACAAAAACTCAAATTGTACTTAAAAAAAAAATCTTTTGCCGGACTAATTAGAATCTTCCTTTTGCCTATGTGGTTCAGGGGTCAGAGGGAGATTTAGGCAGAGTTTATAAAATAATTTGGGGCTTCCTGTATCTGTCTCTCTTCTTTTTGTGATTTCCCCCTAACCTTTCCAGTGGCTGTGATTGCCCTGAACTCTGCTGTTTGGTTTTTAAGATCTAAAATCTCAGGCTTTATATCAGCTATTAGGTGCCATGCCCAACTCAGATAGGGTTTGGCCTCAAGACTAGAAGCCAAAAAATAAAAAAATAAAAATAAGAATATTACTTAGGACTCTTTCCTTCTTCCAGTGTCATCTTCTCTCAAGAATCTACCTACTCTTGGTTGCTTTCCAGGTTGATATTTGTATTTTGTTCATAGTTTATGGTTGTTATGTGTGGCAGGGTTGTCCAGTAGGAATTTTCCCTGCTATACCAGAAACAGAACTGGGAACTTTAGGTATGGTTTTTCAAAGTGCCTTGTATCTGATGAAGAATATTTGAGATATTTCATGTGTAATAGAATCCACTCATTCTCACAAAGTCAGAACTATGTTTATTTTGTGTTAAGAGTAAATTTGCTTTTTATGAAATTTGAAATGTTTGTGTTTTAAATATTTCAAGCCTAGAGAAAAGGAAAAATTAAATGTTTAATTTACTGTAGTTACAATTTGGTAGATTTAAAGTTAGTTTACCTATGAAAAATCAATACAATAAGAAGCTATAGCTACAGAAATTACCCACCCTCATGCCTGGGAAGTGTGCAATAAATGTGTATGCTCAAATAATCATCATGGTTATATATAGATTTTAGAAAGGTAATAATTTTAACATTAAATTAATAAAAATGAAAGTACCAAAAGTGAATACCCCCCTCCCCCCTTATATCCTAGGAAGTAGCATGGACTCTGGAAACTGAGAACAAAGTCCTTCAGGAAAAACTGAAGCAAGCTTTACAGGTAAAAGATATCATGTCCTTTTAAAATTGTTAACAAGTGAAGGAAATATCTATAAAGAATTTTTTATTTTTATTTTATTTATTTTTAATTTATTTTTTATGGTGACATTGGTTAACAGAATTCAATAAGTTTCAGCTGTACACTTTAACAGTAAGGCATATATATGTTTACACTGTGTGTTCATCTCTCATAGTCAGATTTCTTTCTGTCACCACATATTTGACCCCCTTTACCCTGTCTACCTTCTCCCTTACTCCCATCCTCCCTCCCCTCTTCCCTCTCCCCTCTGGTAACCACTAGTCTATTGTCCGTGCCCATGAGTCTCTGTTTATTTGTCCTGTTCATTTGTTGCTTTTAGGTTTATATCCCACATATAAGTGATATTATGTGATTTGCAACTTTTTCTGTCTGGCTTATTTTGCTTAGCATGATTATCTTGAGGTCCATCCATGTTGTCACAAATGGCAGTATTTCATCTCTTCTATGGCTGAGTAATATTCTATATGTACAACAGCTTCTTTATCCAATCATCTATTGTAGGACACTTCGGTTGCTTCCATGTCTTGGCCACTGTGAATAATACTGCTATGAACATCGGTGTGCAAATATCTTTTTGAATATGGGTTTTCAAGTCCTTGGGATAAATACACAATAGGGAGATTGCTGGATCATATGATAGATCAATTCTTAGTTTTTTTGAGAAACCTCCATATTGTTTTCCATTTTGGCTGTACCAATTTATAAAGAACTTTTTAAATGAATAATTTTGACCTTGTTTACTAATAGGTCTATATTCTTTTGCCAGGTTTAAAGCATATTTATTTTATTCACTGGGAATATATTAGTAAAATTTAACATTCATTTTTATCTAAAGCAATAAGCTAGAATAAAGTAAACTTGCTATTCAAACAAAAGAAATCTCTTTCAAACTGAAACAATATTATGCATAAAAGTAAAATACTTTAGGCATTCCGATTAAACTTAGTTAAACTGGGATGTTGGCTCTTATTGCTCTTTTTCAAATTGTTGCTAAATGATATAATAAGAAGAGAAAGAAGCTCCATTTTTATAAGTGGGTCCATAAAAGTAATATTATTTGTATATTATATAGTTTCCTTCTGAAAAATGCAAAATAATACACAAATTCATTAATGATATAGTTCAAAAAGGTGGCTGGGACAACTGATATAAGAAGCAACAGATTTTCTTTTTATTAGAAGCAATAATTTAATCACTATGTTATATACCCGAAACTAATTTTGTATAGGAACTGAAAAATAAAAACAAAGAAACAACATAGAATGATACAAGACAAAAGCAATCATTTAGAAAATATAGTAGAAAAATTTTATTAATAATATTAAGATAGTATATTTAACAAGAAATAGAGTTATAGATGAAGAAAAATATACTTTACTGAAAGATATAGATGAACAATGAAGAAGCAATTTATATTTTTAGTTTTAATAATATTATAAATATTTCAATTTTCTACTTTCTCCAAATTGATATACGAACTTAATGCAATTTATTTCTAAATATAAATGGAATTATTTTTGAGTTTAACAAAATTATTATAGGATATATTGAGATAATAAATTGGCGAATATACAAAATAACAAAGATTTGCTCATTTAAATCAATATATATTGTAAAACTACAATAACTAAAGCAATGTGGTTCTGGATTTGGTACTGAATGAAAAGACAAGAAACGAATTCAAATGACTATAATAATTTATTATTTAATAGTTTTAGTTATTAAAATTTTTTGTAGAAAGATAAAATAGTCACAAAAAGTAAATTACTATGAAAAAATAGTTAGGTCTCTTAGTTCATATGATACACCAAAATAAGTTGCAGATTGATTTAAGATACAAAAGTAATAAATGAACTATAAAGATATTAGCAGAAATACTTGGTAACAATTATCTGGTTTTGGCTAGAGCAAGGTTTTCTAAGTATTAAACCACCAAGAAATATGTTCATATATTTATATATTTCATATATAAATTTAAAACATTTTTATGGTAAAAAAATCATGAGATATAAAAATAAATGGAAAATTTCTACAAAATGTTTGATATGAACATATTTTACAAATATAAAAAAATATAAATAGCCCTCCTCCCAAATAGACAAAGGACACAAACAGGCAAGTGGTAATTTAGAAACACACGGCGTTGCTCGTTAAATACAAACCAATATATTCGACCTCACTCTTCAAATAAATGCAATTTAGAATAACTATGGTGTAGAATTTTTTTACCTACATTTTGGTAAAACTTTAACAAGCAGAAATATCTAATATTTTTGACAAATATCTGATATTTGTGCTGAAATCAGAAACCTTTCATACATTTCTGTTATCAGTATGGATTGGTACTTTTCTAGAAGAAACGTATAGAGCAAAAGACTTAGAAAAACATATCCTTTTCATTAAACAGTTCCACTTCTAAAAAAATACTGTGAAGAAGAAAAAAATGTACAGAGATTTTGCACAAGTATGTATAATATAAAATTTTTAATAACAAAAATTTTAAATTACTAATATGTGCATTGATAAGAAATTTACTAAAGGTATATTATTTAATGTACTTCTGTTTGTTGTCATGAAAACATATCGATGACATTATATAATGAAAAGGTCATATTATATGGTATGTATAGTATGATCCGATATAGACAAAAAGTAAAAATACATATAAATGCATTAGTTATATTCAGAAATATTTAAAAAAATAAATATCAAAATGTAAACAGTTTTCTATTTGTGGTGAGATTATTTGTGAACTTTATTTTGTTGATCTAAATATTCTTTCACACAAAATATTATATGTATTTTAAAATGCAATATACATATGATGTATTATTGAATGATACACTTGAAACCTATATAATTTATTAACCAGTCTCCTAAATAAATTTAAAAAACATAAAAAATATCTTAAAGAAAAATTTTATTCTAGAAGAAATCAATTATTTTCCACATTTTCTTTTATTATTTGTTATTATAGATGTCAATTATCTTGGTTACAATCCAGCACTTCGTATATAATGTATACCTTTTATTAACTTTTATTGTGCCTATATAATAATTATGGCCTTTAAAAAAACAACAGCAGGAGAATCTCTCAGCTATAAAAATAGCCCTCAAAGTTGAAGATGTTTATTCATAGTTTTTAATTTTGAGGATTTATTAAACTGTGGGTTACATTAGTGGTTTAACTTAAGTTTCTTCAATTCAGTAAAAATAAAATTGAGAAGTAATATGGGCATGAATATATGCAGATCCCTGAACGTTATAATATTGGCAGGAAAATATCACAGGAATAATGCTTGATAAATGGTTCTTTTTTAAAAAACAGGAAGCTGAAACAGCTAAGCAACAACTTAAGTATTTCCTAAATCAAGGAGCGTTGCTTAGAAATGATGAGAAGAACAAGACAACATTGGAAAGGAATATTCATAAAACAGAAGTTAAAGGTGAAGATTTGAAATATATATCGGAGACAGAGACAACAAAAGAACAAGTTGCAGATTCAAGTGGACAAAAGAGAAATTCTAAAATCCAAGAAAGTCCGCGGGTAAGGAAATAACCAAAATATAGAAATGTGTGCTATAAGAGCTTAATCTTTTATATTATCATTTACTTTGTATCTATTACTTTAAAAAATTTTCTATGTCTTTTATTGCTTGTATTTTTACCTTTTAATTTCTGGGCATATTCATTTTTATCTTGAATATTAATCTGTAAATTAAATGTGTATTGATTTTGTTAGTGATTTCTTTTTTTTAGGCATACAAATGTTGACATTTTATTTTCAGGATAGCTGTGCCAAGACAAACTTCTCAGATATAAAATAATATTTTTTATTTATATTTATTTATTTATTTATTTATTTATTTATTTATTTATATCTAGATATAATTGATATACATTATGTTACCTTCCAGTGTACAACATAATGGTTTAACATTTGTATATTTTACAAAATTATTAACACGATAAGTTTAGTTATGTATGTTACCATACTAAGTTACAGAATTTTTTTCTTATGATGAGAACTTTTAAGATTTTAATCTCTTAGAAACTTTCAAATATGCAATACAATATTATTAACTATCATGATGATAGTTATATTATATCACCTGGACTGTAAATATACTTTATAACTGAAAGTTTGTAACTTTTGATTCCTTTCACTTATTTTGCCTGCCTCTAACCCTGACCTCTGGAAATCACTAATCTGTTTTCTGTATCTCTGAGTTTTTTTTTTTAGTTACAACATATAAGTGAGATCATATAGTGTTTGTCTTGATTTCATTTTTTTATGAATGAATAATATTCCTTTGTGTGTATGTGTATGTAGATAGATCTCTCTCTCTATATATATGTGTGCGTGTGTGTGTGTGTGTGTGTGTGTGTAGATATATATATATATATAAAAATATAAATATAAATATATATATAGAAAACAGATTATTTATTCTATATCTATCTCACAGGTTCTTTATTTATTCATCCATTGATGTACACTTAGTTTGTTTCCATATCTAAGCTATTGTAAATAATGGTGCAATGAATATGGTGGTGCATGTATCTTTTTGATGTATCTTTTTGTGTTTTTGTTTTCTTTGGATAAATGCCCAGAAGTGGAATTACTGGATCTTGTAGTAGCTCTGTTTTTAGCTTTTTGAGGAACTTTCATACTGTTTTCCATAGTAGCTGTACCAATTTACATTCCCATCCACAGTGCAAAAGAGTTCCCCTTTCTTCATATTTATATACATATACATATACATATACATATACGTATACGTATACGTATACACTGATATACATGAGCCTCATGGTAACCATAAAGCAAAAATCCCACAAAACTATAATAGTTACACAGAAGAAAATGAAAAGAATCTAAACCTAATATTACAGAAAGTTACAAAATCATCAGGAACGTAAGCAAGAGAAGTAGATAGGAACAGAGAGGAATTACAAAACAGCCAGAAAACAATTAACAAATGTCAATAAGTACATACCTGTCAATAATTGATTTAAGTGTAAATGGACTAAATTCTCCAATAGAAAGACATAGAGTGCTTGAATAGATAAAAAAACAGGACGCATCTGTATACCCATCTACATATTGTCTTCAAGAGACTCACCTTAGATGTAAGGATACACATACCTGAAAGTAAAAGGATGGAAAAAGATATTTCATGCAAATGGAAACCCAAAGATAGCTAGAATAGCTATACTTATATCAGACAAAATAGACTTAATTTGTTCATGTTTAATAATTTTTTATTTTTCTGTTACAGTTGGCATACAATACTATATTAGTTTCAGGTGCACAACATAGTGATTAGACATTTAACTTACGAAGTGATCACCTGACACCATACATAGTTATTACAATATTATTGACTATATTCCCTATGCTGTACTTTACATCTTCCTGACTATTTTGTAATTACCTATTTGTATTTCTTAATCCCTTCACTTTTTCAACCAGCCTCCTAATATTCCTCCCACCTGGCATCTATCAATTTGTTCTCTGTGTATAAGTTTGTTTCTATTTTGTTTGTTCATTTATTTTGTTTTTTATATTCCAGAAAGAAGTGAAATCATATGGTGTTTCTTTTTCTCTGTTTCACTTACTTCACTTAGTATAATACCCTCTAGGACCCTCCATGTTGTTGCAGATGACAAGATTTCCTTCTTTTTTATGGCCAAGTAATATTCTGTTGTATATATGTACCACTTTCTCTTTATCTAGTTGTCTATTATGATAGCCATTCTGATAGACATGAAGTGATATCTCATTGTAGTTTTGATTTGCATTTCCCTGATGATTAGTCATGTTGAGTATCTTTTCATATGTCTATTGTCCATCTGTATGTCCTCTCTGGAGAAATATCTGCTCAGGTTCTATGCCCATTTTTAAATCGAATCATTTGCTTTTTTGGTGTTAAGTTGCATGACTTATATATTTTGGATATTAGCTCCTTATTGGATGTATCATTGGTGAATATATTCTCCTATTCAGTAGATTATCTTTTGTTTTGTTGATGGTTTCTTTGCTCTGCAAAACTGTTTAATTTGCTGTGGTCCCAATTGTTTATTTTTCCTTTTGTTTCCCCTGCCTAGGGAGATATAGCCAAAAAAATATTACTAAGAGTAATGTCAAAGGATTTACTGTCTATATTTTTTTCTAGGAGTTTAATGGTTTTGGGACTTACATTTAAATCTTTAATCCATTCCGACCTTGTTCTTGTATATGTTGTAAGAAAGTGATCCAGATTCATTCTTTTGCATGTATCTGTTCAGTTTTCCCAAAACCATTTATTGAAGAGACTATCTTTACAGCATTGTATATTCTTGCCTCCTGTGTCAGAAATTAATTTACCATTTAGGTGTGGATTTATTTCTGGGTTCTCCATAGTATTCCATTGGTCTATATGTCTGTATTTATGGCAGTAGCATACTGTTTTGATTACTACGGCCTTGTAGTATAGTTTTATATTAAATAGCATGATACCTCCAATTTTGTTCTTCTTTCTCAAGATTGATTAGGCTATTCAGAGTTCTTTGTAGTTCCATATAAATTTTAGAATCATTTGTTTCTAGTTCTGTGAAAAATGCCGTTGGTATTTTGATAGGGATTGCACTGAATCTGTAGATTGCTTTGGGCAGTGTGGACATTTTAATGATGTTAGTTCTTCCTATCCGTAAGCATGGTATCTTCTTCAGTTTCTTTCTTCAAGGTCTTATAGTTTTCTGAGTACAGGTCTTTGACCTCCTTAGTTAAATTTATTCTTAGGTATTTTATTTTTTGATGTAATTATAAATGGATTGTTTTATGAATTTCTCTTTCTGATAGTTCATCATTGGTATATAAAAACACAACTGATTTTTCAATATTAATTTTGTATCCTGCTACTTAACTGAATTCATTTATCAGTTCTAATTTTTTTTTTTTTGGTGGAGTCTTTAGGGTTCTCTCTTTACAGTATCATGTCATCTGCAAATAATGACCATTTTACTTCTTTTCCAATTTGGATGCCTTTTTTTTTTTTGGTCTAGTTTCTGTGGCTAGGACTTTCAATATTATGTTGAATAAAAATGGTGAAAATGGATATCCTTGTCTTGTTCCTGATCTTAAAGAAAATGCTTTTAGCTTTTCACCATTGAGTATGTTGTAGGTTTGTCATGTGGCCTTTGTTATGTCGATGTGTTGTTCTCTCTTGTCCCACTTTGCTGAGAGCTTTTTTTTTTTTTATCATAAATCAATTCTGGATTTTGTCAAATGCTTTTCCTGCGTGTATTAAATGATCATATGATTGTTTTCATTTTATATCCCACATATAAGTGAAATCATATAGTTCCGAATTTTTTCTGTCTGACTTATTTTACTTAGCATGATTATCTCAAGATCCATTTATGTTGGCACAAATGGCAGTATTTCATCTTTTCTTATGGCTGAGTAATATTCCATTGTATATATGTACTGCATCTTAATAATTTTTATTTATTATATATAAAACTCTCTTTGCTCTTATTTGGAAATAAATATTGGCAGCATTTCTTCTACTATATCCCTTCTAATATCAAATATGATAATTTCTTAACTTTTTTGATTCCTTAATCTTACAGAATTGACATATTTTAAAAAACTTCTTTGAATGATATTTAAAAAAATGTTTTAATGTAAACATATTATGTGCCTATTTGGTATATTTAAATTTAGTATTATCTTTATTACAGATCTCAATTGTCCACAATGAAAGCCCAACTGAAAACAGGTAAAATATTTAAAAAAATTTATTCTTTTTCTTATCTTTACCAGTTTACATAACTAAACGGTAAAAAGAGCCATTCTAAACTCAGTATCATAAAACTCCTTGATTTATATCTCTGCTTACAATATTACACTCTTATCTTTGAAACGAATTCTAATAGAAAGTATTTGAAACTTCAGGTGTTAAAGAGTAATGGTTTTAGATGCTATCAAAATAAAAAATTCTAAATAAAAATTTTAAATTAAGGACCAGGGTAGTATACAAAACCACATTTCCTATGCTAAAAACAATCAAATTTATAGATAGTAAGAAACTGATTCTTATTTTGAAGTTAATTACCATCATTCAGAGGGATGACCTCAATACAAACAATTCGTTTAAAAATATTTTTGCCTTTCATTTTTGCTGAATCATGTTATATATATATATGCACACAAATAATTAAATTAATAGATTCATTCAATTAAACCTATAGTTTTCACTAGTGAGTGAGTCTGCTTGATTAACATATAATTGATTCACACACCAATACTTAAACCAGTCAAGAAATAGAAAACCTAATTTAGATATATTTGTGGAAGAACAAATTCTGTCAATAAGAGTTAGGTTGCTTTCCATTGTCAGTTGTTTCTTTTGGTCATCGGCTTGAATTAATGAGAATTCAAATTCAATGTACATCAGGCACTTATTTCTTAATTATACACCCCTTTATACATAAAATTTTGACTTTAACTGCCACACTGAAAAAGAGGAAAGAATTACTGAGAAGTATGTATATCTTGGCTTCATTACTGTCTTTAATATTTCTGGATTACAGACCCAGATGAATTAGCAAGAATTAGATAATAAATGTAATGATTAATGACCAGAAGTTTTGAAAAGGTCTATTTTAAATATCTGTTGTTATTATTTATATTTTTTAAAGTATTCCTTTTTAGTATTGCAAGAGATAATTAGATATTGGCTTATTTATTTGTTGTTTTACAAACTTATCATGGGTAGATTTCTTGTCATTTATTCCTTTACATTATAGATATGTATTGTTGGTATTATGAATATTTAAAAAGGTATATGGAAAAGTATTAATAATTGTCTTCAGTGTTAATGGAACTTATCTAGCTTATAACCATGTAGAAATAGAAACAAATAAAGCATTATAGTCATATTCATGTTAAGAGTATGATAGAACATGGCATATTACTACATTTTTTCTATGAAACATAGAGAAGTGCAGTTTTTGAAAATGCGAGAAAGCCATTACTTTATCACCCTGAAGAACAGGAAGTGATAACTCTTCATATAAATTGTCTTAATATCGATTACTTAGTTGCTGCTACTGAATTAATAGACTCTTTATATATTTGGTGAACCTCAGAAAGCAGAAACATTGGCTTAAACAAAAGTATTTTAAAGAGAATCTTCAGTCTCTATAAAGACATAGTAAGGTAATCTCAATTACTTTCCATGAGCTTTCGGAAAAATCTTGAAGGATGGTTATGATAGTGTTACTGTGAATTACTGCTCCTGCAAGTCCCCATTCTACTTGATTGATAAGTCACAGTTAAGAGTGATAATAGGAAGTGGAAGAATGGAAGAATTGTTGGATGAGGAATTGCAGACTGAGATGATAGGGCATATAGGACATCAAAAGCTGAAAAATGATTGTAAAATGGATATCAAATAATTCCTCTTAAATGGCTTTATTTTCTAGAGATATTAATTGATATAATGTTTCCTAACTTCAGGAGGAAGATTATTTAAATTTGTTTCAACTCAATTTAGTTTAAATAGGAAAATAAGAACTGTGTGTCCATTCTATGCAAAGAACTATGCTAGATGTCATGGGGCATTTAAAGATGACAACTATATGGTTCCTGTCCTCAGCACAGTAACCTTCTATTAAGGTAGATGAGACGTGTAAAAATAAACATAGTATAATGCAGAAGATGCATTATCTATGAAATTACCAAGAAACTGCATCAAAAGAAGGAAAAGTTTTTGGCTGGATTGAGAATAATGTAGCATTTAATTTAAGAAAAACAGTTGGCTTGAATTTTAACGGGGTAATATGAAGAAAAGGTGTTACAGGTGGACTGAACAGTTGAAGCAAAGAGAAAGATGTTTAGAATCTACACAGTGTGCCATGGAAAGGCCAGTAATTATTATTTTTGGAATCTAGACTGAGGAGAATAATGGGGAATATAACATGAAAGAGGTTGTTTCAGCTTGACTTGTCAGGTTTTATATAATTGCCCTAACAGCTTTAGGTTGACTATTGCTAAATATAATAAAAAATTCAAACTATTAAGCACATGGCACAATATTATTCATCAAACTTCATTTTGGGTTACTTCTTAGATCCTAATAGAATTTCTGAAATACTTTGGAAAAGTCTCCCAAACCTTCAGAGAGTGGATGGGAACGAAGTAAGGAGATCCCACCCGAGCAGACACATGGTATTGCTTACAATAAAGTACATTTTTTTTTCACGCTTTACAACATTTGGAAATTTGTTTTGGCTTAGGGAATGAGTTAGTTGCATATATTTAGTCAAGCACAATTGTGTTGTTAGCTTTTAAATGACTTACAGCGTTGAAACTCACACCTTTTAGAAATGAAAATGTCAACTATTTCTTGGTTCTTGGTGTTTTAGTTTTAAGAGTTACACATCCATCCTACTTCTTTCTAAATTCCCCCTTTTAAGGGCTTTTTCTTCCAATGCTAATTAAGTTTGTTTTAAAGCAAAAATATCTGTACAAAAGAAGAAGTGTATTAATACGTGTCTACTTTTTCTCCATTGATTAGATGATTAGCTACTAAATACATTCATTTATTCACTAAAATCATTCATTCAAAAAATATTTTGTCACCTTCATATGCCATGTATTCTTCTAGGCATTGGGTTTTACTGATAAGTAACATAAATAAGGTCTGTTGTGGTGTTTACACTATAGTGGGAAAGATAAGCAATAAACAAGTAAAAATAAATGAACACGATAATTTTAGGGAGTAATAAATGAAGACAATAAAACTCTCTTTCAGATAGGGAGTCACAGGAAAGGATAATTTAGATTGGGTGATCAAGGGTATTATCTATCATGAAAAGGGATTATATAATTATGAAATAAAAAACTATTAAAATATTTTAATAGTTTCCAGCTTTTACCAGAATAAACTTCTACAAATGTAAATTTACCTTATTATTAAAAGCTCTAGAGGAGAATTCATAATTTCCTCAGTTAACTATTGTGCAAGGACTAGTGACCTAAATCGTAGGCATAAGGTAGATTTTATAGAGGAAATCTTACAAACTAAGAAATAGTAGAGTGTAAAATATCCCCCAAGCTATTATTATTTCGTAAAGTTATGCTTGGACTGAGTATAGCTGGATTCACCAGGAGAAAGTACCCCTGAGAGGGACTTCTTCCTCATATAACACTTTACAAAATTAGGGGAATTGGGAAGAAATAGAGGACAGCTAGTCAACCATGTAACAGTGATTGATTCCTGGTTGGGGTAGTGGCCTTGTTAGAAAAAGGGAGCGCTTGGAGGAGTAGGCAATTTGTATAGTGATATCGCTGGTATCAATGAGAGCTGTTTTTCCATTGAACAGTCCTGGTGAACCGGCTTTTCCAAACCATCAGATGGGGGAAGGGATAGGGCCACCAGGGCCATTCAAAACAAAGATTTGTCTCTGCTCTGTCCACTCTTGGTCTTGGAGTCTCTTTTATATAAATCTCTTTCTTAGCTCTGGCTAACACCTTGTCTTGATCATAACAACTTCCATAGTATTGCCTGAGTGAAGGATGTCAATAAGGTCCATAGCTGGGTTAGGTAAAGGTATAGAAACAGTATCCTATTGAATTCACATGGTAGGCTCTACTTCCCGGACAGCAAAGAAGACTGTTTTGGAAGGTTCGTTCAATAAATGTGATAAGAACGAGAAATTTATTTGTCATCTTTCTTGATATTCACCCTCCAATCATTTCCAAAGTCAGACATGTTCATACCTGACAAACTGAAATCTGTTAATACTCTTTGGAGATGAGGCAGATTGTCATTTTTCTAAAGTGATAAGTTCAGCAGGGACCTAAAGTTTACCATTTTGCCATCATAAGTCACCTGCAGGATCAGAAGAGGATGTCTACAGAACCATCTGATGCAAAAACAATGCCCATCTTTTAAATGAGCAATATATTCTGTCTCCCATGTACTAAGGTCAAAGCAGGGGGTGAAAAAAAGAAGGGGAATATATTATTGCACTTGAAATAATTTTTTTCTCCACCCCCTAATTCCAAAGTGCTTTTGGAGTTCAACCAATGCAGAATGGCTGTGGGGATATGGTAGCCTATAACTGGTAAACAGTCGGGGAAAGCTGGACCAATAAGCAGTGTGGAAGTTGTTTTTGAAGAGTCTGGCTTAGATGGCAGTTAGACCAGGCTTGATGATCTAGAGTGGTTTATGTGTCTTTACAATGATTTCCTTATTAGACATCCTATTTCTTCATAGAAGATGGATTTTAACAGGGACTCAAGGCTATAGTAGAGATGATGATCATATATTCTTGACTGACTTTTTCATACCGATATTTTCCTTTAGATTTAGCTTTTTTTTTTTTCTTGTCGGCATATACATATACAAAATAAGGATAGAATTTGTTACTAGGTTGTACTTATATCCTTGGGCAGGAGTATCTCAGAAAAGTGTCTGTATTTAATAGTTTCATCCTGGGTGGCCCAGTGACCTGACCATGTAACTAGGCCATTAGAAATGGCTCATGAGTGTTTGTAAAATTATACTACGGTCTAAGGAGAGTGTACTCTGTGACCATGAACAATACCTAAAATTCACCCGATTTTCAAAAATATTCAATTCCATGGGATCGTAACAATTTACAGTCATCTCGGTGGGCAAATGTAGCTCTCCATTAGATTTTATGACCTTTGAGAGAGGCTGTTCCTTCAATGAATAATACTTGCTTGTCAGGTGGCAAATTTTGTAGGTAAGAGTCTTGCTAAGTCAATGGTTTGCTTAAAACAACAGGGGAGTAGCTCTGTGCCCAGTGAGTGTGCAGCCAAGTTTCATGAATTTGGCTAAAGTCTTAAGGAGTAGGACTGGCCTTTGATTGGATATGGTACCTCCCTTTTACAATAGAATTTCACTGAAGTTGTATCACCTTAAGAGATTTTGGTTTAGAGAAGACCCATTATGGGATAGGAATGTTGGGTCGAAAAGTGAGAATCTGTCCCATTAGGGCTCAATAATAGATTAGTAGTCACTGCCCAAAAGGCATGTATCATGCAGCAGTAGGAGGAAGTCATTGAGTTTAAAAACCCAGGCGCTGAGTAATAACTTGAAGTATTGTTGCCAAAAGCTCCAGTCAGCAAAAGTTTGCTTACAGGTATCTGTAATTTCATGCATCTGAAGAGTATGGCAGCAATTTATTCAGTAGTTGGTATAGTGACAGACACTGGGGAAGAGGGATGCTGTTGTTTTTTTCCTTGTTTAAGTTTCAGTAGTCCATTATGGTGCCCTGTGTTTGTTTGTTTTTTAGCTAGACATATTAGTATTGCATGCATCACCTTTTTTCTGGGGAGTAATTTATATTTACCCTCCCTGAATATTAATGAATTATTGTGGCAGTTAAGACAACTTTTTACACATTCATGTACTTTGCCAAAAAAGTGGTTATCCAACCAGCATGGCTGTGTACCTGTTCTGCGTTTAATAATTCAGAATTTCCATATCAGTTATGTAATCTAAGTATAGGATCTGGGCTACGCCTTGTTAGCTCAGGCTCAGCAGTCAGTTTGAATTCAAAGTGCTTTCAGCAGCTTGGAAAGGCAGCATAGGGAGTTTTATTAGTGCTCTCCCCCTCCCCAGTGCCTCCCAACGTACTGGAGTTTTGTTTTTTATTTTTTGTCAGGTGTTGCAAAATCAGTGTTCCCATTCAGTGATCAAAACTGTATATTTTTTCTAAATCATATTCTATTTTCATTCAGACCTTTCAGTTGGAAGTGCTGTTGTATGGAAGAAGGAGAAAAGCATTTTTTTCATAAAAGCATTTTTTTACAACTTAACCAGAAAGATATGTCACGTTCAAAAATAGATTAGAAGAAATCATGAATTTTCATTAATTTCAAAATGGATTTACTTCCACACCTTTTGTGCTGATCATTTATCCAGTGAACAATCTAGAAAAAAAATCAGTTCCTTTCTGGGAACAGCTATATTTAATAGTCAAACTGCCTTACTAAGCTGTATGTCAACTATTGCAAACTGCAACTAATCCAGCAAGTCAAACACAATGATCAATCTACATCAGTGAGACATCTAGAGAGGGTGTTGGCAGTCTGATCCATTAATAGTGGGCAGAGTGGGCCACATTCTCTGAGATGTACCCTTTCCCAATTTGCAACTTTCAGCAGGGATGACAAGTTAGGAATGCAATCAGTCTCTGTATACAGAGTAGATCAGCAGCTGGATTTAAGATGGTTCCATTAAAGAACAAGTTCTTTTCTGTGGACATTTGTATATAACTCAATGGTCTAGCCTACATCCAGGATGTTTTTAGAGTTTAGGACCTCAAAGAAAGGTGCCCAGAAACTGGAACTGTCTGAGTCTAATTGAGCCTATGTCTGCTTTTTGTTCTTCATAACAACCCATGCCAAGGCTGAAACAGCTCATAGCATACAGTATGAGGTATCAGGTTTCGGTCGAGAGTCAGATACAGACAATTAAGATCTGTGAATTAGCTTTCTTCTTTAATATATGTATGTATATTTATCAGTAGCAAAACTCAGGTCCTATAGAGACACACAGCCCTGTTCTGTGTCCAAGTGACAATCAAGTCTTTCTCAAGTCCTTTTGTTTTGTCAGCCTAAGAGCCCAAATTGACTCATTCATAAATGTGTACATCAGGCCAGAAAATCATCATCCTCTGGGAGTCAAACATCTGATTTTACAAGAGCTTATTCGCAGCTAAAAACTGCTTTTTAAAACTCCAAAAGTGTATCTTCATTTAGGGATTGGCTCTCTTGTTCCCTTGCCTTTCTTTTTCCAGAGGCTCCAGTTGGCAAAAATCATAATTATGGAGTCTTGTTCTATTTTCGATATTCAAAGAATTTAAATTCCAAGCCATTATTGGCAGCAAAATGCCAAGAAGTTGTGTTCCATAACACGTTTTCTTTGCAGATTTCCCCGATCAGGATACTGCTAGCATTTATGAAATTAAAACACAGAACTTTCACATCAGTTTTTACCATATATTCAGATGTGGTAGCTACAAAATAATTTTTTAAAAATTACCCCCTTTTCCTTATTACAAGTTTATACCAGTGGCAAATTTATCATTTACAGGCTTAATGTTACAGCTGCAGGGAAATCCCACCTGGAATGCAAGAGAGAAGGAGTGATGCCACAGTAGTAGCAGGGCTAGGCTGAAGAAAAGGCTGGAATCCTCTGCTCCTTAACCCCAACCTTCACGTTTTCCCCTCTGGTTTATTTAAAGCTTTGCTTTAGCCATAGGAGCTGATTTAAACTTTTCTTCCACCAGGAGGAGAGAGTAACTACGAATCAGTTTTTATTAACTTTGATCCATCCAAAGCCATCTTTGGGAATTTTTAGGCCCTTTTCTCCTCCCACTTGGTGGAGAGAACAAAAAACCAAAGACATTAGCCAAGCTGCATCTTGTTTTCCTCACTTTACCCAGCACCATAAAAACAGCCAGGGAATCCAGCAACCAATTCTGGAGTTGAATGTATCATTTTCAAATTTCAGAGGTAACTTTTACCTCTCGCAACACACAGTAGCTCAGCTACTGTTTTATATCATAGATGACTCCGTAGCCACCCAAAGTAAATCATATCCCATCCTAGCCTTTCGTAATTCCTTTTCCCAAGACTATGCTTTCTTCATAGTGTGTCAGAGGCCATTCTATTGAATCCCACTTCCAGTGCCAATGATACTAGGGGTCCCCAAGGCCATTCCTAGGTACCATGATTTGCTAGGAGGACTCACAGGATTCAGCATATGGTCATTATTATGTTTTAGCAAATGGATACAAAGCAAAATCAGTAAAGGGAAAAGGCATATGGGACACAGTTTGGAAGAAACCAGGTCAAAGCCTCCGAGTCCTCTTTCAGTGGAGTCACATAGGACATGCTTAATTATTCCAGTAATGAATTGTGAAAACACATGCGACATGTCTATCAGTGAAGCTCAGGGTTTTTACTGGTGGCTGGTCATATAGACACCCTGCCTACCATGTACTCAAAATTCCTACTCCCAAAAGGAAAGCAGGTGTTCATCATAAACCACATTGTTTGTACAGTTTGGGAACAGTGAGCCACTTTTATCACTTCTGGGAATAGTGGGAGCCTTGGCAAGTTCCCAGATGCCAGCCAAGCGCCAAGCTTGTAAGCAGGCCTTTCTAAGGATAGAAGTCTCAGCACTGCTATGTTAACTCCTTTCTGAACACCACACAAGATTCAGTACATAGTAAGTTTAGGAATGTTTGAGGTCTTACCCTTTGGAGAACTGAAGAAGAGAGGGCTCTAGCTCAAGCCTTAGTCTCAGTTTGTCCCATTTGTGTAAAAATATTAAGATTATTCCAAATTTTGTATCAGCCCAATAGTTTTCCTCCCTTCTGTTGCAAGAGAGAAAAACAGATTTTTCTGGAACTATGAAGCTCTCTGATCAGGGGGAAATAGATGTGTTGGAAAAAGAGCATCTGGAAAGAGTTTGCATTTCAATATTACAGGTATCAGTGAAAGATTTTGAGTTTCTGCAAAGCTATTGAATGGGGAAAGGGAGATATTCAGTGATGCCATTCAGGAAAAAACATGTTCATCATTCTCATTAACCAATTATTTGTTTTTTTTTCTAGTGTTAGAATAATTTTCCTTTTGTCTCATATAATTTACTTGTAGTTCAAGTCTTGTTTCCAGTTATTTCAGTAATAACAAGAGATGTTATCTGTAGCTCGTCAACATTTTCAGTGTAAGAATCATTTATTTACACATTTACAAACTATTTTTAAGTAATCTACCAGGCTTATTTTCTCTAAGAGAAATAATTCCAAGTATTCTATCACTTTATATTTACGGACTCTTCATTATTTTACATTTCTACTAAACCTCTTCAAATGTTTTGAGTTTAATTTTAGTTGAGTAGCCTAAAACTATGAAGAATTTAACCTATGATAATTATAATTTTTAATACTATCAAAATATTTGATTTTTTTTACTTTTATTTTTACATTCTCTATATTGGAAATTTTCTATGATTTTAAAATCCATTTTAGATTGTACTATATTGCACTTCGAATCCTGGATCTTTCTGTTTTTCTTATATATAGAAATGCATTCCACATGTTATATTATTACAGATAAAAATATCAAATCTCTTCTTCTCTATATTTTCATTGATAATTAAAAGTTCAAAATATACATCATTACTTGCAAGAGTTTTTTTTCCTAAGTGGGGAGGGGAATGGGTTGGGGATTGTATTGACGTTTAGAAAATGGGCAGAGTTAATAAGGAAAGCTCCTGAGGAAGAAGTGTTGGAACAAAAACAAGCCAAAAACAGGACAGGTTGGGCAGTAATCCAATGGCAATCTTCCATTTTGCCTGAGTGAGAATGAATTAAGAAGGATTATGAGGTGTTTATGATAAGATACATAACAGATTCTGCTGTTATACATCTATTTGCTTGGTGAGTAAAAGATGCAATGCTCAGATCTTCAGAATTAGCAAATGCTTTTGCAAGCAGGAGATTTGTTCTTTAAACCACCTCAGTGGTGTTGAAGACTGTCATGTAGAATGCTGTCAAGATGATTCTATCAAAGCAGTTAAAATACATGCTTATAATTATATTGTAGTGTTTTCAAATGGAATGATGACAAAAAAGAACCTTAAAGACTCTTAAAACATTCTCTTTATTATTAGAATCTGTTTTATAATGCCATTACAAAAGTCTCTCATAACTTAAGTCTTTTGAACTATCAACTACGTTCCACTTTTACTCTCAGAATTGTCCTCCCTATCCTGCCCCCCCTTTTAATAATCCAAACTCTGCTGTTTGAAATTCATCCTAAATTTAAAAATATGTAGGATGAGTGGAGAATTTTAAATCAGTCACACTTAAAAATTTCGTATCTGTGAGACCAAAATTCAAATTACTTTAGATATTTTACAATAAACCTTAGGCACAGTATATTAACTGGAGTAATAGCTGTTTAAAATGAAGAACCATCAAACTCTGTTGCATTTGATAGGGCTAGGAAAGCTTCATTAAGTTCTATAGAACATAGGTAGTTTGACTATTTAAATTGTCAACTGGAATGCTGGGACAACAATTGTAAACTGAGACTCTGCAGACAAAGCATGACATATGGCTGGTCATCCTAATTCTGGAACCCTGAGAGCTGATCCTGTGCCAACTGGTGGAGAATAAATACCTCTTACCTTGAGGAACATTAACTCAGAGCTTGGGGATTGACTCTGGTGGAAAACAGTGATCTTTCAATGTCAAAACTGTTGTAGAGAGATTTTTATTTTCATTCAGAAATAAAATCGTGAAAAAATAACTTTGTAATAAATGTGATTAAAGGACAACTTCCAAACCATTCTGTGCTCTACTTTCGCTGACCAAATCTTTCTTGTTCTGTGGCCTATTAAGACCTTGAATAACTATTATGTCGAATGTTTTAAATGTAACTTAATTCCATGTATCTATTTTAAATTCCAGAAGATACATTATCTTCAACTTGGTATTTAGCTTCAACATCATATTTGTATTACTATTAATTATGAATAATTATAATTGCTTATTTAATATTCTTATAGATTATGAAAATGATTCTTCAGTTACAAATAAAAAATGTTCTTCACATAATCTAATACCAGATGTTTTATAATTCTAAAGATCAGAGAAGAAAAGAGCTAGCCCTGCTATTTCAGATCTTTCACAGATCCTCAAGTCTCAGGATGGCTCAGCTTTTTTAAAGAGTTCAAATGAAGTTTCAGCTGATGAAGACGAGTCTACTACATCTCCATCAGAGTCCTATGATGAATCATTTACAAGAGTGTTACAGGGCAAAGAAATTCAAGATTTACCATCTGTCAGAGGAACATCGCTTCCAGGGAATGAAACAGAGACGTCATTCATTTCACCCCCTCTTGTTACTGAAAGAAAGTCAATGGATAGTGCTATCTCAAAGGTAAGATGTAGTACGGTGACTTGAAAGCCATTTACTTTGAATTGCTAGATTCCTTCCATATTTTGAATAAATATTAAACAGACACAGGAATATTTTTTCACTTAGGGGGAATAAAAAGTTTGCTGTTGAATACAACTTGCTTTATATTTAAAGTGTTTCTGTAATATTTGAGAATCAAAGTAATATTTTAACATAAGAAAGTTTTAATTTATATTGACAAAGAAGCTGTGGCTTAGATTAGAGTTTTAGAGATAAATGAAAAGATACACAATTCCTAAATGAGACAGGGAAATTTTTATTTTAGGTTCATCTAAAAAATAATTTTATGCATTAAGGTAATTATAAAAGCATAATAATTCTTGAAATAATTTTATAGACCTTCAGTGAAACCTAAAATATTATCAGAATTGTTTTTGTTAAAATGGTATCAATTAGGAAATTCTTAGAGCAAAACTGCTGGCAAAAGAGAGAAAGGCTGTACATATCTGACATGTATTCACAATGTATTTTTGTCATAGACATTATTGAAGTGGCCTTATAAAAATAACTTTGTAAGCCATTTGGGTTTATCTAGAGAGTGATTTGGACTATGATATAAATCTAAACTAAAATTATAATAAATAATTATTAAAATGATTTATTAGAAATTATATATGAGAATCGTAATATTACTTGGGTTCACTCCATATTATTAAGTGTTCCCAAATGCTTCTCAGATCTATGAATTATCCTTGTTTTTCAATTTAGTACATTCAGGAAATAATGAAAAGTAAAATGGTTCTGCAATGACATTGTAGATATGAGTAAAAACTTGTTCTCTCTCTAAAAGAAGGTAATTAGAGTTCTAAGGTATATACTTATTGTAACTTTTGTTATTAAGGTCGATATTTTAGAAGAGAAATTACATAGTGAGACTGAAAAAGAAACTTACCAAGAAGGAAGAGAATTTCAAGGTAAAAAGATTTTCTGTTTTCTAAGATAAAACTGTGAATGTGTTCTCATGGATTAATTATAAACAAATGAAGACAAAACATTATTAAATTTAGAAGTAACTCCTTAGTTAAAAGATAATATAGAAATATATTGACCAATACGTAAAAGTTAATTTGGTGAGTTAATATTATATTACTCAGAGAATCTATTTCAACTAAGATCTGTGCCAAAGAGTAATGATAGCTTTGCTTCAACCAAACAATAGTATTTGGCGTTATGAATTCTTAACAAAATATTGTACCAAAAACAATATAAAATATATTTTAAAACAATGTTAAATTTGTTCTTCTTTTCCAACATATATAGTTTTAATAACCAACCCATATCTTATTGCTTTGGTCTTAACTTTTAAAGTAAAATTAAATGGTTGTGATGTAGATTGCAGAAGCATCACCCTTCCACTGTGCTTTGAATTTGAAATGAGATTGCCCAATACTGTTTCAGCTATGATGATTGGTTATCTGAGATAAATATTCTTTTTTTTAAAAGAATAGTTTGTTTAATTCCTCAAAGGATAGCTGCATTATGAGATAATTCATTAGGATCAACAAATACCATTTCTGAAAATATGAGAGTAAAATCAAAGTTTACCCTTCCTTCCTTCCTTCTTTCCTTCCTTCCTTCCTTCCTTCCTTCCTTCCTTCCTTCCTTCCTTCCTTCCTTCCTTCCTTCCTTCTTTCTTTTCTTTTATATTGATTAAATTCATTGGGGTGACATTGATTAATAAAATCACTATTTATCTACTTTTCTATTTAGTAGACTAAATTAATCTCTTTATGTAGCTTGTGATAAAGTACCATATGAAAATCTTACCCTTGAGAATGAAACACTGTCAATCCTCTCCAGGCAAATGTTGCAACTAAACCTTCCAGAATGAATAGATACAATAGTAAATATCATAATTATAGGTATCCTTAAATTATTTTAAGTTAAGCTCAGCAAAATACCTTTCTCAAGGGGTTTATGAAAATGTGTTTGAGCATATATTTTGTAAAAATTTTACATTTTGATGTAAGTGTGAATACCCTAAGATAACTAGAGAACTAAGGTGAAAGCTTTGACTTGCTTTGCTTGATATTTGCATGGGCAGTGACTGTCGTGTAACAAGATGGCCTCTATGTACACTCATGAAAACTATCCATGCAAATTTCCCACTTCATTTTCATTGTCTATTTAAATAAACAATTCACCGCTGTAGCTTTGCAGTCCTCTTCCTTTCATTTTGCACAAATAAGAAGAAATTTTGCTGACTACTTGGCTTATCTAGAAGTTTTATAATAGATTTGTTTTTTCTATTTAGCATTTCCTGTAACTCAGCAAAATGATATGGTATCTGATGAAAATCAATTGCCTGAGGACGTAGATTTATTTTTAAGAAGACAATCTCAAACTAAGAATGTCGAAGCTACCAGAAATGAGACTTTTAATGGTAATTAATTAATTAAAAATCTTTAAAAATCATTTTGAATTAAATTTAGGAGAGCTTTGTTCCATAGTTAATATGTCTACAACTATTTTGTTTATACCCCTTGATCTTTATTGGTGATTTATCTCTGTGTTTTATAATTTCTGAGTTAGATGTGTTAAATTTCCCACTATGATTATTGATTTCTCTTTCTTGTGTTGTATCAAGTTTTACTTTATACCTTATGACACTTTATTATTAATATACAGATAAATTTTAAATTAGTAATATTTCTAGAAGGCAAACTTTTATTCTAATGAAAGACTCTTTATCATTTTTATAATTTTTGTTTGTTTGCTTTAAAAACTAACATGCCTGCTATTAATTCAGCTTTCAATTTCTGACTTTTTATATGTTGCTTTAATTTTTTCTGTATCTTTTTAAACTATGGTTCTGTATTTTTCAAATTCTATCTGATATCTTTGTCTTTTAATTAGCATTCTTAATCATACTTGATCAAATTTTAATATTTAGAGTTTTAAGTTATACCACTTTTTGTGCATCCTGTTTTTCCTGCCTAATAAGTTTCTTTTACTCTCTGCTCTATATTTTTATATTATTATATATTTTTCCTTAGACATATCTGATACCCCAAACTTAAACTTCATTCTAAAGTATAAGTATGCCAAGAAAACTAGGGAATATTTTAAATTATTAATATTAACCGTATTAAATTATTGATGTCTCTGAGTATCTAAAAAGTAACAAGACTGACTTTATTTGCAAAAGTGAAAAAGGTAGTCAAATATATATTTTTTATCTATTCATCTATCAATGGACACTTAGGTTGCTTTCATGTTTTGGTTAATGTAAATAATGCTAACATAAATTGGGGTGCATTGTCTTTTTGAATTAATGTTTTCATTTTCTGGCCTTGTAAAGTGAATTTGGAAGTGTTCCTTCCTCTTCGATTTTTTGTAATAGTATGCCCATCCCTCAATTTATGCTTTTTTTTTCACAAGTTTTTTAATACGCGGTAAATAATCTCCTCCCCCCGCCTCCCACCATTTACATGGACTATTTTCAGTGTTTTCCATTTATGCGGTCTCACTTTACACGGTTCTTTCTTTTTCATTCCATTATTGGCAATTATTCTTTCTAAAAAAGAATAGCTTAATTCAGCAACATATAAAGAACTAATACTAACACAATTATCACTGGAACATTTGAAAATTTATTGTCGCACCACGATCAGTAACAGTTGAAACTAATTTAATAAAGTGTAAAACCACTAATCAATAGCTATAGGAATTGACACCACACACCGATTGCATCATAATTCAGTTAAAGATAGGTACTTCCAAATATTTCAAGTGATGAAGACAGTGACTTTGCGCCAATTAAAAAGATTGATTGCTTTAGATTACAGCACAGACATTGAAAGCGAATAAAATTTTTGTTTTTCTGAATTTTCATTAGCATTTTTTTGTCAAAATATGTGAAATAAATATTTTATGACTTATATCGACCTATTTTTGTCAAAATATGTGAAATAAATATTTTATGACTTATATCGACCTTTTTTTTTTGTACTGGTGGACTCGTTTTAAGCAGTTTTCTTTTGCTTAAAAAAAAAGACACGTAGAACAGATAATCCACATAAATCGAAGGACTGGTATATAAGGATAAGTATTAACCCTTAATGTGTGATAGAATTCACCTGTGAAACCACCTGGACTTGGCCTTTTATTTTTTGCGGGGTGGGGTGGGGGGGGCTTTTTGATTACTGATGATTGTCATTACTAATATTGTTCTATTCAGGTTTTTATTTCTTTATCATTCAATCTTGGAAGATTTTATGTGTCTAGGAATTTATCCATTCTAAATTGTCCAATGTGTTTGTGTATAATTATTCATAGAATTCTCTTATGATCCTTTATATTTCTGTGGTATTGGTTGTAATTTCTCCTTTTTCACTTCTCATTTTTTTTTTTTTAGGCATTCTCTTTTTTTTCCTGATGAGTCTGGCTGAAGGTTTATTTATTTTGGTTATCTTTTCAAAGAACCAGCTCTTAGTTTCATTGATCCTTTTTAAATTGATCGTTAGTCTCTATTTCATTTATTTACATGCTGATCTTTATAATTTTCATCCTTCTCCTAACTTTGGGCTTTGTTTGTCTATTTTTCCAGTTCCTTTAGATATAATGTTGGCTGTTTATTTGAGATTTTTTTGTTTGTTTGTTTCTTGAAGTAGGCATTTATTGCTACAAACTTGCCTGTTACAACTGCTTTCACTGTGTCCCAAAGATTTTGGAATGTTGTTTTTCCATTTTCATTTCTCTCAAGGTGTTTTTTCAGTTTCCTCTTTGATTTATTTATTTACCCATTGGTTATTTAATAGCATATTGTTCAGTCTCCACATGTTTGTCTTTTTCTAATTGTCTTCTTTCAATTGATTTCTGGTTTCATACCCTTGTGGTTAGAAAAAATGTTTGATATAATTTCAATCTTCTTAAATTTATTGAGACTTGTTTTGTGGCCTAACACATGATCTGTTCTGAAGAATGTTTCATGTGGATTTGAGAAGATTATGTATTCTGCTGCTTTTGGGTAGAATGTTATATATACGTATATACAATATCAATACATATATTTATATGTACATTATATAAATATACAATATGTGTGTATGTGTGTGTGTTTATATCCATCTGGTCTATTGAGTCATTTTAGGCTGATTTATTTCTAGTTGATTTTTTGTCTTGACGGTCTATCTAGTGATATAAGCAGGGTGTTTTAAGTCCTTGCTATTATTACATTTCTGTCAATATCTCCTTTTATTTCTGTTAATATTTGATTTATTTATTTAGGTGATCCTATATTAAGTGCATAAATATTTACAAATATTATATCCTTTTGCTGAATTGACCCCTTTATCATACGTAATGCCTTTCTTTGTCTTTTGTTACAGTCTTTTCTAATAATCTTTTTCATCTGATATAAGTATTGTTACCTCAGCTTTCTTTTTATTTCTATTTGCATGAAATATCTTTTTCATCCCTGCACTTTTAGTCTGTGTGTCTTTAAGTTTGAGGTTAGTACCTGGTAGGCAGCATATAGATGGGTCTTTAAAAAAAAACTTTATTCAGACAACCTATGTCTTTTAATCGAAGAATTTAGCCTGTTTACATTTAAAGGAATTATCGATAGGTATGTGCTTATTCCCATTTTGTTAATTTTTTTTTTTTGTAGTGCCACTCTGTGCCTTCTTTTTTACTCTTGTTGTCTGATGGCTTTCTTTAGTGTTATATTTAGATTTCATTTTCGATTTCTTTTGTGTATTTACTATAAGGCTTTTTGTTGTAGTTACTGTACATTCACATATAACATCCTATGTATAACATTCTATTTTAAGTTGATACTATGTTAACTTTGAACGCATCCCAAAGCTTTACATTTTTACTCCCTCCAACTTTTATATTTTTGTGATACATTTTACATCTTTTTATTTCATGTATCCCTCAACTAATTATTGGATTTTAAGGTAATTTTACTTCTTTTGTTTTTTTACTCTTCATACTTTATATAGGATTGATATACCATCATCATCATTATTATTAACTAATTTATTTTTTAGCTCTTTGCATGGCTAATGCCATTCTCCTTTTTTAGTTAAATTTATTGGGGTGACATTGGTTAATAAAATTATGTTTCAAGTGTGCAATTCAATATGTCCTGTGTATGTTGCTTTGTGTATTCATCACTCAATGAGCACACAATGCAACATACATAGGACATATTGAATTGTACACTTGAAACACACTTGAAAGTAAAATTTCCTTCTGTTATCATATGTTTGATCTCCTTTATCCTAATATACCTCCATCTTTATTATTCACCTTCTCTGGTATGGTTTTTACTTTTGTATGTTTTATTATTAATTAATGCCTTTTAGCTTAGAGAAGTCCTGTTACTATTTCTTGTAAAGTCTGTTTTAGTGGTGGTGAACTCTATTAGCTTTGTTTGTAAAGGAAACTCATAAGCTCTCCTTCAATTTTGAATTGCCAGGTAGAGAATTCTTGGCTAGAATTTTTTTTCTTTCAGCACTTTGAATATGTCATGCCCTCCATTCTGGTTCGAAAAAAGTTTCTGCTTAAAAATCTCCTAATAGCCTTATATGGTTTTCTTTGTACATAATAAGATGTTTTCTCTTGTTGCTTTTGAGATTCTATTTTTATTGTTAATTTTTACTATTTTAATTATAATGTGTCTTGGTGTCTATAATGTACCTTGCCCTTTGGGTTCATCTTATTTTGAATACTCTGGGCTTTCTGGACATTTATGTATGTTTCCCTCCCCAAATTAGGAAAGTTTTCAACCATTATTTCTTTAATTAATTTGCTGGCCCTTTTGGTCTTCTCCTTCTGAGACCTGTGTAATGCAAATGTTAACCTGCTTGATGTTGTCCCAGAGGTCCCTTAAGATATCCTCACTTCTTTAACTTCTTTATTCATTTTGTTGTTGTCTGGGTGTGCTTTGTCTACCAGTTCGCTGATTTGTGCATTTATTTTGTACATTCTGTTATTGAAAACCTCTAATGTATATTCAGTGCAGTTATAAATTATGTTCGGTACTTTCTTATATTTTCTATCTTTTCATTGAAATTCTCACTCTGTTTATCCATTCTTCTCCAGAGATCTGTGAGCATCTTTTGGACCATTATTTAATTACATTTCTATTTTTCAATTGCAGTGGACATACAATATTATATTAATTTAGAATATGCGACATAGTGATTAGACATTTATAAACTTTACAAAGTACTCAAACCAAGAAGTCTAGTCCCATCTGACACCATACATACAATATTATAGTCTATATTTCTTATACTGTGCTTTACATTTCTGTGACTATTTTGTAACTGCCAATTTGTACTTTTTAGTCCCTTTCACTTTTTTCACTCAACCCCCAAACCTCCTCCCATCTGGCAACCATCTGTTCTCTATATTTGAGTCTATTTCTGTTTTGTTTGCTTATTATTATTTTTTTTTTAGATTCCACATCTAAGAGAAATCATATGGTATTTGTCTTTCTCTGTCTGACTTATATCATTTAGCATAATATCCTCTGGGTCCATCCATGTTATCTCAAATGGTAAGATTTTATTCTTTTTTTATGGTCAAGTAACATTCAATTGTGTATATATGTGTACCACATCTTCTTTATCCAATCATCTATTGATGAGCACAGGTTGCTTTCATATGTTGGCTATTGTAAATAATGCAGCAATGAACATAGGGGTACATATAGTTTTTTGAGTTAGTGTTTTGGGTTTCTTCAGATAAATACCTGGAAGTGGAATTGCTGGGTCATAAGGTACTTCTATTTTTAAAATTTTGAGGAACTTCTAAATTGTTTTTCATAGTGGCTGCACTATTTTACAGTGCCACCTACAGTGCATGAAGGTTCCCTTTTCTCCACATCCTCACCAACACCTTTTTGGTGATTTATTGATGATAGCCATTCTAACAGGTGTGAGATGATATTTCATTGTGGTGTTGATTTGCATTTCCCTGTTAATTAGTGATCTTGAGCATCTTTTCATATATGTATTGACCATCTGTGTGTCCTCTTTAGAGAAATGTCTGCTCAGGTCCTCTGCCCGTTTTTTAAAAATTGTACTTTTTTTTTTTCAGTGGTGGTGGTTGTATGAGTTTCTTATATATTTTGGATATTAATACCTTATTGAATATATCATTTACAAATATCTTCTATTCAGTAGGTTTTCTTTTTGTTTTGTTGATAGTTTTCTTCACTGTGCAAATCTTTTTATTTGATATAGTCCTATTTGTTTATTTTTTTCTTTTGTTTCCCTTGTCTGAGGGGACATATCCAAAAATATTAAGAGCGATGTCAAAGAGCTTGGCAATTTTTTCTTCTAAGGGTTTTATGGTTTCAGGTTTCACTTTTAGTCTTCAATCTATTTTGAGTATAATTTTGTATATGATGTAAGAAAGTGGTCTAGTTTCATTTTTTTACATGTATCCAGTTTTTCAGCACTGTTTATTGAAGAGACTGTCTTTCTTTCTTGTATATTCTTGCCTCCTTTGTGATAGATTAATTGATCATATAGCTGTGGGTTTGTTTCTGTGCTCTCTATTCTGTTCCTTCGATATACATGTCTGTTTTTATGCCAGTACCATGCTGGTTTGATTACTGTAGACTTGTAATATTGTTCGATATCAGGTAGTATGATACCTCTAACTTAGTTCTCTTTGTCAAGATTACTTTGTCTATTTGGGATCTTTTGTGGTTCATTATGAATTTTAGGATTATTTGTTCTAGTTCTATGAAAATACCATTGGTATTTTGATAGGGATTGCATTGAATCTATAGATTGCTTTGGGCAGTGTGGATATTTTAATGATGTTAATTCTTCCTATTCATAAACATGATATAGCTTTCCATTTATTTGTATCGTCTTCAAATTCTTTCTTTAAAGTCTTATAGTTTTTGAGTACAGGTCTTTAACCTCCTTGGTTAAATTTATTCCTAGATATTTTATTTTTTTAATGCAATTGGAAATGGGATTATTTTCTTAAATTCTATTTCTGATAGTTTGTTATGATGTGTAAAAATGCAGCTGACTTCTGAATATTGATTTTGTATTCTGCTACTTTATTGAATTAGTTATTGGTTTTAACAGTTCTTTTGTGGAATTTTTATGGTTCTCTCTAAATAGTATCATGCCATCTGTGAACAGTGACAGTTTTACTATTTTTTTTTTCAGTTAGGATGCTTTTTATTTCTTTTTCTCATCTGATTACTATAGGTGGCACTTCCAATACTATGTTGAATAAAAGTGGTGAAAGTGTACATCTTTGTCTTGTTTCTGATCTTAAAGAAAAAGCTTTCAGCTCTTCATGGTTGAGCTGTGGGTTTTTCGTATGTGGCCTTTATTATGTTGAGTAATATTCCCTCTATCCTCACTTTACTGAGAACTTTTATTATTAACGAATGTTGGATTTTGTCAAATGCTTTTCTATATGTATTGATATGATCATATAATTTTTATCCTTTATTTTGTTTATGTGGTGTATCACATTAATTGACTTGTGGATATTGAACAAACCTAGCATTCCAGGATAAATCTCATGTGATCATGGTGTACAATCTTTTTAATGTATCGCTAAATTTGTTTTTGTATTATGTTGTTAAGAATTTTTGCATCTATGTTCATCTGGCATATTGGCCAATAATGCTGTGTGTGTGTGTGTGTGTGTGTGTGTGTGTGTGTGTGTGTGTGTGTGTGTATCTTTGTCTGGTTTTCATATCAGGATTTTGCTGGCCTCATAAAATGAGTTTGGGAGCTTTCCCACCTCTTCAATTTTTGGACTGGTTTGAGAAGGATAGGTATTAATTCTTCTTTGAATGCTTGGTAAAATTCACTTGTGAAGCCAACTGTTCCAGGACTTTTGAGGGTAGCTTTTTGATTATGATTCAATTTCATGAGTTGTTTATATCTGTCCAGATATTCTGTTTCTTCCTTATTCAGACTTGAAAGCAAGTATGTTTCTAGGAATTTATTTCTTCTATGTCATCCAATTTGTTGGCATATAGTTGTTCATAGTATTTTATCTTCCTTTCTATTCCTGTGATGTTGGTTGTTACAGCTTCTCTTTAATTTCTGATTTTATTTATTTGGACTCTCTTTTTTCTGTTGAGTCTGGCTAAATGTTTATCAATTTAGTTTATCTTTTCAAAGAAACAACTCTTGGTTTCTTTGATATTTTCTGTTGTTTTTTTAGATTTTATTTCATTTATTTCCCCTTTGATATTTATAATTTTCTTCTTTCTACTTACTTTAGGCTTTGTTTGTTCTTCTTTTACTAGTTCCTTTAGGTGTAAGTTTAGATTGTTTATTAGAGAATTTTCTTGTTTCTTGAGTTAGTACTGTAATGCTATTTCTGAATTTTCCTCTTAGAACTAACTGCTTTGGCTGTGTTCTATATATTTTTGGTCATCGTGTTTTCATTTTTATTTGTCTTAAGGTGTCTTTTGATTTCTTCTATCCCATATTAACCTATTCATTGCTTAGTAGTATGTTATTTAGCCTCCATGTGTCTGTATGTTTTTCAGTTTTCTTTTCGTAACTGATTTCTAGTTTCATACCATTGTGTTTAGAGCAGTTGCTTGATATGATTTCAAACTTCTTAAATTTATTAAGACTTGTTTTGTCATCTAACATGTGGCCTTTCCTGGGAAATGTTCCACATGCACTTGAAAAGAATGTATGTTCTGCTGCTTTTGAATGAAATGTCCTAGATATATTGATTAAGTTCATCTGGCCTAATGTGTCATTTAAGGTAACTCTGTTGATTTTTTTTGTGTGTCAGTGATCTATTCATTGATGTTTATGGGGTGTTAAATTCCCCTACTATTATTGTCTTACTGTTGATCTATCCTTTTATGTCCATCAACATTTGCTTTATATATTTAGGTGCTTATAATAGTGGTGCACAGATGTTTATAAGAGTTATATCCTCTTGTTGGATTGGTCCCTTTGTCATTAAAAAATGCCCTTCTTTGTGTCTTATTACTGCCTTTGTTTTAAAGTCTGTTTTGTCTGATGTAAGTATCGTGGCCCCAGCTTTTATTCATTTCTATTTGTACGAAATATCTTTTTCTATCTCTTCATTTTCAGTTTGAGTGTGTCTTTAGATCTGAAGTGAATCTCTTGTAGGCGGCGTATGTACTAGTCTTGTGTTTTTAATCCATTTAGACACCCTATGTCTTAATTGGAGTATTTAGTGTTTTTACATTTAAAGTAATTATTGATCGTTATGTAGTTGTTGCCATTTTATTAATTGTTTTCTGGTTGTTTTTCTATTTCTCTGTTTCTTTCATATTCTATTTTCTTATGTACTGATGACTTTCTATAGGTTTATGTTTGGATTTCTTTCTTTTTATTTCTTTTTTTGTCCAGGAATGTTGCACATAGTATAATTTAAATTAGCTGAGTTCCAGAGTGTTAAGGAGAAGAAACTCTAGGTAAATGTCAATGGACATGTAGTAGGAGCATGGAATAGATCTTTGTGTTTAAGCCACTGGTAGTTTACAATTGTTTATTACTTCAGCGTAATTCAACCTATCTCAATTTATACAATTGGTAAATGATCCTGGTCTATTTTATTTTGTTCTATCTTTCTTTAGTTTTAGCTATTAACATTGTTAAATAGAATGAAAAATATCCTTTTTTTAAAAAAGAAATTTGATAGTTTATATAACATAGATATTTTAAAATCCTTGATGATTTCATAGAAATTCCTCCTAAAATTTTTTGTCTTCATGACATTTTTAGTGGGAGATTTTCAATATTTTCCCCTAAGAGTATTAGTTTTTTCTAGTTTTCTACATTTTGTTGAGTTTATTTTTTTAATTTTAATTTTTCATTAGAGTTGACATTTAATGTTATTTTATATTAGTTTCAAGTGTAAAATGTAGTGGTTAGACATTTATATCATTTACAAAGTGATCCCCTGATTAGTCTAGTAACCACCTGGCACCATACATGGTTATTACAATATTATTGTCTGTATTCTCTATGCTATATTTCACATCTCCATGACTGTTTTGTAACTACCAATTTGTACTTCTTAATCTCTTTACCTTTTCACTCAGCCCCTCAATCTCCTTCCCATCTGTTAATCCCTAGTTTGTTCTCTGTATCGATGAGTCTGTTTTTATTTTGTTTGTTCATTTATTTTGTTCTTTAGATTTAACATATAAGTGAAATCACATGGTATTTGTCTTTGTCTGACTTATTTCACTTAGCATAGTATATTGAGTTTATTTTGATAATTTACATTTTGTTAGAATGTTATCTACTTTAGGGTACAAAAACATATAAGATATTAGCTTATAATTTAAAAATATCTTCTATTAACTATGGTTATATTCCTTTTGTATTTCTTTTATTCATTGGAGTTAGTAAAAGTAGTAGTTTAGAGCTCAGGCTCTGGAACTACACTTCTTTGGTATGAATTTAAGCTCAGCCAATTACTAATCATATCACTATGATTAAACTAATTACCTTCTTTGTGCCTCAGTTTTCTCATATACAAATGAGAGAATAATATCTACTTCGAAGAATTATTTTGATAATTAAGGGAGACGATACAACTTGAGAATTTAGTTTAAGTGGTCCTGAACAGGCATTTTCACAAGTTTCTGATGGACTCTAATGCAACTTCCTCTCCCTTTTAAAATTTAGCTTTCAAAACTTAAATCAGATACAGAAAACCACACAAAATAAATTTGAAACTTATTGAAATATTTAAAGGAAGTACCCTTGAATTATCACCCACATTAGGAAATAGAACTTTGCAAGTCATTCCAGAATACCCTTTATGATCTGTCTGATGATAGCTCTCTCATCTCCACAACAGTTTCCTCTCTTCTAATTTTTTACATTAAGTCACTTTTTTGCACATTTTTTAGTTTTATCATACAAATGTGCCTTTGTAGACACTACAGTGTGTAACCCATATTTAAACTTTTAAGTCTCATGAATTTTTCCTTTATCATTTTATTTTCCTTACTATTTATGAGCTGCATAACTCAGGGCATTTGCTGAAAATCAGGATTTTCCTGATCGCATAATTATGGTGCAATTTTTGCATGTGTTCTTCAGATTCAGGTTTGATTTCTTAGTATTATAGGTGGTGTTTTTCCATTCACAGAAAGACAAAAGGAGTCTGGTTGTCTCTCTCATTGTAATATTAGCAGCCACTGAAACTTAAAACCTATATCTATTAATTTATTGAGGATTGCAAAATGATAATCTAATTTTATCATATTTTAAAATTTATTAATTGTAATACTTTTATAAGGAAACACTTCGAGTCATGTATTATTGGTTACTCAGCAGTACTGATTATACAGTATAAACAGGATAAATGATTGGCTCTTTTTTTGTCTTTATCGAAATATAATAAACAATTAGTTGCTTGTATTTACATTGTACAATTCAATGAGTTTTTTTTTTTTCACTTACAGTGGCAAATAATATACCAGTTTCAGTTATATAGCATAGTGATCAGGGATCCATGTAACTCACAAAGTGATCACTCCACTAAATCTAGTACCCTTTTCCCCTTATGTATTTATTACAACATTATTAACAATCTTCCCATGCTACACTCTACGTCTCCATGTCTATTCTGCAACTATTCATTTGTACCTCTTAATCCCTTTGCTTTTTTTTGTCCTCCCTCCTATCTAGTATCCCTGTAAATATCCTCTATCTCTACTAGTTTATTTCTGCTTTTGTTGTTGTTTTGTTGATCTTGTTCTTTAGATTCCACATATATGTGAAATTATGCAATAAATTTTTTTCTTTATCTGACTCATTTCATTCAGCACAATACCCTCTAGGTCTATCAAGGCAGTATCTTTTTCCATCCTCTTCTTTTTAGTCTATGTGTGTCTTTTAATCTGGAATGAGTCTTTTGTAGGTAGCATATGTAGGAGTCTTGTTTTCTTATCCATTTGGCCATTGTCTTTTGGTTGGAGCACTTAATTATTTTCCATTTGAGGTACTTGTTGATAGGAATGTAGTTATTATTATTCTTTATTCCTGTTTTTGATACATGTTTTCTCTTCTTAAAAAAGTTACTCCAACATTTCCTGTAATACTAGCTGGGTGTTGATAAATTCCTTTAGCTTATTTTGTCTGGGAAGCTCTTTATCTGTCCTTCGACGCTAAATGATAGCTTTACTGGATAAAGTATTTTTGGTTGTAGATCCTTGGTCTTCATTACTTCAAATGTTTTGTACCAAGTCTTTCTGTCCTGCATAGTTTCTTTTGAGAAATCAGCTGCCAGTCTTATGGGTGCTCCCTTGTAGGTAACTGCCTGCTTTCCTCTCACTGATTGTTAAGATTCTCTCTTTGTATTTAACCTTTGGCATTTTAATTATAATGTGTCTTGGTGTGGGCCTCTTTGGGTTCCTGGTTTTTGGGATCTTCTGAGCTTCTTGGGGTTTTATGTGTATTTCCTTCACCAGGTTAGGGAGGTTTTCCATCATTATTTCTTCAAATATATATGCAATTTCTTCAGGCACTCCATGACAAGGATATTTTTACCTTTAATAGTGTCACATAGGTTCCTTAAAATATTATTATAGTCTTGTCTTCTTTTTTCTTGCCATTCTGGTTCTCTTTTATAATTTCCATTTCCATTTTTGTGTTTTTTTTCTTTGTTGAAGTTCTCACTGAATTCATCTACACTTCTCAAAAGTTCATCGAGCATCTTTATCATCTGTGTTTTGAACTCTGCATCTGTTAGGTTGCTTGATTCCATTTTTCCTGGATTTCTGTTTTGTTCTCTCATATGGTTTCTGCTTCTTTGACTTCCTATTTTGGCTGCCTTTCTGTGTCTGTTTCTATGTACTAAGCAAAGCTCCTACATCTCCCGGTCTTATTAGTGTGAGTTTGTGTAGTAGTTGTCCAGTGGTACATTCTTGAGAGGGGTTTAGCTGTAGATCATATTTAGCCCAAGCTTGTGCCCCTCTGGGGACACCTGTTAAGATTCAGCAAGCAATCCACAGATGCTGTGCTTATAGTTGCCTCAAAAGTCCACTCCAGAAACCGAAGCCAGCTGCCTCCAGTGTGAGTCTAGACACTGCTCAAAAAGGAGCACATGTTTCGCTGAGGCTGCACCTGGATGTGGCTTGTGTGGGGCTGTGGAAGAGGCGGAGTTGGAAGAGGCGGAGTTTCAGGGAATCCTCTGGGCAGAGCAACCTCTGTTATCCAGTTTGATGACATTTTCGCTATGTTGGAAGGGAAGGCTCAACAGAGAAACAATGGATACCACTGGCACTTCTGAACAGAGTGAGTCTCGCTTAGGACCTCACTCCAACTGAGTGTCCCCTGTAAGTCCCTGCGCAGCCGAACTGGCACTGGTGTTCAGAGTGAGCAGGTCCGTCACTGTGAAAATCTGCTCATTGGCGCGGCCCCTTTAAGAGGCTTCTGCCACTGCCACTGCCTCAGCCGCTGTCCCACTCAGCCATTTGGGACTAGGCAGCCTCACGTCCTACCTTTGGCCATGGCAGGGTGATTTCTTAGATTTCTCTCTAGTTATATGGCTTGTTCATCTAGACCCCAGGCAATTTTACCTTGGTGTTTGCTCCTTGTTTCTGTCACAACTTTGATTTGGTTGCCAGAGGGATGAACAGAGCCTCTATCATCTACGCCATTTTTTCCCTCCTCTCTTGGCTTTTTTATACCAGTTTCATTGTAACAAATTTTCAGAAGGTGACCAATTACTATTTAAAAAATATCATCCTGAACTTAGGTATTTAAACATGGATTTTATTCAGTTGCAGTTATCCTTTTGGAAGAATAAATTGTACCATCTTTGCTCAGTGGGACCTTCTTCAGTTTGTACATGAGTCCTTTTGACATGACCCTATACATCTCTGATAGTTTCTTTGCTATTTGGTGTAACAAAATATTTCAAGTTTATCTTGTATATATCTTGCCCTCACCTGGAATCAGGTGTTTTTCTGAGAATCCTTATTTTGTTTCGTGAGAAATAGTATTTCATTCTTTTTGCTTCTTAGTTTGTCACTTTTTCTAGGCTTTTCAGTGGACAGAGATGGAAAATATTTTTTTTCTCTCTCTCTTTTCTGCTCGCACTCTCTCTCTCTCTCTCTCTCTCATTTTAAGAATAAATAACCTCATGAGTTCTTACTGACAATTTCAAGTAAAATAATGATGGACTCCAGGGATATTTTGTACTGGTTCTGTACTTCTTTTCTTCCATACTGAGAACCTTGGATTTCAAGAATATGGAGAATAATAGAATTAGAAAATCTCATAATTATTCATTTGCTTTATTTAAAAATACATATACCATTCAAAATAACAATATTAATACTTTCACTCCGTATGATTATCAAGAACAGTCAAATATTTTTGAATATGCCTTCTTCATTCTTCCTCCAATTTTTAATAATTGTGCTGTGTATACTGACATAGCATAAACTGTTACATAATATATGCTTTTTCTTTTAACCTTTATTTAGTTATAATTTTACAAGAATGTGTATAATTAATGTTCATCATCTGTCCTTATGTTGATATTTCTCTATGCAGCTCATTCTCAAGTAGATTTTTCAGAATAGACTCATGGAAACAATATTCTTTGAGTTCTTACATATTAATAAGTTTCTCTCTTCTTTTTATCCTTGAAAGTCAAATTTTCCTTTACACCTTTGTTTTAGTTTTCTTCTTGAGACTCCTATTATCTATATATTAAATCTCATTTGTGTAATTTTAATATTTGTTACTTTCACATTCATTTTATCTCTTTCTTAATTAAAAATGTCTTTTAAAAGGTTTTTATTTGTAATTAATTTTAAATTTTCAGAGAAATAAAAAAAGTAGTACAAAGAACATCTATATACTCATCTAGATTAATATTAATCTATTAATATTTTCTCCATTTGCTTTTTTGTTATTATCTTTTGCTTTCCTTTATATATAGTAGGTTACATATGTATACATAACATATTTTATACTTATATACACATACACACACATATATGAACTATTTAAGAGTAAGGTGAGTGAATTATAGCTCCGATACTTCAGGACACATTTCCTAGGTTTAAGCATATTTTTTACATAGTCACTATACAGTTTTCAATTTCATTAAATTTAAAATTGATAAATTGATAAATTACCATTCATAATTAAATATTTGTCATTTAAGCCAATATTATCTTTTGAAATATTTTTTCTTTCCAATACAGAGTCCAGTCTAGTATCAGGTGTTGCATATAATTGTTATATTTCTAGCCTTTCTTAATCTAGATTTTTTTTAGCTTTTTTTGTCTCTGATGACATTAACATTTTTAAAAAATACTGTCTCTTTAAAGAAAAGTTTCTCATTTTGGATTTGTCTTATGTTGTTCTTAGGGTATCACATCCAGAGCTACATTGTGTACATCACATTAATTTGTGATTTTAATAATGATCACCTGGTCAAAGTGTTTTCTGATTTCTTTGTTATTTTTTCCTTAACTACTAATAAGTAATCTTTGGGAAGACACTTTAAGATTATCCAAATATCCTATTCCCTATCAAAATTTCCTATATTTAGTATTCATTCATAGTTCTACCTGAACTTGTTTCTACTTTGAAGATTCCAAAATGATGAGTTTCTCACTCTAGTACCACTTCTACATTTATTCAATTGATACCTGACATTCTGTTGAAAGCAAGGGTCCTACCTTCACTTACATTTCTTTATTTTTTTATTTATTATTGGTATTAAATCATGGAATTTTATTTTTTCCTATAGTGTCATAGCTCATACCATTTTTCTTTTTTTAAGCTCTAAAATTGTCTTATCATTGCAACTAGTTTATTCAAGATAATTACTGTGTCCTGATGGCATGACCAAGAAATTCCCTGCTATTTATTATGTTAAGCTGTCCCACACTAATCATTCACATTTCTTGCCTGTAGCTGAAACCAACCATTTTTCTCAGAGGCCTTGATTTTTATCTTTTTTTTTTTTTGCCTTGATTTTTTAAAATGGAAAATGCTATTAGAAATCAAGACCTGAAAACTAATGGTGCCCATTTAGGACTAGGGCATTGAGAAGTCAGACTAGAAAATATATACAAATATCTATTTATCTATCTCTCTGTATATACATACAGAGAGACATATATATATTCATACACATATATGCCTGTATATGCATACATGTACATGTATACATGCATATACACATAGGCATATTTAGAAATCATGAGTTCTTATATATATTTTCAGTTCCAGTGAATCCCCTTAGTGCTTGTTCTTACCTTCCTCCACTTAATATATGTACATTCTTTTTTATCATAGTGTGAATCCTGACTTTGCACATCAACATATTTTCTCATTTGCTCAATCCTGTAAGACTCTAAAATTGTTTTAGAATTGATTAGCTCATACCCTAGAAAAACAAACCAAAAAAAAAAAAAAAGAAGATTTCATGATTTTATTTCTCTTATTCAATACTGGAGATACAATACTACATTTATCTGAGTTTGCAGATTAGTGCTTTTTTCTTCACTGGGTTCATTCTTAAGTTGCTTCTATTTTTAATGCTCTCGTCTTATCTTTGTTAATGTAATTTGTTTTTTTTTTTTTTGGAATATGTAGTATTAATCTACTTCCAAAAATAAAAATGGTGGGGGTGGGGTGAGAGAGAGTGAGAGCAAGAGAGCGAGCGAGCGAGAGAGATCATTTTTTCCTGAATCCCTTCTCCTTTAAACCCGTTTACCCCTACTGTTGTAAGTAATCGTCTATATTGTTTTCTGGTTTGTCATTCCCTGTTTCATTTTGTAAAGATAAGTATCTCTACTTTTATCTCTTTCTCTCCCTTTTCCTTTCTTTCTTACCTCAAAGGTAACACATGAGATATCTGCTTTTTCATATTTACCTTCACTTAACATTCTTTCTTGGAAGTTATTTCCTGTCAGTTTCTAGAGACCTTCTTAATTCCATTTATGGCTGTATGTACAGTTGTTTGTGTCACATTATATATCATTATTTTCCATATCATAGTTTATAGTATATATCTCAGGTTATTCAAACCTTGTGCATAGGTGGTTTATTATTCAATCTATGATTATGAATTAACCAAAAGTAAAAATAACCCAAGAAAACTAGAGACTGGTATAAATATATATAATTTCAAGAAGTGTTTCAGAAATAATATATTAAAAATTTTGAAAGTTTTCTCATCATTTTCATGTCTAGATCTAAGATTAAGTAAATTTATTTTTAACATTATGAAAATTTAAACTTCTGCTATACACGTGTATACATTAGAAGTTAAGGTATTTCACAATACTTCTGATTTTTCTATTTAGTACACTAAATGCATTTCTTTATGTAGCTCGTAATGAAGGACCTGATGTAAAGGTTATGCTTGAGAATCAAGCACCAATGTCAAAGACCCGAATGCAAGAAAAGAATAAAAGAACTCGAAGGGAAGGACTTACTTGTAAGTATAAATACGATAAATGAGTTCATAGTTTGATTTAAAATGTGAATATCCTAAGATAACTAGAGAACAAAAACAAAGTTGTTGATACATTTTGCTTAATCTTCTGATCCTGAAATAGTTTTATACCCATGATTCATGTGCTCAGTCTTCACCAAGAGCAATAACCCGCCAATAATTGTCTCATCAAAGGTGTGCACATTTCAGCTAACCCTGGGAGATTACTGATCCAAAAGAAACGGGTGCTTCAGACTGACCGGTGTCAGTGTCTCTTTACGATAGGCTGCAATGGGTGAACAGAGCTATCACAGAGATCAGAAGCTCAACAACCAAATGGGGAAGAGAGGGCTTCAGGTGAAGGCAGGTCGCATGTCCTATTGGAGATACTGCAGAGCATACCGAAACTGCAGCAAATTCTGTCAGAACCTGGGAGTTAATGAGAGTGATGTGATTATACATAATACATCTATATGCCAATAATACATACATTCAAGGCAATAACAATTGAGTCTACCTTAGGCTGGCTTGCAAAAAAATTTCTCTTGGTGGTGGTGGCCCCACACCAGAGAACATTATATGTCTGCCCTTCATCCTGGTGCCAGTGCTTGTGGGGATCACAGTTCCCAGTGCATCAATATCAAAAAGGCCTAAGAAATGCAACATTCTCCCACATGCCCATTGGTCTCTATCTTTGACATAGTTCCTCATATCTACTGGGGATACAGCTGCCTGGGTATAACCCCTAGTCTTAATTATTTTTGAAAGCTGAGATTGGGGTAAATGTATATGCGTTGCTCTGATTCATACCAAGATTCACTGGTAGAGGTAGAGGGAATAGTGCTTATTATTCATAGTGACTACCACACTGTGGGTCCTAATGGAGCTACATGTTGAGTCCTCCATGGTCCATAATCTGACTGAGTCTCTTGGTGAAGAGACTATCAATCTATTCCTTTGAGACCCGATTGTGTTGTAATCAGACCCATAGGTCTTTGGTAAGGCCATTGCCCACATCATCAGTAGGGGGCACATGATTACCATTTTTACATCACTCTTTGACCGGGCAGGAGTCAATGGTGCATGCTTGGAAATTTGTGAATTAAGATCAGATTTTGTCAAAATGGATTGAAATGTCTTATGAGAAAGTTTCATTGACATCTATAACTGTCGTTGACAAAAGCAGATTTAGAAATCCGAGTCTTTGCAACATTATTGCCGACTGTTGTTTTCAGTCCCATGTGTAACGAAGAGGCCATGAGGATGGCTCACCAGGAAACTGCACTGTCTGGAAAGGTTTCAGTGTAGAAATTCACCACTCATGGGCCCAAACTGTTGCAGTCCAATTAGTGCTCAGCTGAAGATGGTGATGGTCTTAGTTTTTGTATTCTTTTATATTCCTTACTATTTACTCCATTTCTTTAGGCAAAGTGGCCACTTTCAGCACACCCTGAAATCAGAGGTCTGTTGTAATATAGCTCGCAAGATGTCATTCTCACTCACGAAGTTTAATAAGGTTGCGTCTTTTATCATGCAGGCAACCTCCCCAAGTCTGTCAGGCCTCTTCAGGTCACTGAGAAATGTGATTCCAAAGGCCTTTACATTCTCTTTCATTAAAGGTATGAGTGTCAATAGCTTGTGGGGACATGTTATATCCATCAGTTTCAGGACTCAGAGCTCACAAGAGTCATAGAGTACGACTCAGCTTGCAGGGTCCAATTGCTTTTGGTCCCATCTTGGTAAACTGTAACCATTTACTAGAAAATTGCTTTCTTACCTGTCTTAGAGTTAGATCTCTTTTTTGACTCACCAGGGAAACTCAGCCAGAGTTTGGAATATATACTACATAACTCTATGAATATTAGAGAAACTTTTGCTGCATACTTGTACAAATTTAAATAGGTATTTCACAATACATCTGATTTTTCTATTTAGTGGACTAAATTCATTTCTTTTCTTTTTTTGTAATTAAGCTTATTGGAATAACACTGGTTAATACAATTATATAATTTTCAGATGTATATTATCATTTGACATCTGTATATTCTATTTCCTTCAGCTATCATTTATTTGATCCAATTTACCCACTTCGCCGTCCCTCTAAACCCTATATTTGACCACCTTTACCCCGTCTACCTCCCCCTACTCCCACCCCACTCGTAACCACTTGTCTATAGTCCTCTGGTAACCACTAGTCTATAGTCCATGTCCATGAGTCTCTGTTTGTTTGTCCTGTTCATTTGTTGCTTTTAGGTTTATATTCCACATATAAGTGATATCAATGTGATTTTCAACTTTTTCTGTCTGGCTTATTTCAGTTAGCATGATTATCTCGAGTTCCTTCCATGTTGTTGCAAATGGCAGTGTTTCATCTCTTCATATGGCTGAGTAATATTTTATTGTATATATGTATCACAGTTTCTTTAGCCAATCATCTATCGTAGGATACTTTGGTTGCTTCCGTGTCTTGGCCACTGTGAATAATGTTGCTATGAACATCGGTGTGCAAATATCTTTTTGGATATGTGTTTTCAAGTCTTTGGGATAAATATCCAGTAGAGAGATTGCTGGATCATAGGGTAGATCAATTCTCAGTTTTTTGAGGAGCCTCCATACTGTTTTCCATAGTGGCTGTACCAATTTGCAGTCCCACCATCAGTGTATGAGGGTTCCTTTTTCTCTTAATTCTCTCTAACATTTGTTATTACTTGTCCTGTTGATTATAGCTATTCTAACAGGTGTGAGATGGTATCTCATTGTGGTTTTGATTTGCATTTCCCCAATAACTAGCGATGTTGAGCATCTTTTCATATATTTGTTGGCCATTTGTGTGTCCTCTAGGGAGAAATGTCTGTTCAGGTCCTTTGCCCACTTTTTGATTGGATCATTTTGTTTTTTGTTGTTATTGAGTTATATGTTATTGAGTTATATGTATATTTTGGATATTAGGCCTTTGTCATAGTTGTTACTTGCAAATATATTTTCCCATTCTGATTGTTTTCTTTTTATCTTTTTGACAATTTCTTTTACTGAGCAGAAGCTTTTTAGTTTGATGTAGTCCCATTCATTTATTTTTGCTTTTACTTCTCTTGTCTTTGAGGTCAAATTTATAAAATTCTCTTTAAGTCCAAGGTCCTTGAGTTTAGTTCCTATGTTTTCATCTATGCATTTTATTGTTTCAGATCTTATATTCAGGTCCTTAATCCATTTTGAGTTAATTTTGGTGTGTGGTTATAGACAACAGTCTAGTTTCATTCTTTTGCAGGTGGCGTTCCAGTTTCCCCAGCACCATTTTTTGAAGAAGCTTTCCTTTTTCCACTGTATGTTTTTGGCTTTTTTGTCAAAAATTACTTGCCCATATAAACATGGGTTTAATTCTGGACTCTCCATTCTATTCCACTCGTCCATGTGTCTGTTTTGCTGCCAATACCATGCCGTTTTGATTATCGTTGCTTTGTAGTATAATTTGAAGTTGGGCAGAGTGATGCCTCCAACCTTGTTCTTTTTTCTCAGGATAGCTTTGGCAATTTGAGGTCTTTTGTGCTTCTGTACAAATCTGATGATTTTTTGTTCTATTTCTTTAAAAAATGCCAATAGGATTTTGATGAGGATTGCTTTAAATGTGTATCATGCTTTAGGTAATATGGTCATTTTAACTATGTTGATTCATCCAATCCAAGAACATGGAACATCTTTCCATTTCTTTGTATGTTCTTTGATTTCTTTTAATAGGTTCTTATAGTTTTCATTATAAAGGTTCTTCACTTGTTTTGTTAAATTTATTCCTACGTATTTTATTCTTTTTGTTGCAATTGCAAAAGGAATTATTTTTTCCATTTCTTTTTCTGACACTTCATTATTAGAGTATAGGAATGCTATGGATTTTTGAACGTTAATTTTATATCCAGAGACTTTACTGTATTTGCTTATTGTTTCTAGTAGTGTTCTTGTGGAGTCTTTAAGTTTTTCTATATAGAGAATCATGTCATTCTCAAATAGTGAAAGTTTGACTTCTTTGTTTCCTATTTTGGTGCCTTTTATATCTTTCTCTTTTCCGATGGCACTCACAAAGTCCTCCAATGTTACATTGAATAATAGTGGCGATAGTAGACAGCCTTGCCTTGTTCCTGATCTTAGAGGGAAGGTGTTTAGTTCTTCACCATTGAGTATAACGTTGGCTGAGGGCTTGTTATATATGGCCTTTATTATGTTATGGTACTTTTCTTCTATACCAATTTTGTTACGTGTTTTGATCATAAATGGATGCTGTATCCTGTCGAACGCTTTTTCTGCATCTATTGATATGATCATATGATCCTCTTTAAAAAAAATTTGTTTATGTGGTGTATCATCACATTAATTGATTTCTGTATGTTGAACCATCCCTGTGCCTCTGGGATGAAGCCCACTTGATTGTGGTGTATAATCTTTTTAATTTGTTGCTGTATTCGGTTCGCTAGTATCTTATTTAGGATTTTTGCATCTGTGTTCATGAGAGATATTGGTCTGTAGTTTTCTTTTTTTGTGTTATCTTTACCAGGTTTTGGAATAGAGTAATATTGGTCTCATAAAATGAGTTCGAAGTATTGCCTCCTCTTCGATTATTTGGAAGAGTTTGAGAATAGGTATTAAATCTTTGAATGTTTGGTAGAATTCACTGATGAAGCCATCTCGTCCTGGACTTTACTTTTTGGTAGGTTTTTGATGATCGTAATTTCTCTTCTGTCATCCCTGATTGTGTTTATTTGTGTCCTTTCACTTTTTTATTTAGTGAGTCTAGCCAGGGGGTTGTCAATTTTATTAACCTTCTGAAGGAACCAGCTCCTTGTTCCATTTAATTTTTTATTGTTTTTGTTTTCAATTTCATTTATTTTTGCTCTAATTTTGATGATTTCTTTTCTTCTGCTGACTTTAGGATTCACTTGTTCTTCTTTTTTTAGTTTTTTAAGATGAAGCATTAGGTTGTTTATTTGAGCTCGTTCTTATTTTTGAAGATAGGCTGTAATGATATGAACTTTACTCTTATGATCGCTTTTGCCGTGTCCCAAAATTTTTGATATGTTGTACTATCATTATCATTCATTTTTATGTATCTCTTGATCTCTCTTTTAATTTCTTTTCTGACACAGTTATTCTTCAGTAGCATGTTGTTAATCTCCATGTATTTGTGGTTCTTCCTGATTTCTTTTTGCAGTTGATTTCTAGTTTCAAAGCATTATGATCAGAGAATATGATTGGTATGATTTCAACCCTCTTATATTTGTTGAGGCTATCTCTGTGTCCCAGTATGTGGTCGACTCTTGAGAATGTTCCATGTGCACTAGCGAAGAATGTATAAGCAGCTGTTTTGGGATGGAAGGCTTTGTATATGTCAATTATGTCCAGTTGGTTTAATATGTCATTTAAGGATGTTATTTCCTTATTGATTTTCTGTTTGGATGATCTGTCCATATCCTACAGTGGGGTGTTTAGTTTCCCTACTATGATAGTGTTTTGGTCTGTTTCTCCCTTTAATTCTGTTAGGAAGTGCTTTACATATTTTGGGGTTCCCTGATTGGGAGCATAGATATTAATAAGTGTTATGTCTTCTTGGTGCATGATTCTCTTTATCATTATAAAGTGTCCCTAGGTATCTTTCTTTACCTTTTTTATTTTGAAATCTATTTCATCCGATATTACTACCACTACTCTCTCTTGTCTCTGAATGCTGTCTGCTTGTAATATCATTTTCCACCCTTTCACTTTGAGTCTACGTTTGTCTTTGGAGCTGAGATGTGTCTCCTGGAGGCAGCATATGGTTGGGTTTTGTCTTTTGATCCATTCTGCAACTCTCTGCCTTTTTATTGGTGAATTCAATCCATTTACATTTAGGGTGATTATTGAAATATGAGGTCTTCTTATAGCCATTTTATCTTTTGCTTTCTGGTAGCTCGGTGTTTCCATTGCTTCCTTGTCCTTGTGTTTCTGTTTTCTTTATTTTGGTTGGCTTTTGTGAGTTTTCCCTCTGGTTCTTCTTGTTTTATGTTATATACTTCAGTTCTGAATCTTTGTGTGTGCTTACCTTTATGAATATGTAAAGGATTATATATACAGTCGTCCATTTTCTTCTGCACGTGCCTTATCTCCATTCTCCTTTGCGAATTTGGATATTCGAATCCCCCCTTATTCAGTCATTATTATCTCAATTTGTTCCTATGTATGCTGAACATTCATTACTATCTTGCTATAGCAATTCTCTTCTTATTATTTAAGCTAATGCCCTGTTCTTAGTAAGAGTTGCACTCTTCTGCTTCTGTTTTCCCTATTATCGCTTTACTTCTAATCATGTATTTTTTTTTTTTGTCATTTTATTTTAGGTGAACTGATGTCTTTCAGAATTTCTTGTAGTGCAGGCCTCATAGTGGAGAATTCCCTCAATTTTTGTATGTCTGGAAAAGTTTTAATTTCTCCTTCTTATCTAAAGTAGAGCTTAGCTGGATACATTATTCTAGGCTGGTAGTTCCTTTCACTTAATAGTTTAAATATTTGATTTCATTTTCTGGCTTGTAAGGTTTGTTCTGAGAAGTCTGAGGATAATCTAATAGGTTTACCTTTATAAGTCACTGTTTTTTCTCTCCCGCTGCCTTGAGAATTCTGTCTTTATCACTGATTTTTGATAATTTAATACAATGTGTCTTGGTGAAGGCCTTTTTGGATTGAGATAATTGGGTGTTCTGTTGACTTCTTGAATTCCAAACTCTAGTTCAGTCCCTAGATTTGGGAAATTCTCATCCACTATTTGTCTGAAAATGCTTTCTAATCCTGTTCCTTTTCCTCACCTTGGATAATGCCCATTATTCTTATGTTCCCTCTCCTGATGGTATCAGCTTGTTTTTGAATTTATCTTTCATTATTTTTCATTCTTTGGTTTCTCTCTTCTCCCTTATGATTTATTTCTAGATTTCTGTCTTAGATATCACTGTTCCTTTCAGCCATTTGGTCAACTCTATTTCCCAAGTTTGCTATTTCATTTTTCAACTCTCGCAGTGTGTTATTCATCTCCAGAAGATCTTTCTGGTTTTTTTGAGAGTTTCAATCTTCTTGCTCTGCTCATCTAGTTGTTTTCTCAATTCCTGAAATTATTGATTTGAGTTGTTTTGGATCTTATTGAGTTTTTTCAGAAGTACCATCCTGAATCCTCTACCATTTAGGTTGTATATTTCTATGTCTGTAATCTTATTTTCTAGAGATTTTTCTCTTTCTTTCTGAGATGCCTTGTCACCTTGGTTGTTCATGGTGTTCAATGGGCTATTTTTCCACTTGGGCATTAATGGAAATGTATTCTGCTTTTTTTTTTTTCAGAAAGATGATTTTTATATAAAGTTCTCTCTTTAGCTTGTTGCAAAGATGGCACTTTTCTTTTGGTTTCCAGTGGGTAGTGTCAAAGCCTCTTGGATCTCTGCTTTATATAAAGCTTTAAATATGTGTTTTATTTTCTGATAGATATTTAATCACACTCACTACCCTCAGTTTCAGTCCCTGTCAGTGTTAGCAACAGTTTTAGAAGCATTTGTTCAGATTGCCCTGGGGCTCTGTGGTGTTTCGTCTCAGAGGGTATGGTGGAAGGGCCCCTCTGAGTTTGGGCTTCAGGGCTGCGGCTCAGTCTTGGCTTTGCAATCACAGTTGGTAAAAATCAAATGTTGTTTCTTTGCTGGCCACTTTTCTGCTTTCTGCCCTGACAACTGGATCCTGTACGCAGCTTGTCACGGGGAGCTGCAACTTTCCCAGGCAGAGCTGTTCGGGGAACTCACCACAAGAACTTGCTGCTCCTTCTCCCCTCCTTCTCCTCCTGTAGGGAGCTCTAGAGGCTGCGAGAGGTAGCTTCAGTCTTGGTAGCATTTGCTTAAATTCCCCTGGGGCTCCACGTGATCAGCCTCAGTGGGTATGGGGGGAGGGTCCCACTGGGATGGGGATGGGGGCTGCAGTTCAACCTCTGTTTTGAACCGGGGCCAGTAAAAATCAGCTGTTGTTTTTCTGTGGTCCAGCCCTGTTTCTATGCTTTCTGCCCTGATGACTGGACCTTGCTCCTGGCTGCATATAAGTTCTGGCACTTTCAAGCAGGGCTGTTCAGGGAAGTCACCACACCTTCACTCCTCCCCTTCTCCTCCAGGGAGCTGAGCAGGCTGCAAGAGGCAACTTCTTTATCTACCAGTCCTCTGCCCGACACCCAAGGTTCTGACCAGTAGTAGCTCTTATGCACAGATCCCATGTTCAAACGTGCTGCTCTGCAGATTGGGTGTTTTTTATTGAGTTTTGCATGTTCAGCTTATTGTTGTTTCAAGGAGAGAGATCTGGGGATATCTGTCACTTCACCATGTTTTTTTTTGTGCTATTAAATGCATTTCTTTATGTAGCTCATGAAGAAGTACCTGATTCAAAGGTTGTTCTTGAGACTCAAGAGTCAATATCAAAGACTCAAAGGCAAGAAAAGAATAAAAGAATTCAAAAGGAAGGACTTACTCACAGTATACATACAATAAATGAGTTCATAGTTTGATTTAAAATGTGAATAGCCTAAGATAACTAGAGAACAAAAGCAAAGTTTTTGATACATTTTGTTTAATCTTCTAATGCTGAGATTGTTTTATAGCCATGATTCATGTGCTTAGTCTTCACCAAGGGCAATAAAGGCCAAATATTGCCTCATAAAAGGTATGTACCTTTCAGCCAACCCTGGTCCAAAAACAAAACAAAACAAAACAAAACAAAACAAAACAAAACAAAACAAACAAACAAAAAAAACGGATGCTTCTGAGTGAATGTGTCAGTGTCTCTTTGCAATAGGCTCCAATAGGTGAAGAGAGGTATCACAGAGATCACAAATTTAACAAGCAAATGGCCCAAGAAATTCAACATTATCCCACATGCCCATTGATCTCTATCTTTGCCGTAGTTCCTCATATCTACTGGAGATATGACTTCCTGGATATAACTCCTAGTATTATTTATTTTTGAAAGTTGAGATTGGGGTAAATGTGTATGGATTCTTCCAATTCATATAAAGATTCAGTGGTAGAGATAGAGGGACTAGCACTTGTTATTCATAGTGACCACCACCATGTAGACTCTAGTTAAGGCTACATATTGACTCTTCCATGGTCCTTAATCTGACCAATAGTATCTTGGTGAAGAGACTATCAATCTATCACTTTGAGACCCATTGTGTGGTAATCAGAGCCACAGGTCTTTCCATTGCCTACATCATCAGTAGGGGGTACATGATTACCATTTTTACATCACTCTTCTGTTAGGGCCAGAGTCAATAGTGCACCCTGGAAATTTGTGAATTAAGATCTGATTTTGTCAAAACCAATTGACATGTCTTATGAGAAAGTTTCATTGACCTCTACAACTGTAGAGTTGACAAAAGAAGATCTAGAATTCTGAGTCTTTGCAACAGTCTTGTCGTCTGTTGTTCTCAGTCCCTTGTGCACAGAAGAGGCTACCAGAATGGTTCACTGGGATACTGAACTGTCTGGAAAGGTAGTCATCCATGTTTTTCAGTGTGGAATCTCACCCACCTCATGTGGGCCAAAACTGTTAGAGCCCAAATAATGCTCAGCTGAAGATGCCGATGGTCTTAAGAGTGCATCCTTTTATATTCCTTACTATTTCTTCCATTTCTTTAGGCAAAGTGGCCACTGTAAGCACATTCTGAAATCAAATGTCTCTTGTAATATAGCTCAGAGGATGTCATTCTCACTCACGAAGTTTAACAAGGTTGCGTCTTTTATCATGCAGGCAACCTACCAAAGTCTCTAAGGTCTCTTCAGGTCACTGAACAATGTGATTCCAAAGGCCTTTACATTCTTTTTCATTAAAGTCATGAGTCTCAACATTTTGTGGGGATATGTGCTGTTCATCAGTGTCACAACTTAGAGCTCACAAGGGTCATAGAGTATGACTCAGCTTGCAGAGTTTGCTGGCTTTTGGTTCCATCTCTATAAACTATAAGCATTAACTAGGGAATTGCTTCCTTAGCTCTCTTAGAGTTAGGTCTCTCATTTGACTCACCAGGAAACAGCTAGAGTTTGGAATATATACTATATAACTCTGAAATTGAGAGAAAGTTTTGCTCCATACTTGTCCAAATTTAGATTATTAGTATTTGACAATATCTGATTTTTCAATTTAGTAGAATAAATGGATTTCTTTATGTAGCACATGAAGAAGTACCTGATTCAAAGGTTGTGCTTGAAACTCAAGAGCCAGTGTCAAAGACCCAAATGCAAAAGAAGATTAAAAGGACTCGAAGGGACGGACTGACTCGTAAGTCTAAATATGATAAATGAGTTCATATGTTGATTTAAAATGTGAATATCCTAAGATAACTAGAGAACAAAAGCAAAGGTTTTGATCCATTTTGTTTCAATCTTCTTATTCTGAGACTGTTTTATACTCATGATTCATGTGTTTAACCTTCACCAAGGGCAATAACTGGCCAATAATTTTCTCATAAAAGATGTGTACGTTTTATTTAACCCTGGGAGACTACTGGCCAAACAAAACAAGTGCCTCTGACTGACCTGTGTCAGTGTCTCTTTGAAATAGGCTCTAATGGGTGAACAGAGCTATCACAGAGACCAGAAGCTCAATAACCAAATGGTAATGACAGGTATCCAGGTTAAAGCAGGATGTCCCACTGGAGATCCTCCATAGCAAACCCTAACTGTAGCATATACTGTCAGAACCTGGGAGTTAATGCAAGTGATATGTCTTACAGATAATACATCTATATGCTAATAATACATATATTCAATAGTAGATGCGATAACAATTAAGTTCGCCATAGGCTGGCTTGGAAAAAGTTTCTCTTGGTGGTGGTGGCCCCAGACCAGAGAACATTATGTATTTGCCCTCATCCAGCTGTCAGGGCTTGTGGGGATCACAGTTCCCAATGCATCCATATCAAAAAGGCCCAAGAAATGCAGCATTCTCTCACATGCACATTGGTCTCTATCTTTGCCATAGTTTCTCATGTCTACTGGGGATACAGCTCCTTGGGTATAACCCCTAGTCTTATTTATTTTTGAAAGATGAGATTGGAGTAAATGTATATGTGTTGCTCTGATTCATATCAAGATTCAGTGTTAGAGGTAGAGGGACTAACACTTATTATTCATAGTGACCACCACCCTGTGGACCCTAGTAGGGCTACATGTTGGTCCATAATCTTACCATGAGTATCTTGGTGAAGAGACTATCATTCTATCCCTTTGAGACCACACTGTGTGATAATCAGATGCATAGGTCTTTTCATTGCACACACCATCAGTAGGGGGCACAGGATTATCACTTTTACATCATTCTTCTATCCGGGCCACAGTCAATAGTGAATGCTGGAAATTTGTGCATTAAGATCTGATTTGTCAAAACCCATTGACATGTCTTATGAGAAAGTTTCATTGAGCTTTACAATCGTAGCATTGAAGAAAGCAGATCTAGATATCTGAGTGTTTGCAACAGTTTTGCCGTCTGTTGTTCTCAGTCTCTTGTGCACAAGAGGCCACCAGAATGGCTCTCCAGGATACTGCACTGTCTGGAAAGGTAGTTACCTATGTTTTTCAGTGTGGAAAGTCACTCACCTCATGTGGGCCAAAACTGTTGGAACCCAAATTGTGCTCAGCTGAGGACAGAGATGGTCTTATGTTCGCATCCTTTTATGTTCCTTACTATTTTCCTCCCCTTCTTTAGGCAAAGTGGCCACTGTCAGCACACTGTGAAATCAAAGGTGTTTTGTAATAGAGTTCACAAGAGGTCATTCTCACTCATTAAGTTTAACAAGGTTGTCTCTTTCATCATGCAGGCAACATACCGAGTTCTAGGGTTTCTTCTTGTTACTGAGAAGTATGATTCCAAAGGACTTTACATTCTCTTTCATTAAAGGCATAGTCTCAACAGCTTGTGGGGATATGTGGTGTCCATCAGTGTCAGGACTTAGTGCTCACAAGATTCATACAGTATGACCACCTGCCGGGGCCGATGGCTTTTGATCTCATCTCTGAGAATTGTAAGCATTAACTAGGGAATTGTTTCCTTGGCTCTCTTAGAGTTAGGTCTCTCATTTGATTCACTAAGAAACTCAGCCAGAGTTGAGAATATATACTATATAACTGCGAAATTGAGAGAAACTTTTGCTTTATACTTGTCCAAATTTAAAGTATAGGTATTTCACAATACTTATGATTTTTCTATTAAGTAGACTAAATGGATTTCTTTATGTAGCTCATGAAGAAGTACCTGATTTAAAGGTTGTGCCTGAGACTCAAGAGCCAGTGTCAAAGACCCAAATGCAAGAAAAAAATAAGAGGACTCGAAGGGATAGACTCACTCGTAAGTCTAAATATGATAAATGAGTTCATATGTTGATTATAATGTGAATATCCTAAGATAACTAGCAAAAGCAAAGGTTTTTATACATTTTGTTTGAATTCTCTGATCCTGAGACTGTTTTATACCCATGATTCATGTGCTTAATCTTCGCCAAGAACACTAACAGGCCAATAATTGTCTCATAAAATGTACGTACTTTTAGCTAACACAAAGAGATAACTAACCCAAAAGAAATGAGTGCCTCTGACTGATATGTGTCAGTGTCTTTTTGCAATAGGCTCCAATGGGTAAACAGAGCTATCACATGCAGAAGCTCAACAACAAAATGGAGATTAGAGGCGTCCAGGTGAAGGCAGTTTGGATTGTCTGTTGGAGATCCGCCAGAGCATACTGTAACTGCAGCGAATTCTGTCAGAACCTGGGAGTTAATGAGAGTGATGTGTCTTATACATAATACATCTACATGCCAATAATACATACATTTATTAGGAGAAGTAATAGCAATTGAATCTACCTTAGGCTTGCTTGTAAAAATGTTTCTCTTGGGGGTGGTGGCCCCAAACCAGAGAACATTATATGTTTGCCCTTCATTCTGGTGCCGGTGCTTGTGGGGATCAAAGATCACAGTGACCCAGTATCAAAATGTCCCAAGTAATGCAACATTTTCTCACATGCCAATTGATCTCTATCTTTGCCATAGTTCCTCCTATCTACTGCAGACACGGCTGCCTGGATATAACTCCTAGTCTTATTATTTTTGAAAGCTAAGATTGGGTAAATGTATATGGATTTCTCTGACTCATATCAAGATTCTGTGGTAGGGGTAGAGGGAATAGTGCTTATTAGTCATAGTGACCATCATTCTGTGGATCTTAGTTGCGGTTACATGTTGAGTCCTCCATGGCCCATAATCTGACCATGAGTATCTTGGTGAAGAGACTATCAAGCTATTCCTTTGAGACCCCACTGTGTGGTAAACAGACCCATAGGTCTTTGGTAAGGCCATTGCCCACATCATCAGTAGGCGGCACATGATTATCATTTTTACATTACTCATCTGTTCGAGCAGAAGTCAGTGATGCATGCCTGGTTATTTGTGATTTAAGATCTCATTTTGTCAAAACCGATTGACACGTCTTATGAGATAGTTTCATTGACTTCTACAACCATAGGATTGACAAAAGCAGATTTAGAATTCTGAGTATTTGCAACAGTACTGCCATCGGTTATTCTCAATCCCCTTTTCACAGAAGAGGCCACCAGAATGGCTCTTCGGGATACTGCATTGTCTGGGAAGGTAGTCATCCATGTTTTTCAATGTGGAACTCAACCACTTCATGTGGGTCAAAACTGTTGGAGCCCAAATAGTGCTCAGGCAGAGATGGTCTTAGCTTTGCATCCTTTTATATTCCTTTCTATTTTCCTCTCCTTCTTAAGCAAAGGGGCCACTGTCAGCACACTCTGAAATGAAAAATCTCTCGTAATACAGTTCACAAGATGTCATTCTCACTTACTAAGTTTAAAAATGTTGCCTCTTTCATCATGCAGGCAACCTACCCAAGTCTGTCAGGTCTCTTCAGGTCACTGAGCAATATGATTACAACAGCTTTTACATTCTCTTTTATTAAAGGCATGAGTCTCAACAGCTAGTGGGGACATGCGCTGTCCATCAGTTTCAAGACTTAGAGCTCACAAGAGTTATAGAGTTTGATTCAGCTTGCAGAGTTCGCTGGCTTTTGGTTCTACCTCTATAAACTATAAGCATTAACCAGGGAATTGCTTCCTTAGCTCTCTTAGAGTTAGGTCTCTCATTTGCCTCACCAAGAAACTCAGCCAGAGTTTGGAATATATACTGTATAACTGTGTGAAATTGAGAGAAAGTTTTGCTGCATACTTGTCCAAATTTAAAGTATAGGTATTTCACAATACTTATGATTTTTCTATTAAGTAGACTAAATGGATTTCTTTATGTAGCTCATGAAGAAGTACCTGATTCAAAGGTTGTGCTTGAGACTCAAGAGCCAGTGTCCAAGGCTCAAATGCAAGAAAAGAATAAAAGGACTCGAAGGGACAGACTTAGTTGTAAGTCTAAATATGATAAATGAGTTCATATGTTGATTTAAAATGTGAATATCCTAAGATAACTAGAGAACAAAAGCAAAGGTTTTGATCCATTTCGTTTCAATCTTCTTATTCTGAGACTGTTTTATACCCGTGATTCATTCACTTAGTCTTCACTAAGGACAATAACCGGTTTATAATTACCTCATAGAAGGTGTGTACCTTTTAGCCAACCCTGGGAGATAACTGACCCAAACAAAACAAGTGCCTCTGACTGACCTGTGTAAGTGTGTCTTTGCAATAGGGTCCAATGGGTAAACAGAGCTATCATAGAGACCAGAAGCTCAACAACCAAATAGGGATGACAGGTGTCCAGGTGAAGGCAGGATGGATGTCCCTTTGGAGAACCTCCAGAGCATACCCTAACTGCAGCAAATCTGTCAGAATCTGGGAGTTAATGCTAGTGACGTGTCTTATACATAATACATCTATATGCCAATAATACATACATTCAAGAGTAGATGCAATAACAAGTGAATTTACTTTTGGCTGGCTTTGAAAAATTTTCTCTTGGGGGTGATGTCCCTAAAACAAAGAACATTATATGTTTTCCCTTTATTCTGTTGCCAGGGCTTGCGGAGATCATAGTTCACAGTGCATTAATAGCAAAAAGGCCCAAGAAATTCAACATTGTCCCACATGCCCATTGGTCTCTATCTTTGCCGTAGTTCTTCATATCTACCGGAGACACAGCTACCTGGATATAACCCCTAGTCTTATTTATTTTTGAAAGCTGAGATTGGGGTAAATGTATGTGGGTTTCTATGATTCATATTAAGATTCAGTGGCAGAGGTAGAGGGACTAGAGCTTATTATTCATAGAGACCACCACCCTGTGGACCCTAGTAGGGGCTACCTGTTGAGTCCTCCACGGTCTATAATTTGAACATGAGTACCTTGGTGAAGAGACTATCAATCTATTCCTTTGAGACCCCATTCTGTGGTAATCAGACCCACAGGTCTTTGATAAGGCCATTGCCCACATCATCAGTAGGGGGCACATGATTTTCATTTTTACATCACTCATCAGTCTGGGCAGGAGTCAATGGTGCATGCCTGAAAATTTATGAATTAAGATCTTATTTTGTCAAAACCAATGGATACATCTTATGAGAAAGTTTCATTGACCTCTACAACCATAGGTTTGAGAAAAGCAGATCTAGAATTCTGAGTCATTGCAACAGTCTTGCCATCTGTAGTTTTCAGTCCCATGTGCAGGAATTAGCCCACCAGGATGGCTCACCAGGATACTGAACTGTCTGGAAAGATAGTCATTTCAGTGTGGAAACCTACCACAGGTGGGTAAAACTTTTGGAGATCAAGTAGTGCATCGCTGAGGACAGAGATGGTCTTGGTTTTTGGATCTTTTTATATTTCTTATGATTTTCTTCTTTTTTAGGCAAAGTAGCCACTGTCAGCACACTCTGAAATCTGAGGTCCGTTGCAATATAGCTCACAAGATGTCATTCTTACTCACTAAGTTAAACAAGTTTATCTCTTTCATCATGCAGGCAACTGACTCAAGTTTCTAAGGTTTCTTTCAGTGTGGAGAAGTATGATTCCAAAGGCTTTTACATTTTCTTTCAGTAATGCTTTAGTCTCAATGATTTTGGGATATTTGGTGTCCATCAGTGTCATTATAGAGCTCACAAGAGTCATAGAGTGTGACACACCGGCAGGGGCCAATGGCTTTTGATCCCATCTCTGAGAACTGTAAGCATTAACTAGGGAATTGCTTCTTTAGCTTTCTTAGAGTTAGGTCTATCATTTGACTCATCAGAGAAACTCAGCCATAACTTGGAATATATCTTATATAACTATGAAATTGAGTGAGACTGACTTTTGCTGCATACTTGTACAAATTTAAAGTATAGGTATTTCACAATACTTCTGATTCTAATATTTAGTGGACTAAATGCATTTCTTAATTTAGCTCTTGAAGAAGTACCTGATTCAAAGGTTTTTCCTGCGACTCAAGAGCCAGTGACAAAGACTCAACTGCAAGAAAAGAATAAAAGGACTCGAAGGGACAGACTTAGTTGTAAGTATAAATATGATAAATGAGTTCATATGTTAATTTAAAATGTGAATATCCTAAGATAACTAGAGAACAAAAGCAAAGTTTTTCATACCTTTTATTTGATTCCTTTGATCCTGAGACTGTTTTATATCCATGATTCATGTGCTTTGTCTTCACCAAGGGCAATAACAAGCCAATAATTGTCTTGTAAACAGTGTGTACCTTACAGCCAACCCTGCAAGATAACTGGTCCAAAAGAAATGGGTGCCTCTAAATGACCTGTGTCAGTGTCTGTTTGTAGTAGGCCCCAATGGTGAACAGAGCTTTCACAGAGACCAGAAGCTCAACAACCAAATGGGGATGAGGGGACTCCAGGTGATGGCAGAATGGATGTCCGTTTGGAGATCCTGCAGAGCATACCGTAACTATAGCATATTCTGTCAGAACTCGGGAGTTAATGCGAGTGATGTGTCTTATAGATAATAGATCTATATACCAATAATACGTATATTCAATAGTAGAGGCAATAACAATTGATTCTTCATTAGTCTGGCTTGGAAAAAATTTTCTCTTCACAGTGGTGGCCCCAAACCAGAGAACAAGTTTGCCCTTCATCCTGGTGCCAGAGCTTGCGGAGGTCACAGTTCACGATAAATCTATAAAAATGGCCCAAGAATTGCTACATTCTCCCACATACCCATTGATCTCTATCTTTGCCATAGGTCCTAATATCTACTGGAGACAAGGCTGCCTGGATATAACCTCTAGTCTTATTTATTTTTGAGAGCTGTGATGGGGTAAATATATATGGGTTTCTCTGACTCATATCAAGACTCAATGGTAGAGGTAGAGGGACTAGCACTTATTCATAGTGATCATGACCCTGAGGACCCTATTAGGGGTTACATGTCGAGTCCTCCAGGGTCCATAATCTGACCATGAGTACCTTGGTGAAAAGACTATCAATCTATCCCTTTGAGACCACATTGTGTGGGAATCAGAGCCATAAGTTTTTTGATTGCCCACATAATCAGGAGGGGGCATATATTTACCATTTTTACATTACTCTTCTGTCCGGGCAGGAGTCAATGGTGCATGCCTGGAAATTTGTGAATTAAGATCTAATTTTGTCAAAACTGATTGAAATGTCTTATGAGAAAGTTTCATTGACCTATATAACCATAGGATTGACAAAAGCAGATCTAGATAACTGAATCTTTGCAACAGTCTTGCCATCTGTTGTTCTCAGTGTTGTGTGAACCGAAGAGGACTCCAGAGTGGCTTGCTGGGACACTGCACTTTCTGGAAAAGTAGTCATCCATGTTTCTCAGTGTGAAAACTCACCATGGGTGGTCCAAAACTGGAGTCCAAATATAGCTTAGCGGAGGACGGAGATGGTCTTGGTCTTTGCATCTTTTTATATTCCTTATTGTTGTCCTCCACTTGTTTAGGCAAAATGGCCACTGTCAGCACACTGTGAAATCAAATGTCTTTTGTAATACAGCTCACAAGATGTCATTCTCACTCACTAAGTTTAACAAGGTTGCCTCTTTCATTATGCAGGCATGTACCCAAGTCTGTCAGGTCTCTTCAGGTCCCTGAGCAATGTGAGGCCAAAGGCCTTTACATTCTCTTTAATTAAAGATATGAGTCCCAACATCTTGTGGGGATATGTCCTATCCATTAGTATCATGACATAGAGATCACAAAAGTTATAGAGTATGACCAGGCTTGCAGGGCCTATGGCTTTTGGTCCCATCACTGAGAACCATAGCATTAACTAGGGAATTGCTTCCTTAGCTCTCTTAGAGTTAGGTCTCTCATTTGACGAACTAGGAAACTCAGCCAGAGTTTTGAATATATACTATGTAACTCAATGAAACTAAGAGAAACTTTTGCTTCATACTTGTCCAAATTTAAAGTATAGGTATTTCACAAGACTTCTGATTTTTCTGTTAAGTGGTCTAAATGGATTTCTTTATGTAGCTCATGAAGAAGGACCTGATTCAAAGGTTGTGCTGGAGACTCAAGAGTCAGTGTCAAAGATCCAAATTCAAGAAAAGAAGAAGGGGACTCAAAGGGACGTAATGACCCGTAAGTATAAATAAGATAAATGAGTTCATAGTTTGATTTACAATGTGAATATCCTAAGATTAGTAGAGAACAAAAGGAAAGTTTTTCATACATTTTCTTTCAAATTTCTGATCTTGAGACTATTTTACACCTATGATTCATGTGCTTAGTCTTCACCAAGGGTAATAACTGGCCAATAATTGTCTCATCAAAGGAGGGTAAATTTCAGGCAACACTAGGAGATTACTGGTCCACAAGAAATGGATTCTTTACACTGGATTGTGTTACTGTGTCTTTGCAATAGGCTCCAATGGGTGAACAGAGCTTTCACACAGACCAAAAGCTCAACAACCAAATGAGGATGAGAGGGCTCCAGGCGAAGGCAGGATGGATGTCTGTTTAGAGATCCTCCAGGACATACTGTAACTTTAGAAAATTCTGTCAAAACAAGGGAGTTAATGCGAGTGATGTGTCTTATACATAATACATCTATATGTCAATAATACATATATTCAACAGTGGAGGCAATGACAATTGAATCGACCTTAGGCTGGCTTGGAAAAATTTTTCTCTTGAATGTGGTGGCCACAAACCAGAAAACATTATATGTTGGCCCTCTATCCTAGTACCATGGATGATGGGAATCACAGCTTCCAGTGCATCGATATCAAAAAGGCCCAAGAAGTTCAAGATATTTCACCTGCCCACAGTTCTGCATATCTAATGGAGGCATGACTGCTGGGATATAACCCCTAGGCTTATTTATTTTTGAAAGCTGGGATTGGGGTGAATATATATGCGTTGCTCTGATTCATGTCAAGATTCAACGGTGGAGGTAGAGGGACTAGCGCTAATTATTCATAGTGACCAGCATTCTGAGCACCATAGTTGGGGCTACATGTTGAGTCTTCCATAATCTGAAGATGAGTACATTGCTAGAGTCTATCAGCCTATCCTTTTGAGAACACATTGTGTAGTAATCAGACCCATAGTTCTTTCCATTGCTCACATCATCAGTAGGGGGCTCATGATTACCATTTTGACATCACTCATTTGTCCGGGCAGGAGTCAATGCTGCTTGCCTGGAAATTTGTGAATTAAGACCTGATTTTGTCAAAACCAATTGATACGTTTCATGAGAAAGATTTATTGACCTCTAGAATCATGGGATTGACAAAAATAGATCTAGATATGTGAGTCTTTGCAACAGTCTTGCCATCTGTTGTTCTCAGTCCCGTGTGGTCTGAAGAGGACTCCAAAGTGGCTTACTGGGACACTGCATTTTCTGAAAAAGTAGTCATTCATGTTTTTCAGTGTGAAAACTCACCATGGGTGGGCCAAAATTGTTGGAGGCCAAATAGAGCTAGCAGAGGACAGAGATGGTCTTGGTGTTTGCATCCTTTTACATTCCTTATTATTGTCCTCTCCTTCTTTATGAAAAATGGCCACTGTCAGCACATTTGGAAATCAAAGGACTCTTGTAATATAGCTCAGGAAATGTCATTCTCACTCACTAAGTTTAACAAGGTTGCCTCCTTCGTTATGCAGGCAATGTACCCAAGTCTGTCAGATCTCTTCAGGTCACTGAGCAATGCGATTCCAAAGGACTTTACATTGCCTTTCATTAAAGGCATGAGTGTCAACAGCTAGTAGGGACATGTGCTGTCCATCAGTTTCAGGCCTCAGAGCTCGCAAGATCCAGGGTGTATGACCCAGGTTGCAGAGTCCTCTGGCTTTTGGGTTCATCTCGGTGAACTGTAAGCATTAACTAGGGAAATGCTTCCTTAGCTCTCTTAGAGTTAGGTCTCTCTTTTGACTCAGCAGGGAACCTCAGTCAGAGTGGGGAATGTATCCTATATAACTATAATTCAAGACAAGAAAAAGGAGACTTGAAGGGATGGACTGATTTGTAAGTATAAATATGATAAATGAGTTCATAGTTTGATTTAAAATGTGAATATCCTAAGAAGAAAAGCAAATTTTCCATACATTTTGTTTGAGGTTTCTGATCCTGAGACTGTTTTATACCTGTGAATCACGTGCTTAATCTTCAACAAAGGCAATAACTGGCCATTAATTGTCTCATTGAAGGAGTGTACATTTCAGCCAACCTTGGGAGATTACTGGTCCAAAAGAAACACGTGCCTCAGATTGACCTGTGTCAGTGTCTCCTCGCAGTAGGGTCCAAGGAGTAATAGAGTCAGAACCTCAATAACCCAATGCAAACAAGAGAGTTCTCGGTGAAAGCAAGATGGATGTCCCTTTGGAGATCCTCCAGAGCATACCGCAACTGCAGCAAATTTTGTCAGAACCTGAGAGTTAATGCGAGTGATGTGACTTATACATAATACAACTATTTGCCAATAATACATGTATTCAATAGTAGAAGCAAGAAGAATTGAATCTACTTAGGCTGACTTGGAAAAAAATTTCTTTTGGTAGTGGTAGCCCTAAAGCAGTGAATATTATATGTTTGAGCTTCATCCTGCAACCAGCTCTTGTGGGGATCACAGTTCACAGTGTTTCAATATCAAAATATCCCTAGAAATGCAACATTCTCTCACATGCCAATTGATCTCTGTCTTTGCCATAGTTCCTCATATGTACCGCAGACACACTAGCCTGGGTATAACCCCTAGTCTTATTTATTTTTGAAAGCTAAGATGGGTTAAATGTATATAGGTTTCTCTGATTCATATCAAGATTCTGTGGTACATATAGAGGGTCTAGCGCTTATTATTCATAGTGACCATTACCTTGTGGATCTTAGTTGAGATTATATGGTGAGTCTTCCATCGTCCATAATGTGACCATGAATACTTTGGTGAAGAGACTATCAATCTATTCCTTTGAGAACCCATTCTGTGGTAATCAGACCAGTAGTTCTTTGGTAAGACCATTGGTAAGACCATGATTATTACTTTTATATCACTCTTATGAGCGGGCAGGATCAATGGTGCATGCCTGGAAATTTGTGAATTAAGATCTCATTTTGTAAAACCATTTGACATGTCTTATGAGAAAGTTTCATTGACCTACATAACCATAGGATTGACAATAGCAGATCTAGAATTCTGAGTCTTTGCAAAAGTCTTGCCGTCTGTTGCTTTCAGTCCCTTGTTCACAGAAGAAGCCACCAGAATGGCTCTCTGGGGTACTGCAGTGTCTGAAAAGGTAGTCATCCATGGTTTTCTGTGTGGAAACTTACCCACCTATTGTGGGTCAAAAGTGTTGGAACCCAAATGGTGCTCAGCTGAGGATGAGTATTGTCTTATGTTTGCATCCTTTATATTCCTTACAATTATTCCTCACTTCTTTAGGCAAAGTGGGCACTGTCAGCACACTCTGAAATCAAAGGTCTCTTGTAATACAGCTCACAAGATGTCATTCTCATTCAAAAGTTCAACAAGGTTGCCTCTTTCATCATGCAGGCAAGCTACCCAAGTCTGTCAGGTGTCTTCAGGTCACTGAGCAATGTGATTCCAAAGGACTTTACATTCTCTTTCATTAAAGGCATGAGTGTCCACAGCTTGTGGAGACATTTGCTGTCCATTAGTTTCAGGACTTAAAGCTGCAAGAGTCATAGAGTATGACCCAGCTTGCAGAGTCCACTGGCTTTTGGTCCCATCTCGGTGAACTGTAAGCATTAACAAGGGAATTGCTTCCTTAGCTCTCTTAGAGTTAGGTCTCTCTTTTAACTTACCAGGGAAACTCAGCCAGAGTGGGGAATGAATGCCATATAACTCTATGAAATTAAGAGAAACTTTTGCCGCCTACTTGTACAAATTTAAAGTATCGGCATTTCACAATACTTCTGATTTTTCTATTAAGTAGTCTAAATGGATTTCTTTACATAGGTGATGAAGAAGTTCCTGATTTAAAGGCTGTGCTTAAGACACAAGAGTCACTGTCAAAGATCCAAATTCAAGACAAGAGAAAGGGGACTCAAAGAGACAGACTGATTCGTAAGTTTAAATATGCTAAACGTGTTCATAGTTTGATTTAAAATGTGAATATCCTAAGATAACTAGAGAACAAAAGCACAGTTTTTCATACATTTTGTTTGAGGGTTTTGTTCCTAAGACTGCTTTATGTACATGATTCATGAGCTTATTCTTCACCAAGGAGAATAACCCGCCAATAATTGTCTCATTAAAGGTGTATACATTTCAACCAATCCTGGGAGATTACTGGTCCAAAAGAAACACATGCTTCAACTGACCTGTGTTAGTGTCTCTTTCCAATAGATTACAAAGGATAAATAGAACTATCACAGTGACCAGAATCTCAACAACGAAATGCGAATTAGAGGGTTCTAGGTTCAGGCAAGATAGAGGTCCCTTTGGAGATCCTCCAGAGCATACTGTGACTGCAGCAAATTCTATCAGAACCTGGCAGTTAATGCAAGTGATGTGTCTCATACATAGTACATCTATAGGCCTATAATACATTCATTAAATTGTAGAGGCAATAACAATTGAATCTACCTCAGGCTGGCTTGGAAAAAATTTTCTCTTGGTAGTGGTGGCCACAAACCAGAGAATAATATATGTTGGCCCTTTATCCTGGTACCATGGATGGTGGAGATCACAGTTCCCAGTGCATTGATATCAAAAAGCTCCAAGAAATGCAACATTCTGTCACCTGCCCGTTGATCTCTATTTTTGTAAGAGTTCCTCATATTATTGGAGGCATGGCTGCTGAGGTATAACCCCTAGTCTTATTTATTTTTGAAAGCTGGGATTGGGATAAAAGTATATGCGTTGCTCTGATTCATATCAAGATTCAATGGTGGAGATAGATGGTCTAGTGCTTAATATTCATAGTGACCAGCACCTTGAGTACCCCAGTTGGGGCGACATGTTGAGTCTTCCATGGTCCGTAATCTAAACATCAGTACATTGGTGAAGACTATCGATCTATCCCTTTGAGACCACATTGTGTGGTAATCAGACCCATAGTTCATTCTATTGCCCACATCATCAGTAGGGGGCATATGATTACCATTTTTATATCACTCTTTGTCCAGGCAGGAGCCAATGGTGCTTGCCTGGAAATTTGTGAATAAAGACCTGATTTTGTCAAAACCAATTGATATGTCTCAGGAGAAAGTTTCATTGACCTCTAGAATCATGGGATTGACAAAAGCAGATCCAGATATCTCAGTCTTTGCAACAGTCTTGCCATCTGTTGTTCTCCGTGTTGTGTAGACCGAAGAGGACTCCAGAGTGGCTTGCTGGGACACTGCACTTTCTGAAAAAGTAGTCATCTACTTTTTTCGGTGTGAAAACTCACCATGGGTGGGCCAAATTGTTGGAGCCCAAAGAAAGCTCAGTAGAGGATGCAGATGGTCTTGGTGTTTGCATCCTTTTATATTTTTTATTATTGTCCTCCCTCTCTTTATGCAAAATAGTCACTTCAGCACACTCTGAAATAAAATTCTCTTGTAATACAGCTCACAAGATGTCATTCTCACTCACTAAGTTCAACGAGGTTGCCTCTTGTGTCATGCAGGCAACCTACCCAAATCTGTTAGGTCTCTTCAGGTCACTGAGCAATGTAATTCCAAAAGACTTTACATTCTCTTTCATTAAAAGCATGAGCATCAACAACTTTGGGGGATATGTGCTGTCCATCTGTTTCTGGACTTAGAGCTCACAAGGGACATAGTGTATGACCCAGCTTGCAGAGTCCGCTGGCTTTTGGTCCTATCTCAGTGAACTGTAAGCATTAACTAGGGAATTACTTCCTTAAATCTCTTAGAGTTAGCTCTCTCATTTGACACACCAAGAAACTCAGCCAGAGTTTGGAATATATACTATATACATCTATGAAACTGAGAGAAAGTTTTGTTTCATGCTTGCCAAATTTAAAGTATAGATATTTCGGAATACTTCTAATTTTTCTATTAAGTGGTCTAAATGGATTTCTTTATATAGTTGATGAAGACATACCTGATTCAAAGGTTGTGCTTGAGCCTCAAGATTCAGTGTCAAAGATCCAAATTCAAGACAAGAAAAAGGGGACTCGGAGGGACGGACTGATTCGTAAGTATAAATATGATAAATGAGTTCATAGTTTGATTTAAAATGTGAATATCTTAAGTAGATAAGAAAAGCAAAGTTTTTGATACATTTTTTTTTAATCCCCTGATCCTGAGACTATTTTACACCCATGATTTATGTGCTTAGTCTTCACCAAGGGTAATAACCAGCCAATAATTGTCTCATCAAAGGTGTGTACATTTCAGCCAACCCTGGGAGATTATTGGTCAAAAAGTGATGAGTGTTTCAGATTGACCTATGTCAGTGTTTCTTTGCAATAGGATCCAATGGGTGAACAGAGCTATCACAGAAACCAAAAGTTTGACAACCAAATGGGGATGAGAGCTCCAGGTGAATGCAGGATGGAGGTCCATTTGGAGATCCTCCAGAGCATACCATAACTACTGCAAATTATGTCAGAACTTGGGAGCTAATGCGAGTGATGTGTCTTATACATAATACATCTATGTACCAATAATACATACATTCAATAGTCGAGGCAATAACAATTGAATCTACTTTAAGCTGGCTTAGAAAGAAGTTTCCTTTGGTAGTGGTGGCCCCAAGCCAGATACCATGGTATGTTTGCCCTTCATCTTGTTGTCTGTGTTTGTGGGGATCACAGATCGCAGTGATTCCGTCTCAAAATGTCCAAGTAATGCAACATTTTCTCACATGCCAGTTTATCTCTATCTTTGCCATAGTTCCTCATATCTACTGCAGACATGAATACCTGGGTATAACCTCTAGTCTTTTTATTTTTGAAAGCTAAGATTGGGGTAAAGATTATGGGTTTTTCTGATTCATATCAAGATTCAGTGGTAGAGGTTGGGTACTAGTGCTTATTATTCATAGTGACCGCTACACTGTGGATCCTAGGTGCGGTTCCATGTTGAGTCCTCCATCGTCCATAATCTGACCATGAGTAACTTGGTGAAGAGACCCTCAATCTATCCCTTTGAGACCACATTGTGTGATACTCAGATGCATTGGTCTTTCCAATGCCCACATCATAAGTAGGCACATGATTATCAGTTTTACCTCACTCTTCTGTGTGAGCAGGAGTCAATGGTGCATGCCTGGAAATTTGTGCATTAAGACCTCATTTTGTCAAAACCGATTGATACTTCTGATAAGAAAGTCTCATTGACCTCTACAACCATAGGATTGACAATAGTAAATCTAGAATTCTAGGTCTGTGCCGCAGTCTTGCCGTCTGTTGTTCTTGGTCCTGTGAGGACCGAACAGGCCATCAGAATGGCTCTCCAGGATATTGCACTATCTGGAAAGGAAGTCATGATGTTTTTCAGTGTGAAAGCTCAATCACCTCATGTGGGTCAAAACTGTTGCAGCCCAAATAGTGCTCAACTGAGGATGGAGATGGTCTTAAGTTTGTAACTTTTATATTCCTTACTATCTTTTCCCACCTATTTAGGCAAGTGACCACAGTCAGCACACTCTGAAATCAAAGGTCTCTTGTAATACGGATTACAAGATGTCATTCTCACTCACTACGTTTAACAATGTTGCCTCTTTCAGCATGCAGGCAACCTACCCAAGTCTGTCTTTTCAGGTCACGAGCAATGTGATTCCAAAGGACTTTACATTCTCTTTCATTAAAGGCATGAGTATCAACAGCTTGTGGGGACATGTACTGTCCATTAGGTTCAAGACTTAGAGCTCACAAGATTCATAGAGTATGACTCAGCTTACAGAGTCCGCTGGCTTTTGATCCCATCTCAGTAAACTGTAACCATTAAGAAAGAAATTGCATCCTTAGCTCTCTTAGAGTTAGAACTCTGATTTGACACACCAGGAAACTTGGGCAGAGTATGGAATATTTCCTATATAATTCTACAAAACTGAAGAAACATTTGCTGCATACTTGTACATATTTAAAGTACAAGAATTTCATAATACTTCTGATTTCTCTATTAAGTGGTTTAAATGGATTTCTTTATGTAGCTCATGAAGAAGTACCTGATTCAAAGGCTGTGCTTGAGACTCAAGAGTCAGTGTCAAAGATCCAAATTCAAGACAAGAAAAAGAGGACTCGAAGAGTCGGACCAACTGGTAAGTATAAATATGAGAAATGAGTTTATAGTTTGATTTGAACTGTGAATATCCTAAGATAACTAGGGAACAAATGCAAAGTTCTTCATACATTTTGTTTAAGGTCTTTGATCCTGAGACTGTTTTATACCCATGATTCATGTGCTGAGTCTTCACCAAGTGCAATAACACACCAATAATTGTCATTTCAAAGGTGTCTACATTTCAACCAACCCTGAGAGTTTACTGGCCCCAAAGAAACATGTGCTTCAGACTGACCTGTGTCAGTGTCTCTTTACAGTAGGCTCTGAGGGGAAAATAGAGCTATCACAGAGATGAGAAGCTCAACAACCAAATGTGGATGAGAGGTTTTCAGGAGAAGGCAGGATGGATGACTCCTTAGATATTGTCAAGAGCATACCGTAACTGCAGTAGATTCTAGCACAACATGGGGATTAATACAAGTGATGTGTCTTAAACTTGATACATCTATATACCAATAATACATATATTCAATGGTAGAGCCAATATCAATCAAATCTACCTTGCGCTGGCTTGGAAAAAATTTTTTCTTGTTAGTGGTGGCTCCACACCAGAGAACATCATATGTTGGCCCTTAATACTGGTACCAGGGATGGCGGGGATCACAGTTCTCTGTGCATCAATATAAAAAAGGCACAAGAAATGCAACATTCTTTCACCTGCCTGTTGATCTCTAGCTCTGCCATAGTTCCTCATATTGTTGGAGGCACGGATGCCAGCATAAAACCGCTAGTTTTATTTATTTTGAAAGCTGGGTTTGGGGTAAATGTATATGCATTGCTCTGATTCATATCAAGATTCAATGGTGGAGGTACAGGGACTAGCGCTTATTATTCATGGGGACCAGCACCCTAAGAATACTAGTTGGGGCTACAAGTTGAGTGTTCCATGACCACAACATGAGTACATTAGTGAAGTCTATCCATCTATCCTTTTGAGTCCAAATGGTATGGGAATCAGACCCACAGTTCTTTCCATTCTGCACATCTGCAGTAGGAGGATCGTGATTACCAATTTGACATCACTCTTGTGCAGAGAAGAGTCTAAAAATTTGTGAATAAAAACCTGATTTTCTCAAAACCAATTGATACATACATCTCATGAGAAAAATTCATGGACCTCTAGAATCGTAGGATTGACAAAAGCAGATATAGATATCTGAGTCTTTGCAACAGTTTTAGCATCTGTTTTCCTCAGTCAAGTGTGGACCGGAGAGGACTCCAGAAAGGCTTGCTGGGAAATTGAAATTTCGGAAAAAGTATTCATCCATGTATTTCAGCGAGAAAACTCACAATGAGTGGACCAAAATTGTTAAAGCCCAAAGAGATTAGATGATGACAGAGATGGTCCTGGCATTGCATTCTTTTATATTCTTATTGTTTCCTCCATTCTTTATGCAAAATGGCTGCTGGCAGCACACTCGGAAATCAAAGGACTCCTGTGATATAGATCAGGAAATGTCATTTTCACTCACTAAGTTTACCAAGGTTGACTCTTGCGTTGTTCAGGCAACCTCCCCAAGTCTGTCAGGTCTCTTCAGGTCACAGAGCAATGTGATTTCAAAGGACTTTACATTGCCTTTCATTAAAGGCGTGAGTGTCAATGGCTAGTGGGGACATGTGCTGTCCATCAGTTTCAGGCCTCAGAGCTCGCAAGATACAGAGTGTATGACCCAGGTTGCAGAGTCCTCTGGCTTTTGGTCCTATCTCGGGGAACTGTAAGCATTAACTAGGGAACTGCTTCCTTAGCTCTCTTAGAGTTAGGTCTCCCTTTTGACTCAGCGGGGAACCTCAGTCAGAGTGGGGAATGTGTCCTATGTAACTCTCTGAAAATGAGGGCAACTTTTGCGGCCTCCTTGTACAAATTTGAAGTATAGGTACTTGACAATACTTCTGATTGTTCTCCTAAGTGGTCTAAATGGATTTCCTTATATAGCTGATGAAGAAGTACCTGATTCCAAGGTTGTGCCTGAGACCCGAGAGTCAGTGTCAAAGGTCCAATTCGAAGACAGGAAAAGGGGGTCCCGACGGGACGGACTGATTCGTAAGTATCAATATGAGAAATGAGTTCATAGGTTGACTTAAAGTGTGAATATCCTAAGACAACTAAAGAACAAAAGCAAAGTTCTTCTTGCATTTTTGTTAGAGGTCATTGATCCGGAGACTGTTTTGTACCTCTGATTCGTGTGCTTAGTCTTCAGCAAGGGCAATGAGCCGCCAGTAATTGCCTCATCAAAGGTGTGTACATTTGCGCCAACGCTGGCAGATTACTGGTTCAAGAGAAACACGTGCTTCAGACGGACCTGTGTCAGTGTCTCTTTGCAGTAGGTTCCCAGGAGTACTAGAGCTATCACAGAGAACGGAAGCTCAACAACCGAATGCGGATGGGAGGGTTCCAGGTGAAGGCAAGAGGGGCGCCCCTTAGGAGGTCTTCCAGAGCACACCGTAACCACAGGACATTCTGCCGGAACGTGGCAGTGAATGCGAGTGATGTGTCTCATACATAGTACATGTCTAGGCCCACAGTGCATGCATTCAATAGTCGAGGCATTAACAATTGAGACTACCTTAGGCAGGCTCGGACAAAATTTACTCTTGGCAGTCGTGGCCGCAAAGCAGAGAACATTATGTCTTGGCCCTTCATGCTGGTGCTAGTGGTCGTGGGGATCAGAGTTCTCAGTGCATGAATACCAGAAGGGTTCAAGAAGTGCAGCCGTCTTTCACCGGTCCGTGGATCTCTATCTTTACCGCAGTTCCTCATAGTTTTGGAGGCACGGCTGCCAGCGTATAACCGGCAGTCTTACGCATTCTTGAAAGCTGGAACTGGAGCGAATGTATATGCGTTTTGTCTGATTCATATCGAGATTCAGTGGTGGAGGTAGAGGGCCTGGTACTTATTATTCACCGTGACCAGCACCCAGAGGACCCTAGTTGGGGCTACAAGTCGAGTGTTCCATGGTCCGTCATCTGACCATGCGTACCCTGGTGAAGAGACTCTCAATCTATCGCTTTGAGACCCTTTGGTGTGGCATTGAGACCCACAGGTCTTTGGCAAGGCCTTTGTCCACATCATCAGCAGTGGGCATATGATTACCACTTCTACGTCACTCTTCTGAGCGGCAGAAGTCAATGGTGCATGCCTAGAAATTTGTGAGTTAAGATCTCATTTTGTCGAAACCGATTGACACGTCTTATGAGAAAGCTCCATTGGCCTCGCCCACCATGGGATTGACAATAGCAAATCTAGAATTCTGAGTCTTTGCAACAGTCTTGCCGTCCGTTGCTCTCAGTCCCTTGTGTACAGAAGAGGCCACCAGAATGGCTCTCCGGGAAACTGCACTGTCTGGAAAGGTAGTTACCCATGGTTTTCAGTGTGGCAACTCGCCCACCTCGTGTGGGCCCAAACTGTTGGAGCCCAAATAGTGCTCGGCTGAGGACGGTGATGGTCCTAGGATTGCATCCTTTTATATTCCTTACTATTTTCCTTCACTTCTTTAGGCAAAGTGGCCACTGTCGGCACACCCTGAAATCGAAGGTCTCTTGCGATACAGCTCACGAGGTGTCATTCTCACTCATTAAGTTTAAGAAGGTTGCCTCTTTCGTCATGCGGGCAACCTCCCCAAGTCTGTCAGGTGTCTTCAGGTCACTGAGCGGTGCGATTGCAAAGGACTTTACATTCTCTTTCGTTAAAGGCATGAGCGTCAGCCGCTTGTGGGCACATGTGCTGTCCATCGGTTTCAGGACTCAGAGCTCGCAAGATGTCATAGAGTACGACCCAGCTTGCAGAGTCCGCTGGCTTTTGGTCCTATCTCGGTGAACTGTAAGCGCTAACTAGGGAATTGCTTCCTTAGATCTCTTAGAGTTAGCTCTCTCATTTGACACACCAGGAAACTCAGCCATGGCTTGGGATAGATACCATATCACTCGAAGAACGTGAGAGAAACTTTAGCTTCACACTGGTCCAAATTTCGAGGATAGGTATTTCACGATACTTCCGATTTGTCTCCTTAAGTGGTCTAAACGGATTTCTTTACACAGTTGACGAAGACGTACCTGATTCCAAGGTTGTGCTTGAGCCTCAAGATTCAGCGTCAAAGGTCCAAATTCAAGACAAGAAAAAGGCGACTAGAAGGGTCGGACTGACTCGTAAGTATCAGCCTGAGAAATGAGTTCACAGTTTGATTTAAAATGTGAATATCCTAAGATAACTAAAGGACAAAAGCAAAGTTCTTCATACATTTTGTTTGCGGTCTCTGATCTCGAGACAGTTTTATACCCCTGATTCATGCGCTTAGTCTTCACCAAGCGCGATACCGCGCCAATAATTGCCGTATCAAAGGTGTCTACATTTCAGCCAACCCTGGCAGATGACCGGTCCCAAAGAAGCACGTGCTTCAGACTGACCTGTGTCAGGGTCTCGGTGCAGTAGGCTCCAAGGAGTAAATAGAGCTATCACAGAGAACAGCAAGCAGCTCAGCAACAAGCAAATGCGGGCGAGAGGGTTCCAAGTGAAGGCAAGATGGATGTCCCTTAGGAGGTCTTCCAGAGCATACCGTAACCACAGGACATTCTGCCAGAACGTGGCAGTTCATGCGAGTGATGTGTCTGATACTTAGTACGTGTCTAGGCCGACAATACATGCATGCAATGGTCGAGGCGATGACGAGCGAATCCTCCAATGGGGCTGGCTTGGAGAAACTTTTCTCTTGGTAGTGGTGGCCCCCAACCAGAGAACATCATATGTTGGCCCTTCATGCTGGTGCTAGTGTTTGTGAGGATCGCAGTTGTCAGTGCGGCGGCACCAAAAAGGCCCAAGAAGTCCAGCATTGTTTCACGTGTCCGTTGATCTCTATCATTGCCACAGTTCCTCATATTTTTGGAGGCACGGCTGCCAGCGTATAACCGCTAGTCTTATTTATTTTTGAAGGCTGGAACTGGGGTAAAAGTATACGCGATGCTGTGATCCATATCGAGATTCAATGGTGCAGGTAGAGGGACTAGGGCTTAGTATTCATAGTGACCGGCACTCAGACGGCCCTAGCTGGGGTTACGTGTCGAGTCTGCCACGGCCCATGATCTGAGCATGAGTACATTGGTGAAGTCTATCAGTCTATCCACTTGAGACCACACTGTGTGGTAAGCAGGCCCGTAGTTCTTTCCACGGCCCACATCATCAGCAGGGGGCTCATGATTACCAATTTGACATCGCTCTTTTGCGCGGGGAAGAGTCAATGGCGCTTGCCTGGAAATGTGTGAATGAAGACCCGATTTTGTCAGAACCGATTGATATGTCCCATGAGACATTTTCGTTGACCTCTGGAATCGTCGGGTTGACAAAAGCAGATCTGGAAATCTGAGTGTTTGCAACAGTCTTGCTCTGTGTTGTTCTCGGTCCCATGCGGGTGGAAGAGGCCTCCAGAGTGGCTTACTGGGACACACTGCACTTTCTGAAAAAGCGGTCATCCATGTTTCTCAGTGTGAAAACTCACCACGGGTGGGCCAAAATTGTTGGAGCCCAAATAGAGCTAGCGGAGGACGGAGATGGTCTTGGTGTTTGCATCCTTTTATGTTCCTTAATAGCGTCCTCCCCTTCTTTATGCACAATGGCCGCTGTCAGCACACTCGGAAATCAAAGGACTCTTGTGATGTAGCTCAGGAAATGTCATTCTCGCTCACTAAGTTTACCAAGGTTGCCTCTTGCGTTGTGCAGGCAACCTCCCCAAGTCTGTCAGGTCTCTTCGGGTCACTGAGCAACGTGATTCCAAAGGACTTTACGTTGCCTTTCATTAAAGGCGTGAGTGTCAACGGCTAGTGGGGACATGTGCTGTCCATCAGTTTCAGGCCTCAGAGCTCGCAAGATCCAGGGTGTATGACCCAGGTTGCAGAGTCCTCTGGCTTTTGGTCCTATCTCGGGGAACCGTACGCATTAATTAGGGAACTGCTTCCTTAGCTCTCTTAGAGTTAGGTCTCCCTTTTGACTCAGCGGGGAACCTCAGTCAGAGTGGGGAATGTGTCCTATGTAACTCTCTGAAAATGAGGGCAACTTTTGCGGCCTCCTTGTACAAATTTGAAGTATAGGTATTTGACAATACTTCTGATTGTTCTCCTAAGTGGTCTAAATGGATTTCCTTATATAGCTGATGAAGAAGTACCTGAATCCAAGGTTGTGCCTGAGACCCGAGAGTCAGTGTCAAAGGTCCAATTCGAAGACAGGAAAAGGGGGTCCCGACGGGACGGACTGATTCGTAAGTATCAATATGAGAAATGAGTTCATAGGTTGACTTAAAGTGTGAATATCCTAAGACAACTAAAGAACAAAAGCAAAGTTCTTCTTGCATTTTTGTTAGAGGTCATTGATCCGGAGACTGTTTTGTACCTCTGATTCGTGTGCTTAGTCTTCAGCAAGGGCAATGAGCCGCCAGTAATTGCCTCATCAAAGGTGTGTACATTTGCGCCAACGCTGGCAGATTACTGGTTCAAGAGAAACACGTGCTTCAGACGGACCTGTGTCAGTGTCTCTTTGCAGTAGGTTCCCAGGAGTACTAGAGCTATCACAGAGAACGGAAGCTCAACAACCGAATGCGGATGGGAGGGTTCCAGGTGAAGGCAAGAGGGGCGCCCCTTAGGAGGTCTTCCAGAGCACACCGTAACCACAGGACATTCTGCCGGAACGTGGCAGTGAATGCGAGTGATGTGTCTCATACATAGTACATGTCTAGGCCCACAGTGCATGCATTCAATAGTCGAGGCATTAACAATTGAGACTACCTTAGGCAGGCTCGGACAAAATTTACTCTTGGCAGTCGTGGCCGCAAAGCAGAGAACATTATGTCTTGGCCCTTCATGCTGGTGCTAGTGTTCGTGGGGATCAGAGTTCTCAGTGCATGAATACCAGAAGGGTTCAAGAAGTGCAGCCGTCTTTCACCGGTCCGTGGATCTCTATCTTTACCGCAGTTCCTCATAGTTTTGGAGGCACGGCTGCCAGCGTATAACCGGCAGTCTTACGCATTCTTGAAAGCTGGAACTGGAGCGAATGTATATGCGTTTTGTCTGATTCATATCGAGATTCAGTGGTGGAGGTAGAGGGCCTGGTACTTATTATTCACCGTGACCAGCACCCAGAGGACCCTAGTTGGGGCTACAAGTCGAGTGTTCCATGGTCCGTCATCTGACCACGCGTACCCTGGTGAAGAGACTCTCAATCTATCGCTTTGAGACCCTTTGGTGTGGCATTGAGACCCACAGGTCTTTGGCAAGGCCTTTGTCCACATCATCAGCAGTGGGCATATGATTACCACTTCTACGTCACTCTTCTGAGCGGCAGAAGTCAATGGTGCATGCCTAGAAATTTGTGAGTTAAGATCTCATTTTGTCGAAACCGATTGACACGTCTTATGAGAAAGCTCCATTGGCCTCGCCCACCATGGGATTGACAATAGCAAATCTAGAATTCTGAGTCTTTGCAACAGTCTTGCCGTCCGTTGCTCTCAGTCCCTTGTGTACAGAAGAGGCCACCAGAATGGCTCTCCGGGAAACTGCACTGTCTGGAAAGGTAGTTACCCATGGTTTTCAGTGTGGCAACTCGCCCACCTCGTGTGGGCCCAAACTGTTGGAGCCCAAATAGTGCTCGGCTGAGGACGGTGATGGTCCTAGGATTGCATCCTTTTATATTCCTTACTATTTTCCTTCACTTCTTTAGGCAAAGTGGCCACTGTCAGCACACCCTGAAATCGAAGGTCTCTTGTGATACAGCTCACGAGGTGTCATTCTCACTCATTAAGTTTAAGAAGGTTGCCTCTTTCGTCATGCGGGCAACCTCCCCAAGTCTGTCAGGTGTCTTCAGGTCACTGAGCGGTGCGATTGCAAAGGACTTTACATTCTCTTTCGTTAGAGGCATGAGCGTCAGCCGCTTGTGGGCACATGTGCTGTCCATCGGTTTCAGGACTCAGAGCTCGCAAGATGTCATAGAGTACGACCCAGCTTGCAGAGTCCGCTGGCTTTTGGTCCTATCTCGGTGAACTGTAAGCGCTAACTAGGGAATTGCTTCCTTAGATCTCTTAGAGTTAGCTCTCTCATTTGACACACCAGGAAACTCAGCCATGGCTTGGAATAGATACCATATCACTCGAAGAACGTGAGAGAAACTTTAGCTTCACACTGGTCCAAATTTCGAGGATAGGTATTTCACGATACTTCCGATTTGTCTCCTTAAGTGGTCTAAACGGATTTCTTTACACAGTTGACGAAGACGTACCTGATTCCAAGGTTGTGCTTGAGCCTCAAGATTCAGCGTCAAAGGTCCAAATTCAAGACAAGAAAAAGGCGACTAGAAGGGTCGGACTGACTCGTAAGTATCAGCCTGAGAAATGAGTTCACAGTTTGATTTAAAATGTGAATATCCTAAGATAACTAAAGGACAAAAGCAAAGTTCTTCATACATTTTGTTTGCGGTCTCTGATCTCGAGACAGTTTTATACCCCTGATTCATGCGCTTAGTCTTCACCAAGCGCGATTCCGCGCCAATAATTGCCGTATCAAAGGTGTCTACATTTCAGCCAACCCTGGCAGATGACCGGTCCCAAAGAAGCACGTGCTTCAGACTGACCTGTGTCAGTGTCTCTGTGCAGTAGGCTCCAAGGAGTAAATAGAGCTATCACAGAGAACAGCAAGCAGCTCAGCAACAAGCAAATGCGGGCGAGAGGGTTCCAAGTGAAGGCAAGATGGATGTCCCTTAGGAGGTCTTCCAGAGCATACCGTAACCGCAGGACATTCTGCCAGAACGTGGCAGTTCATGCGAGTGATGTGTCTGATACTTAGTCCATGTCTAGGCCAACAATACATGCATGCAATGGTCGAGGCAATGACGAGCGAATCCTCCAATGGAGCTCTCTGAAATTGAGGGAAACTTTTGCGGCCTCTTTGTACAATTTTAAAGTATCGGTATTTTACAATAGTAATGATTTTTCTCTTAAGTGATAAATGGATTTCCTTATATAGCTGATGAAGAAGTGTCTGATTTCAAGGTTGCGTTTGACACCCAAGACTCAGTTTCAAATATCCAAATTCAAGAAAGGAAAAGGGGTACTCGAAGGCACGGAATGTTTCGTAAGTACCATTATTAGAAATAAGTTCATAGTTTGATTTAAACTGTGAATATCCTTAGATAACTAAAGGTGAAAAGCGAAGTTTTCATACATTTTTTGATGTCATTGAGCCAGAAGCTGTTTCATACCTCTGATTCGCATGCTTAGTTTTTAGCAAGGGCAATAACCCGCCAATAATTTCCTCATCAAAGATGTGTCCATTTGCACCAACCCTGGCACATTACTGGTTCAAAAGAAACGCGTGTTTGAAATAGACCTGTGTCATTGTCTATTTCCCAAACTTTTGGATCCCACATAGTGCTCGGTTGAAAACAGTGACTGTTCTAGAATTGCATCCTTTTATATTCCTTAATCTTTTCCTCCAATCTTTAGCTAAAGTGGCCACTGTCAGCACATCCTGAAATCAAAGGTCTCTTTTCAAACAGTTCATAAGATGTCATTCTCACTAAGTTTAATGTGTAGGCAACTTTCATCATGCAGGCAACCTACCCAAGTCTGTGAGGTCTCTTCTGGTCACTGAGCAATGAGATTCCAAATGACTTTACATTCTTTTTCTTTAAAGATATGAGTGTCACCAGTTTCTAGGGACATGTATTTTCCATGAATTTCAGGACTTCAGGCTCACAAGATACATAGGGAATGACCTAGCTTGTAGAGTCCTCTGGCTTTTGGTCCTATGTCAGTGTACTGTAAGCATGAAATAGGGAATTGCTTCCTTAGATCTCTTACAGTTAGGTCTCTCATTAGACATACCAGGAAACTCAGCCAGACTTTGGAATATATAATATAACTCTAAGAACCTGAGAGAATCTTTTGCATCATACTTGTCCAAATTTAAAAGTATGGATATTTCACTATAGTTCTGAGTTTTCTATTAAGTGGTCTGAATGGATTTCTTTATGTAGCTCCTGAAGAAGTACATGATTCAAAGGTTGTGCTTGAGCCTCAAGAGTCAGTGTCGAAGATCGAAACTCAAGAAAAGAAAAAGGGGACTCGACGGTTTGGACTGATTCGTAAGTATAAATATGGTAAAAGAGTTAATGGTTTGATTTAAAATGTGAATATCCTAATATAACTAGAGAAGAAAAGAAAGGTTTTCGTAAATTTGTATGAATGCTCTTATCCTGACACTGTGTTATACCCATGATTCATGTAAGTAGTCTTCACCAAGGGCAATAACCTGCCAATAATTGTCTCATCAAAGGTGTGTACATTTATGCCAACTCTGGGAGATTACTCTTCCAAAAGAATTACGGGCTTCAGATTGACCTGTGTCAGTGTCTCTTTGCAATAGGTTGCAAGGGGTAAACAGAGCTAACAGAGAGACTTGAAGCTCAACCAAATGTGGATGGAAGGGTTCCAGGTGAAGGCAGATTTCCCTTTGGATATCCTCCAGAGCATAATGTAACTGCACTAAATTCTGTCATACCCTGGGATTTAATGAGAGTAATCTGTCTTAAACATAATACATCTATATGCCAGCAATACATACATCAATGATAGAGGCAATAACAATTGAATCTACCTTAGGCTTGGAAAAAATTTTCTCTTGGTAGTGGTAGCTCCAAACCAGAGAACATTACTCGTTGACCCTTCCTCCTTGTACCCAGGATGGTGGGCATCACAGTTCTCAGCGCTTCAATATAAAAAAGGCCCAAGAAATGCAACATTCTTTCACCTGTCCATTAATTTCTATCTTTGCCATATTTCCTCATATTCTTGGAGGCACCATTGCCTGGGTATAATCCCTGTTTTATTTATTTTTGAAAGCTTAAAGTGGAGTAAATGTATATGTGTTGCTCTGATTCATATCAAGATCCAATGGTGGAGGTAGAGGGACTAGTGGTTATTATTCATAGTGCCTAGCACCCTGAGGACCCTAGTTGGGGCTACATGTTGAGTCTTTCATGGTCCATAATCTGAACATGAGTACATTGGTGAAGTCTATGAGTCTTTCCTTTGAGACCACATTGTGTGGTGATCAGACCCACAGTTCTTTCCATTGCACACATCATAGTAGGGGGCACGTGATTACAATTTTGACATCATTTTTTTTCTCCAGGCAGGAGTCAATGCTGCATGACTAGAAATTTTGAATTAAGATCTGATTTTGTCAAAAGCAATTGATACGCCTAATGAGAACGTTTCCTTGACCTCTAGAATCGTAGGATTGACAAAAGCAGATCTAGATATCTGAGTCTTTGCAACAGTCTTGCCATATGTTGTTCTCAGTTCCATGTGGACCAAAGAGGACTCCAGAGTGGCTTGCTGGGTCACTGCACTTTCTGAAAAAGTAGTCATCCATGTTTTTCAGTGTGAAAACTCACCACTGGTGGGCCAAAACTGTTGAAGCCCAGAGTTCAGCGGAGGATGGAGATGGTCTTGTTGTTTGCATTCTTTTGCATTCCTTATCATTGTCCTCTCTTCTTTCTGCAAAAAGGCCACTGTCAGCACACTCAGAAATCAAGGGACTCTTGTAATATAGCTCATGAAATGTCATTCTTACTCACTAACTTAAAAAGTTTACTTTTTAATTATGTAGGCAATGTACCCAAGTCTGTCATATCTCTTCAGGTCACTGAGCAATGAATTCCAAAGGACTTTAAATTGCCTTTCATGAAAGGCATAAGTATCAGGAACTTTAGGGGACTTGTGCTGTCCATTGGTTTCAGGACTTAGGTCTCACAAGATACATAGTGTATGACCCAGGTTGCTGAATCTGCTGTCTTTTGGGCTCATCATGGTGAACTGTAAAACTTAACTAGGCAATTGCTTCCTTAACTCTCTTAGAGTTAAGTATCTCTTTTGACTCAGCAGGAAACTCAGCCAGAGTGGAGAATGTATACTATATAACTCCATGAAATTGTGTGAAACTTTTGTTGCACACTTGTATAAATTTAAGTGTAGTTATTTCACAATACTTCTGATTTTAATACTAAGTGGTCTAAATGGATTTTTTTATATAGCTGATGAAAAAGTACCCGATTCAAAGGTTGTGCTTGAGACTCAAGAGTCAGTGTCAAAGATCCAAATTCAAGACAAGAAAAAGGGGTCTCGAAGGGATGGACTGACTTGTAAGTATAAATATGATAAAGAAGATCATAGTTTGATTTTTAAATGTGAATATCCTAAGATAACTAGAGAATAAAAAGAAACTTTTTTCATACATGTGTTTGTGGGTTCTGATCCTGAATATGTTTTATACCCATGATTCATGAGTTTACTCTTCACCAAGGAGCATAACCTGCCAATAATTGTCTCATCAAGGCTGTGTACATTTCTGCCAACTCTGGGAGATTACTGGTCCAAAAGAAACACATACTTCAGACTGACCTGTGTCAGTGTCTCTTTGCAGTAGGCTCCAAGGAGTAATAGAGCATTCACAGAGACCAGAAGCTAAACAACCAAATGTGAATGAGAGAGTTCCAGTGAAGGCAAGATGGATGTCCCTTAGGAGGTCTTCCAGAGCACACCGTACTGCAGCAAATTCTGTTATAACTTGGGAGTTAATGCGAGTGATGTGTCTTAAACATAATACATCAATATGCCAATAATATATACATTCAATAGTAGAGGCAATAACAATTAAATCATTTTAGACTGGCTTAGAAAATTTATTCTTTTTGTAATGGTCGCTCTAAACCAGTAAACATTATGTGTTTGCCTTTCATCCTGGTGCCAGTGCTTCTGGGGATCAAAGTTCGCAGTGATTCCGTATCAAAATGTCCCAAGTAATGCAACATTTTCTCACATGGCAGTTGATCTCTATCTTTGCCATAGTTCTTTATAGCTAATGCAGACACAGCTGCCTGGGTATAAACCCTAGTCTTGTGTATTATTGAAAGCTAAGAATTGGTAAATGTATATGGGTTTCTCTGACTCATATCAAGATTCTGTGTTAGAGATAGAGGGAATAGTGCTTATTAGTCATAGTGACCATCACCCTGTGGATGTTACTTGCAGTTACATGTTGAGTCCTCCATCCTCCATAATCTGACTATAAATACATTGATGAAGAGACTCTCAGTCTAACCCTTTGAGATCTCATTGTGTGGTAATCAGACCCACAGGTCTTTGGTAAGGCCATTGCCCACGTCATCAGTAGGGGGCACATAATTACCACTTTTACGTCACTCTTCTGAGCGGGCAGGAGTCAATGGTGCATGACTGGAAATTTGTGAATTAAAATCTCATTTTGTCAAAACTGATTGACAAATGAGAAAGTTTAATTGACTTCTAGAATCGTAGGCTTGACAAAAGCAGATCTAGATATCTGAGTCTTTGCAACAGTCTTGCCATCTATTGTTCTCAGTCCCATGTCGACCGAAGAGGACTCCAGAGTGGCTTGCTAGGACACTGCACTTTCTGAAAAAGTAGTCATCCATGCTTTTCAGTGTGAAAACTCACCGCGGGTTGGCCCAAACATTTGGAGCCCAAATAGAGCTCAGTGGAGGACACAGATGGTCTTGGTGTTTGCATCCTTTTATATTCCTTATTATTGTCCTCCCTCCTTTTTGCAAAATGGCCAATGTCGGCACACTCAGAAATCAAAGGACTCTTGTAATATAGCTCAGGAAATGTCATTCTCACTCACTAAGTTTAACAAGGTTGCCTCTTTCATTATGCAGGCAACCTCCCCAAGTCTATCAGGTCTCTTCAGGTCACTGAGCAATGTGATTCCAAAGGACTTTACATTGCCTTCTTTAAAGGTATAGTGTCAACAGGTAGTGGAGACATGTGCTGTCCATCAGTTTCAGGACTTAGATCTCACAAGATACATAGTGTATGACCCAGATTGTAAGTCCTCTGGCTTTTGGGTTCATCTCGGTGAACTGTATGCGTTAACTACGGAATTGCTTTTTAAGCTCTCTTAGAGTTAAGTCTCTCTTTGACTCTGCAGGGAACCTCAGTCAGAGTGGGGAATGTATACTGTATAATTATATGAAATTGAGAGAATATTTTGCTGCATACTTGTATAAATTTAAACTATAGGTATTTCACAATACTTGTGATATTTCTATTAAGTAGTCTAAATGTATTTCTTTATATAGATGATGAAGAAGTACCTGATTCAAAGGTTGTGCTTGAGACTCAAGAGTCAGTGTCAAAGATCCAAATTCAAGACAAGAAAAAGGGGACTCGAAGGGACGGACTGATTCGTAAGTATAAATATGATAAAGGAGTTCATAGTTTGATTTTAAATGTGAATATTTTAATAACTTCAGAACAAAAATAAAGTTTTTCATACATTTTATTTGGGGCTCTGATCCTAAGACTGTTTTATGCTCATGATTCATGAGCTTACTCTTCACAAAGGAGAATAACCTGCCAATAATTGTCTCATCAAAGGTGTGTACATTTCAGCCAACCCTGGGAGATTAATAGTCCAAAAGAAACGTATGCTTCAGATTGACCTGCATCAGTTTCTCTTTGCACTAGTCTACAAGTGTTAAAGAGAGGTATCACAGAGACCAAAAGCTCAACAACCAAATGTGAATGAGAGGGTTCCAGTTAAAGCAGGATGGATGTCCCTTTGGAGGTCTCCAGAGCACACCACAACTGCAGCAAATTTTGTCATAATCTGGGAGTTAATGCGAGTGTTGTGTCTTAAACATAACACATCTATATGCCAATAATACATACATTCAATAGTAGAGGAATAAAATTGAATCTACTTAGGCTGGCTTGGAAAAAATATTCTTTTGGTAGTGGTCACCCTAAACCAGTGAACATTATATGTTTGCCCTTCATCCTGGTGCCAGTGCTTGTGGGGATCAAAGTTCACAGTGATTCTGTATCAAAATGTCCCAAGAAATGCAACATTTTCTTCCATGCCTGTTGATCTCTACCTTTGCCATAGTTCCTCATATCTACTGCAGACACAGCTGCCTGGGTATAAACCCTAGTCTTATTTATTTTTGAAAGCTAAGATTAGGCAATAGTATATGGGTTTCTCTGATGCATATCAAGATTTTGTGGTAGAAGTAGAGAGAATAGTGCTTATTATTCATAGTGAACATTACTCTGTGGATCTTCGTTGCAGTTACATCTTAAGTCCTCCATCATGCATAATCTGACCATGAGTACCTTGCTGAAGAGACTCTCAAGCTATCCCTTTGAGACCCCATTGTGTGGTAATCAGACACACAGGTCTTTGGTAAGGCCACTGCCCACGACAACAGTAGGGGCCACAGATTATCACTTTTACATCACTCTTCTAGTGGGCAGGAGTCAATGATGCATGGCTGGAAATTTGTGAATTAAGATCTCACTTTGTCAAAAGCGTCTTATGAGAAAGTTTCATTGACCTCTACAACAATAGGACTGACAATAGCAAATCTAGAATTCTGAGTCATTGCAACCATCTTGCCGTCTGTTGCTCTCAGTCCCTTGTGTACAGAAGAGGCCGCAAGAATGGCTCTCCGGGATACTGCATTGTCTGAAAAGGTAGTTATCCATGGTTTTCAGTGTGGAAACTCGCCCACCTCATGCGAGCCCAAACTGTTGGAGCCCAAATAGTCCTCAGTTCAGGACGGACATGGTCTTGCATCTTTTATATTCCTTACTATTTTCCTCCACTTATTTAGGCAAAGTGGCCACTGTCAGCACACTTTGAAATCAAAGGTATCTTGTAATATCATTCACAAGATATCATCCTCACTGACTAAGTTTAACAAGTTTGCCTCTTTCATCATGCAGGCAACCTACCCAAGTCTGTCAGGTCTCCTCAGGTCACTGAGCAATGAGATGCCAAAGGACTTTACATTCTCTTTCATTAAAGGCATGTGTGTCAACAGCTTGTGGGGACATGTGCTGTCCATCTGTTTCAGGACATAGAGCTTATAAGATACATTGTGTATGACCTAGCTAGTAGAGTCCGCTGACTTTGGGGCTCATCTCGGTGAACTGTAAGCGTCAACTAGGGAATTGCTTCTTTAGCTCTCTTAGAGTTAGCTATCTCATTTTACAAACCTGAAAACTCAGCCAGACTTTGGAATATATACTATATAACTCTAAGAAACTGAGAGAAACTTTTGCTTCATACTTGTCCAAATTTAAAGTATAGGTATTTCACAATACTTCTAATTTTTCTATTAAGTGGTCTAAATGGGTTTCCTTATATAGCTGATGAAGAAGTACCTGATTCAAAGGTTGTGCTTGAGCCGCAGGAGTCAGCGTCAAAGATCCAAATTCAAGACAGGAAAAAGGAGACTCAAAGGGACGGACTGATTCGTAAGTATAAATATGATAAAAGTGTTCATAGTTTGATTTAAAATGTGAATATCTTAAGATAACTAGAAAAGAAAAGCAAAGTATTTCATACATTTTGTTTGAATGCTGTGATCCTGAGACAGTTTTATACCCATGATTCATGTAAGTAGTCTTCACCAAAGGCAATTACCCGCCAATAATTGTCTCATCAAGACTGTGTACATTTCAGCCAACTCTGGGAGATTACTGGTCCAAAAAAAAAAACACATGCTTCAGATTGACCTGTGTCAGTGTCTCTTTGCAGTAGGCTCCATGGAGTAAATAGAGCTATCAAAGAGACCAGAAGCTCAACAACCAAATGCGTATGAGAGGGTTCCAGGTGAAGGCATGATGGATGTCCCTTAGGAGGTCTTCCAGGGCATACCATAGCTGCAGCAAATTCTGTCAGAACCTGGGAATTTATGCGAGTGATGTGTCTTTAACATAATACATCTATATGCCAATAATACATACATTGAATGGTAGGCACAGTAACAATTGAATCTACGTTAGCTTGGCTTGGAAAAAATTTTCTCTTGGTAGTGGTGGCCTCAAACCAGAGAACATTATATGTTGGCCCTTCATCTTGATTCCTGGGTTGGTGGGCATCACAGTTCTCAGTGCATCAATATCAAAAAAAACAAGAAGTGCAACATTTTTTCAAATGTCCATTGATCTCTATCTTTGCCATATTTCCTCATATTTTTGGAGGCACGAATGCCTGAGTATAACCGCTAGTCTTATTTATTTTTAAAAGCTGGATCTGGGGTAAATGTATATGTGTTGCTCTGATTCATATCAAGATTCAATGGTGAAGGTAGAGGGACTAGGGCTTAGTATTCATAGTGACCAGTACCCTGAGGAACCCAATTTGGGCTACATGTTGAGTCTTTCAGGGTCCATAATCTGAACATGAGTACATTTGTGAAGTCTATCTGTCTATCCCTTTGAAACCACATTGTATGGTAATCAGACTACAGGTCTTTCCATTGCCCACATCATCAGTAGGGGGCTCATGATTACCATTTTGACATCACTCTTTTCTCTGGGCAGGAGTCAATGGTGCTTGCCTGGAAATTTGTGAATTAATACCTGATTTTGTCAAAATCAAATGATATGTCTCATGAGAAAGTTTCATTGAACTCTAGAATCGTAGGAGTGACAAAAGCAGATCTAGATATCTGAGTCTTTGAAACAGTCTTGCCATATGTTGTTCTCAGTTCCATGTGGACCAAAGAGGCCTCCAGAGTGGCTTACTGGGACACTGCACTTTCTGAAAAAGTCATCCATGTTTTTCAGTGTGAACACTCACCACTAGTGGTACAAAACTGTTAGAGCCCAAATAGAATTCAGCAGAGGACAGAAATGGTGTTGCTGTTTGCATCCTTTTGTATTCCTTATTATTGTCCTTCCATTCTTTATGCAAAATGGCCACTATCAGCACACTCAGAAATCAAAGGACTCTTGTAATATAGCTCACGAAATGTCATTCTCACTCGCTAAGTTGAACAAGGTTGCCTCTTGCGTTGTGCAGGCAACCTCCCCAAGTCTGTCAGGTCTCTTCAGGTCACTGAGCAACGTGATTCCAAAGGACTTTACGTTGCCTTTCATTAAAGGCATGAGTGTCAACAGCTAGTGGGGACATGTGCTGTCCATCAGGCCTCAGAGCTCGCAAGATCCATAGTGTATGACCCAGGTTGCAGAGTCCTCTGTCTTTGGGGCTCATCTCGGTGAACTGTAAGCATTAAATAGGGAAATGCTTCCTTAGCTCTCTTAGTATTAGGTCTCCCTTTTGACTCACCATGGAAACTCAGCCAGAGTGCGAATGTATGCTATACAACTCTATGAAATTGAGAGAATCTTTTGCTGCATATTTGTATAAATTTGAAATATAGATATTTCACAATACTTCTGAATTTTGTATTTAGTGGACTAAATGCACTTCTTTATGTAGCTCATGAAGAAGTACCTGATTCCAAGGTTGTGCCTGAGACTCAAGAGTCAGTGTCAAAGTCTGAAATGCAAGAAAAGAGTAAGAGGACTCTATTGGACAGACTTACTCGTAAGTATAAATATCATAAATGAGTTTACAGTTTGATTTAAAATGTGAATATCCTAGATATGTTGAGCACAAAAGCAAAGTTTTGATACGTTTGAATCTTCTTATCCTGATACTTTTCTCCTCATGATTCATGTGCTTAGTTTTCATCAAGGGCAATAAGAGACCAATGATTTTCTCATAAACGGTATGTACTTCTCAGCAAACCCTGGGAAATTAGTAGTCCAAGAGAAATGGGTTCCTCTGACTGACCTGTGTCAGTGTCTGTTTGAAATAGACTCCAATGGATGGATGAGAGCTATCACAGAGACCAGAAGCTCAACAACCAAATGGGAATGAGTGGGCTCCAGGTGATGGCTGGCTGGATGTCCGATTGGAGATCCCTTAGAGCACACAGTAACTGAAGCAAATTCTGTAAGATTTTGGAACTCATATGAGTGATGAATCTTATACATAATGAATCTATATGACAATAATACATACATTTAATAGTAGAAATAATAAAAATTGAATTAACCTTAGGCTGGCTTTGAAAATAGGTTTTCTTGGTGGTTTTGGCCCCCCAGAAGTAAACTTTATATTTTTGCCATTCATCCTGGTTTTAGGACTTGTGGGGATCTCAGTCCCCAGTGCATCAATATCAAAAAGGCCCAAGAAATGCAACATTCTCCCACTAGCCCATTGATGTCCATCTTTGCCATAGTTCCTTATGTCTACAGGGGATACAGCTGCCTGGGTGTAACCCTAGTCTTATTTATTTTTGAAAGCTGAGATTGGGGTAAATATATATACGTTACTCTGATTCATATCATGGTTCGGTGGTGGAGGTAGAGGGACTAGCACTTATTATTCATAGTGACCACCACCCTGTGGATCCTAGGTGCTGTTACATGTTGAGTCCTTTATGAATCATGAGTATAAAACTGTCTCAGGATCACAGCATTCAAACAAAATGTATGAAAAACTTTGCTTTTGTTCTCTAGTTTTCTTAGGATATTCACATTTTAAATCAAACTATGAACTCATTTATCAAATTTATACTTACAAATTAGTTCGTCCCTTCGAGTCCCCATTTTCTTGTCTTGAATTTGGATCTTTGACACTGACTCTTGAGTCTCAAGCACATGTTTGAATCAGGTACTTCTTCATCAGCTATATACCAATAATACATATATTCAATAGTAGAGGCAATAACAATTTAATCTGCTTAGACAGGCTTGGAAAAAAGTTTCCCTTGGTAATGGCGGCCCCAAACTAGAGAACATTGTATGTTTGCCTTTCATCCTGTTGCTAGGGATTGTTGAGATCATAGTTCCCAGTGTATCAATATCAAAAAGGCCAAGAAGTGCAACATTCTTTCACCTGCCCATTGATCTCTATCTTTGCCATACTTCCTCATATCTACTGGAGACACGGCTGCCTGGGTGTAAACTCTAGTCTTATTTATTTTTGAAAGCTGGGATTGGGGTAAATGTATATGCGTTGCTCTGTTTCATATCAAGATTCAGTGGTGGAGATAGAGGGACTAGCGCTTATTTTTCATAGTGACCACCACACTGTGGACCCTAGTTGGGGCTACATGTTTAGTCCTTTATAGTCCATAATCTGACTATGAGTACCTTGGTGAAGAGACCATCAGTTTATATCTTTTGAGACCCCATTGTGTGGTAATCAGACCCATAGGTCTTTGGTAAGGCCACTGCCCACATCATCAGTAGGGGGCACATGATTATCATTTTCACATCACTCTTCCATCCAGGCAGGAGTCAATGGTGCATGCCGGGAAGTTTGTGAATTAAGATCTATTTTGTCTACCAACTAACACATCTTATGAGAAAGTTTCATTGACCTCTACAACCACAGGATTGATAATAGCAGATCTAGAATTCTGAGTTTTTGCAACAGTCTTTCCAACTGTTGTTCTCAGTCCATTGTTATAGACGAGGCCACCAGAATGGCTCCCGGGATACTGCGCTGTTTGGAAAAGTAGTCATCCATGTTTTCAGTGTGGAAATTCACCCACCTCATGTGGGCCAAAACTGTTGGAGCCCAAAAGGTGCTCAGCTGAGGACAGAGATGGTCTTAGGTTTGCATCCTTTTATATTCCTTACTGTTTTCCACCACTTCTTTAGGCAAAGTGGCCACTGTCAGCACACCCTGAAATCGAAGGTCTCTTGTAAAACAGCTCACGAGGTGTCATTCTCACTCATTAAGTTTAAGAAGGTTGCCTCTTTCGTCATGCAGTCAACCTCCCCAAGTCTGTCAGGTCTCTTCAGGTCACTGAGCAACATGATTCTAAAGACCTTTACATTCTCTTTCATTAAAGGCATGTGTCTCAACAGTTTGTGGGTATATGTGCTGTCCACCAGTTTCAGTACTTAGAGCTTACAAGAGTTATAGAGTATGACCCAGCTTGCAGGGTCCAATTGCTTTTGGTTTCATCTCAGTGAACTGTAAGCATTAATAGGGAATTGCTTCCTTAGCTCTCTTAGAGTTATGGCTCTCATTTGACTCACCAGGGAAACTCAGCTAGAGTTTGGTATATATACTAGATAACTCAATGAAAACGAGAGAATCTTTTGCTGCATACTGTATAATTTAAAGCATAGGTATTTCACAATACATCTGATTTTTCTATTTAGTTGACTAAATGGATTTCTTTATGTAGCTCATGAAGAAGTACCTGATTCAAAGGTTGTGCTTGAGACTCAAGAGTCACTGTCAAAGACTCAAATGCAAGAAAAAAATAAAAGGACTGGAAAGGAAGGACCTACTCATAAGTATTATATGATATTTATTGAGGTACCTAATTGTAATACCAGTGTTCCCCCCATACTGAATGTCTTTTTTAATTTCCCATCTGAACTATCTAAACGTGCTCTGTGGCATCTTTTAGTACTTTCTGATACTCATTTGCCTGACTGGCAAAGTACCCCACTGCTTCTTCAGACTCTTGCAGTGATCCACATCCACAGTCCAAGAGTCTTCCAAATCTTTTCTAACACCTCCAAAAGTGCATTTTAGGATCTACAGGGATTTTGCCTTTATAGAAGGCATTATGTTTCATTGACCACTTTGTTCACTCTGCCAATTTTTCAGAAAGAAAAAAAGTTCAAATCGGTCAATTAATATAAGAAACCAAAATTTAATTAAGTATTCATTAACTTACTGTGATATTATAAGCAAGAGCCTAAACTTAAAAGGGCTGAATCTCCACCGATTATCATTTTCCTCACAGAACGGCACTGCTTGTGGGTCAAATATCTCATCGTAGACATGAGTGGGGGGGAGGCAGCATTTCACTGCCCCAAACAAAAATCTCCTCTGTTTTAAGGACCTTGGGCCCAGGGAAAGGAAGAGGATGCAGAGATTGGAATGGGTAAGTACTTTGCACTGAGTCAGACTGAGAAAAGTATCTTATAGGTCCACCTGATACAGGTGGTCTAGGTCGAGGCACCTGAACAGTACAATGTCTCAGTTGAGGCTTCCTCCTTCATAAGGAGTCCTTTGAATGGAGATGCCTGGGCTAGAATTCATGAGATCACAGTCAGCCAGGAGTGAAGGTTAAGGGTCAGCCTGAGTTTTTTCACTGCCTACAGGCATTTACTGTGCATCAAGCCACTGTGGGTTAGGTAGCTTTCCATCATAAAGACTGATGGGTAAAGTCTTTGTAACTGCCTGTGGTAAGGGCTGAATGATCACACATAGAATTTTGACATGGAGTTGTAACATCAGTCTATATTATATACATATATGTTTAATATTTGTATATATGCACATACATGCATATGTACCTACATATCCATTCATACATATATACATACAATAATATATATATATATATATACACACACATATATACATATACATATACACATTTATAGTCATATTTAGAAATCATGGGTTCTTACAGACAACTTTCCAATTCCAGTCAATCCCCTTAGGGCTTGTTCTTACCTTCCTCCATTTTATGTGCATATGTGTTTTCCCACAGTGTCAATCCTGACTTTGAGCAATATCGACACATCTATACATTTACTCAACCCTATAATACTTCTAAAGCTGTTTCACAATGGCTTAGCTGATACCACTAGGAAAAAAATTACTAAAATTTTTTGTGAATTTTTTTTTCACTCTACTCTCTTGCTTAAGACTGATGGGGTCATATCAACTAATGTTGATGAGTTACTTGGATTCGTGCTTATTTTTTTCTTAGGTGGTTTTATTGTGTTTGCTTTAATTTTAAGTCGGCTCTTTAATTTTTAATTTAATTTTATTTTTAGAATATGTAAAACATAAACCTTTTCCCAAAATTAATCAATATGCCAAAAAGTTAGATATAAAGTATCATTTCTTCTCTTACTTTTCCCAGTCCTCACCCTCCTCTTATAATAGCCATGTAATTGTTTTCTAATTTGTCTTTTCTCTGGGTATCTATAGCCATATCACCCTGAATGCACCCAATCTCGTCTTTCCTCTCTTTATGTATTTCCCTCTTATGTCCCTTCCTTTCTTCCACATGATATACATTGTCTAGTGTAGTGTTTTTTCTCTTAACATTATCTCCTCAAAGTCCTTCCAATTTATTTTAGAGATTTTTTTGCATTCTTTTTACAGCAGTAGGTACAGCTGTTTGTACTACATTATAAACTATAACATACTATATTGTAATTTGTAATATATACCTTAGTTTATTCAACCAATTTTCTATGTTTATATATTTAGGTGGTTTTCAATATTTTACAATAACAAATAATACTGCAGTGAAAAAACATGTATATATGCATTTTCGTTGTTTGATTTATGAATATGTATTTATTAAAGTATAAATAACTCAAGAAAACTAGTCTAATATAAGACACATTTAATGTCTAGGAATATTTAGGAAACAATGAGACAGCTTCAACTAATCTCACTATTTTCATGTAGATTTAGCATTGTGATAATTTACTTAAAACTTTATACAAATGAGCGAAAATGCTTCTGTTTATTACAAACTTTAAGTCTAGACACTTTACGACAAATTTGTTTTTCTATTTAGTGGACTAAATATATCTCTTTTTTAAAATAATTTTTTCTTTTCAATTACAGTTGACATACAATATTATATTAGTTTCAGGTATACAACATAGTGATTAGACATTTATATAACTTATAAAAAGATCACCCTAATAACTCCAGTACCCATCTGACACCATACTTAGTTATTTCAATATTATTGACATTATTTCTTACACTATACTTTACATCCCTGTGGCTATTTTGTAACTACCAATTTGTACTTTTTAATCCCTTCCCCATTTCCACCCGTCTCCCATACCCCCTCCCATCTGACAATCATCAGTTTATTCTCTGTATCTATGAATTTGTTTCTGTTTTGTTTGTTCATTTATTTTATTCTTTAGATTCTACATATAAGTGAAATCATATGGCATTTGTCTTTCCTGTCTGACTTACTCTACTCAGCACAGTACCCTCTAGGTTCATCCATGTTATTGCAGATGTCAAGATTGCATTGTTTTTTAAAGCTGAGTAATATTCTGTTTCATGTATGTACTACCTCTTCTTCATCCATTTATCCATCGATTGCATTCAAGTTGCCTCCATATCTTGGCTATTGTAAATAACACTGCAACGAATGCATATAAATGCACATGTCCCTTTGAGGTAATGTTTTGTATTTCTTTGGATAAATACCCAGAAGTAGGATTATTGGGTCTTTCTTTATCTCCTCTTACATAACCTTTGTTTTAAAGTCTATTTTGTCTGATATAAGTATTGCTACTCCAGGTTTTATTTTTGTTTTCATTTTTATGAAATATCTTTTTCCATCCCTTTCAGTCTGTGTGTGTCTTTTGATTTGAAGTGAGTCTCTTGTAGGCAGCATATGTAAAGGTCTTGTTTTCTTATCCATTTAGCAATCTTATATCTTTGATTAGAGTATTTAATTAATTTACAATTTCAATTGTTGGTTGATATGTAGTTATTGCCATTTATTCTTCATATCTTTGATTTTTTTTTCTTAAAGAAACTCCTTTATAATTTCTTTTAATACTGGCTTGGTTAAATATATCTCTTAATGTAGCTCATGATAAAGTGTCAGATGAAAAGCTTATGCATGAGAATCAAGATTCAGCATCAAAAGCCCAACTGCAAGTCAAGAAACAAAGAACTCTCAGAAGGGAGGAACTCATTAGTAAGTATAGTAATTATAGAAAACTTTAAAATATTTTATATTAAACTCACCAAATAATCTTTTTTTTGTTTGGTTCATGAATATTTCTATAAAATTTTATAGAAATTTTACGCTTTGACCTAATGTATTAATACCGTAAGATAATTTAAGAATAAAAACAAAACTATTGAGACCTTTGGTTGGGATTTCTGGTACTAAGATTATTTTATGGCCATGGGTCATATACTCAGTATGACTCAATAATAGGCCATTAACTGACTTTCAAAGGGTATGTACTTATCTGCTCACTCCAGGAAGTTATAAGTCCATAAGTAAAGCAGTTGCTTCTAACCTACAGCAGTGTTCTTTAGCCTACAATTGGTGAATAGAGAAGTGCTGAATAACCTGTAATTCAAATGGAAATTGTGGATCTTAGTGATCAAGAGCAAGGGTGACTAAAAGGTCTGTTAGAGAACCTCCAGGGCACAAGGTTTATCTAGTCCCACTCAAATGTAGAGATCTTTTTGATAAACTGATGTTTGGGTGTCATGAAGATATCTATATGAGGAGTGTGGATTGACAGTAGACAAGTAGTGCCACAAATTCCTTGAATTTTTTGGGCCAGAGAGAGCTATAGGCTTGGCCCTCTCTGCTCTCATGTGAGACAGTGTACCCCTTCAGGTGCTTATCTGTATTAATGTGGGTTAACATGGTGTTCAGTCCTTGTTTGCTGATACATTTTTCTAGGCCCACTTAGATGATGTCACCTATAGACTAGAAGGCAGTGGGACTTTTTATAGGTCATGACCTTGATGACCTTTATATCAGATCATCAGGGAAATTAAAAAGTCTTATAGAAGGACAGTAATGGTCTATTGCAATCTGTTCCACACAAGGGTAAAATGACTGTGATCATCTTTGTGGATAGAAATGCTGAAAGGTCATTTGCAGTCAGTTGCTGCATACCAAGTCCCCTTATCTTGGGAACTAGCCTCTGTGACAAGTCACAGTGTCAGGTACTACTGGTGTCAAGGGCCGTGCTGCAGCAACAAACCGTAATTGGTTGAGACTCCAGAAACCCAAAATCTTGTGCACAGGCAAGTTGGATAACTTGGCTTCCTTAAGCACAGCAATGAGGACAGGTATTTTTTTTTCTTGCTTAGGCAGTTATTTTTGAGAGACAAAGATATTCCTAGGTGCTGATAGATAGGTAGGTACACAGTCTTGCACATGTCTCACTAAAATGACATTAACTGCAGCAATTCTCTTTAAGGCAAGAAGGGGTTAATATAGATAATACATTTATACCAATAATGCCTTTAGTATGGGTACCATTTCAATGGACATTATTGGTGGTCTGATGTCCTACCTGTAGTCAAAAGGGTCCTATTGATAGTAGCCTCATATCCCAAACCATAGAGGATTATCTATTTTCTCCTCATTCTAGTGTCATAGATTGTGTGGATCATAGACATCTTTGTACCAGTATCCAAAAGAACCCAAATGCAATTATTTCCTGTATCCCCATTGAACTCTGACTTTATGCCCCCAAGGCCTAATCCTAGTGGGGGCATAAAGCCCTTGGCTTAGTCCCAAAGCTTAGAGTTCTGTTTAAAATTTGGCAGAGTTTTTCATTCATCTCAAGATGTACTGAGACAGGTGAAAAACAGCATGTATATAAATCATAGGGCCTTCATCCTGAAGACCGAAGAAGGCTTCCTATTGCACCCTCAGTGGCATATGACCTGGTCGTGAGCTCTTTGGTAGACAGCCCATCTCTCCTTTCATTTGAGAAAACATTGTTAAGTAAAAAAACCCAGAGATCTGTTCAGGAAGAACACTGCCTAGGTTTTCCAGGAGTATGTGCTTGATTACCATTTTTTAGTCATTCTCTCTGATGGTCTCTCTGCTATTTTGGCAGTAGTTGCTTTTCTTCATGCCCAGGAATTTGTTAGTTATGACCAAATTTTGTCATGGACCAATTGACCTGATCTTACAGGGAGGTTTAATTGAGCTTGATAATTGGGAGTGGCATGAGTGGACCAAGAAATCTGAGTCTAGTTAACAGTCTTTTTTAATTTTTATTTTTTAATTTTTTTTATGGTGACATTGGTTAACGAAATCCAATAAATTTCATCTGTACACTTTAACAGAAAGGCATATATATATTTACACTGTGTGTTCACCTCCCATTGTTAGATCTCTTTCTATTGGTTAACAGTCGTATCATTGACTCTTCTCATTCTCTCATTGTATAACCAAGGAACCACCAGTGTGGTTCACAGGGTTGGTATAGCCTCAGCAAGAGTGGTCCAAACATGTTTTTTAGTCATATGAAACTCATCAGAAGTGAGCCAAATCCTTCAGGGCCTAACTAATATTCAGTTGAGAAAGATAGAGTCTCAAGTATTTTCCTCTCACCCACTCCCTTTCCTCTACTTATTTAGACAAAGTAGCCCATAGTTATGTGCCCCCAAATGTGCCATTCTCCCTCACTTTAGTTAATAAGATTATCTCCTTCATTGTGGAGGTGAACTACCCAAGTCTCTAAGGTATATTCAGACAGCTGGGGAAAATGATCCTGAAGGGATCGACATTCTTTTTCATTAAAGAACAAGTCTCTATAACTGCATCATGGGTGTCCGTCAGTGCTAGGGTCCTGCTTAGAGTAAACAAATCACTAAGTACAACTGTACTTACAAGGCTCTCTGATGACTTTTAATCTCATCACCAGAGGACTATAAGCAATAACCCAGGAATTGCTTTGATAGCTTTCTCAGAGCCTCTCTGTTGAATCTCTATTTTGACCATTAGGCATTTTGGTCTTGTGGACAGAGGCTAAAGAGAAGGACTACTGGTTTCCCTCAGAACTGAGAAGTTTACATAAGCTGTTTGTTAGTACTCTCTAAGACCAAACTGCAGAGTCCATGGGGCAACTCATAAAACCCATGGCATAGCTGATGAAGTGCCCATGGGACCTTCAAACTCCAGCAAATAATCTACTACCAGCCCCCAAGAGACCCTGTGGACTTCTCTATTATCTCTCAAAAGCGACCCTGTGGGATTTCGGGTTTTTTTGTTTTTTGGTTTTTTTTTCCAGAATGACTTGTGCTTAGTCGACTATCCTAATATATGTGCCAATTTGTCACCAAGAAAGAGTTCCCAGATGTCTATGAGGTTACATAAGACAATGAGCCAAATTCAATGTACCAATTAAGCCTTTATTCACTTACTGTGACTATATAAACAGAAGGTTAAACAGAAATGGGAACATCTTACCAATGTTCACATTTTTCCATGGACTGACACCAAGCAAATGCCAGTTGTATCAGCACAGAAAGGAAATCTTTTTACTTCTGAGGGAGTCCCAGAAATAAGTGGAACTGCAGACTGGGAAAAGAAGGAGGTGAAAAGCCTAAGAGGGAGAAGTACTTATATACTCAGTTAGAATGGATAAATATGTCTTCAAGGTCCCCTAATAAGGTGGTCTTGGCAGAGGTACTTAAACAATATCTCATCTAAGGCTGCAAATGTCTCATAAGTAGCCCTCTGAATGCAAGAACCTAGTGTAGGAATAAAGATATGCGTAACAACTTGGACAGCCTGGAGGGACTTGAATCCTTGACAGCAACTCCTCCAGAGACTGCATTGCACTAGTTGTCAACCCAGTGTGATGTAGAGAAAGTAGCTTTCTCCCATTAGGCATTACCATGATAAGCCTTTGTAACTGTCCATGATCAAGCATAAAAAAATCACATGTGGCATTTTGACCTGGAGCTGTACTCTTCATATGTACATATGTACTTACACATTTACACACATATACATATTCATATACACACATATATACACATACATGTGCACATGTACATGTATATACACATGCACAGACATATTTAGAAATCATGAGTTCTCACAGATACTTTCATTCCTGTCCATGCCTCGGGGCTTGTTCTTGCCTTCCTCCATTTTATATGTGTATATCCTTTCTTTCAGAGCATGAATCAACACATTTATTCATTTTCTCAGTACTATAATATTTCTAGATTTGTTTTAGAATTGCTTAGCACATAGTACAAAAAAAATTAACCTACTAAAAAGATTCGTGAATTTATTTGTACCCCACTCTCTTGTCTAAGATTGAAGGTGTATGTCAAATAACCACCAGTTTTCAAATGGCCCCCAAATTCAAATCTCCCCCATGTTTCTATTGAGCTCTGATCTTAGCATAGGTCCTCAGATCTCTTCCTCAAATATAAGGACCTGACTAAAACTCTAAAATTGTTTATTTTTTAAAGCCTAGAAGTCTGAGTAAAACTAGACAGGTTCTCTGATTAATTTCAAAATTCCCTGAGAAGTATAAAGAGAAGAGTCCTTGTATTAGTCATAGGTGTCATCATCATCTGACTCTAGTTGGGCTGTCTTTTGGGTCTTCCTTGGACTGCCACTTGGCCAGGAGATTATTGGTGAAGAGTCCATAAATCTACATCTTGAGATTTGTTGAGTAACTAGACCCAAAAATTTGTTGGAAAAGCTCTTAACTAGATCATCCAGGAGTGAATGCTCAATTACCATTTTTAGGTCAGACGCTCTACTTGTCAAATTTTGCTCTCTAGCAGTAGCCACATTTTCATGTCCAGAAATTTGTCAGTTAAGACCTGGATTGTGTGATGGACCAATTGATTTGATCTTGTGATGAGATTTAATTGAACTAGATAATAGCAAGTATGGCATGAACAAATCCAGAAATCCGAGTCTGTTTAACAATCTCATCACCCACTGTTCTCACTCCTCATTATTGAACCAAGGGCCATCAGGATGGCTTACCACACACTTTGCAAATGGCTGTAGGTGCAGTCCAAACAAGTTTTTTTTTTTTTTAATAACTTTTTTAGGAAAAGTTTTAGGTTCGCAGAAATATTGACAGGAAGCTACAGAGATTTCCCATATACCTTTTGCCTCCACACATGCACAGACTTCCCTATTATTAACATTACTCACCAAAGTGGTACATTTGTTATAATTGATGAACCCACATTGACATATCATAATCACCCAAAGTCCATAGTTTACGTTAGTGTTCACTAAACAAGTTTTTTTAGTTGCAAGGAACTCATCACAAGTGGGCCACCCCACTTAGAGACCCAATAGTATCCATCTGAAGCAGACCTTGGTTGTTCATATTCTTTTTCCCAACCTTCTTTCCTTGGACAAAGTAGTCACTGTCAGGGCATTCAGAAAGAGAGGGTCTGTCATGATGTACCCAACAAGGTACCACTGTCCTTTACTAAGTTAACAGTATTACCTCTTTTATGGTGAAGGTGAACTACCCAAGTCTGTAAGATCTCCTCGGATGCTGGGCAAAGTGATCCTGAGGGCTGTACATTCTTTTTCATTGAACATGAGTTTCAAACACGTGATGTGTCAAAGCCTGCACATTGTACTATGGACATGTTTAGAGTTAACAATAGTCATTGGGTGGAATTTAGCAAGAAAGGTCTGCAGACTTATGACCAACTACCTTGTTTTCTGGTTTATTTTTCCAGTGTTTCATTTTGTAAAGATAACTATCAATCTCCCTTTTTCTTCTTATGTTTCTTTCTTTCTTTTCCAAGAGGTAGCGTACTAGATATCTTTCAGGTTTCTTTCTACTTAATATTATCTCATAGAAAGCTCTCTCAAGTCAGTTTACTGGGATCTTACTTATTCCTTTCACATTTGTATGAAAAACAGTTTGTATCACTGTGTGCACCATAGTAGATACCATAATTTATGGTATATATCATAGTGCATCCAACCAATCTTCTATACTTATACATTTAGGTAGTGTTTACTTTGCAATTAAAAATATGCTGTGATGATTCCCATTGTGAGTATACATTTTGATTGATCTGTTTTAAATTGTTTTCCTTTTCAATTATGATATAAAACACATGCATAAAATTTGCCACCATAATTTTAAGGATACAGTCTAATATTGTTAAGTATATTCACATCATAGTGCAATAGATCAAAATGATTTCTATATCCGTTAAAAAACATTTTCCCATTTCTCTCTCCTTCCAGTCCCTGGCAACCACTATTCTACTTTCTGTTTATACGACATGTCTATTTATATAATGTCCTCAAGGTTTATTCGTTAGCAGCATGTGACAAAATTTCTTGCCTTTTTAAGGATGAATAATATTTCATTATATGGATGTACTGTATTTTGTTTATCCAATCATCTGTCTATGAACATTTAGGTTGTTTCCACTTCTTGGCTATTGTTTTATGGCCTGCATTGTTTCTGCTGAGAAGTCCACTAGTATTCTACCTTGTATGTGACATGTTACTTTTCTCTTATTGCTTTTAAGATTTTCTCTTTGACTTTTGACAGATTGACTATAATGTGTTTCAGTGTAGGTCTCATTGGTTCTTCATAGTTGGAGTTCATCTAGCATGTTGAATTTATAAATCAATTTCTTTTTTTTTAAATTTGGGAAGTTTTTTTCATTATTTCTTCAAATAAATGTGTTCCTTTTTTCTCTATCTTTTCTTCTGGGGGTTTCATAATGAGTCCACTTGATATTTTCTCATAAGTCTTTATTCTCTCTTCGCTTTTCTTAATTTGTTTTGCCCTGCAGACTCAATATTTTCAAATGACCTGTCTTGAGGTTTGCTTTTTCTTCCTGATCAAGTCTGTTGTTAAGCCCCTGTAGTGAATTTTTCAATTCAATTATTGTATTGCTCAGCTCCAGAATTTGTTTTTTTTTTTAATAATTTCTATAACCGTTGATATCCTAATTTTCATCATGCATCATTTTTTTAAAAAATTTTATTTAGTTGTCTGTGTTCTCTTTCAGCTCACTAAGAATCTTTAAGACAGAAACCTGTGGGATTTTTTTAGGGTTGGTTTCTAAAGCTTATTTTGTTTCTTTAGGGGTACATTTTCCTTTTTATTTTTTGTATACTTTGTCATGTTTTGTTGAGATTTGGGAATTTGAAAACACAGTCACCTCTCTCAGTCTTTACAAATTAGCTTTGTGCAGGAGAATACCTTGACTAATCACCATGGCATAGAGGCTCTGATACTTCTCAAACCTTCCTGGGGGATGTGTCTTCTCTGAGTTTGTGTGTGCTCTTTTATTCCAGTATATATGGTTGCATTTAACTGCTAATTTTCCTAAGAGGCTCCTAAGGAAATGACAAGATTTTCTTTTCAGGAGCTTTTGTTTTTGTTTTCTGTATTATTCCTCTGCCTGTAATCTCTTGCTCTCCTATTATTTGCAAAACTGCATAATCCCTGCAGTTCTAATGTGCTATGATGTTTTCCTTTGGTCTCAGTAGCCTCCAACCTAGTATCCAATTATGCAGTTGTTCTCATCAGCATTTCAAGTCAGGCAAGACAGAAAGCAGTCACTCAGGCAGCTCCTAAACATGTCTGAAAGTTGAGTGAAAGCTAAAAACTGGGGGAATTTCTTGTGATTCTGGCACACTGTGACAGGGAGAAGCTGAGGCTTAGGTGGACAAAATGCCATAACCTTTCCTACCCTTTTTGGTGCAGTTTTTTTCTCGGTAAAAATTTGCTTGAGTGATACAGCTTCTTAATTGGTTCTTAGAGTTTTCAAAAAGGCATTTTGGTCTGTATATTGTCATTAACTCAGTATCACCATGGGAGAACAAGGGCCTGCAGCTTCCCAGTCCTCCATTTTGCTGTTGTCTTATTCTAGGATTAAGTTTTAACTTAAGTATAAAAATCCTAGGAAAAATAGAGAATAATGTGAAGTACATTTGATGCCTAGAATTACTAATAAAATAGTGAGACAGTTTCAACACGTATCCATTACAACTCCTCTATTTTATATTATATCTGGCATTGTGTTAATTTACCTGTAACTTTATAAAAATGAGAAGAAATTCTTTTGTATACTGGTTATAAATTTGAAAGTTAGGAGTTGAACAGTAAGTGAAAACAGTTTTCACAATCTCTTTTTTTAATTTATTTGACTAAATGATTCTTTTTATGTAGATCAGGATGATGTAACAGATGAAAAGCTTATGCTTGAGGTTCAAGACTCAGTATCAAAAACACAAATGCAAGTGAAGAAACAAAAAATGTCTAAAGAAGAAGAACACACTAGTAAGTATAATAATTATAGGTAACTTTAATTTGTTTTAATTAAACTCAGTAGAAGATATTATTTTCATTGGTTCATAAATATGTATTAAGATTATATTTTATGGAACATTGATAGTTCTTTTGACCTTAGTTATAAATATCCTAAGATAATTAGAGAACAAAAGTCAAAGTATGTGTAACTTTCATTTGTATTTTTAATTGTAATATTTCTTTACAGCATAGATGATACACTCAAAGACCAAGGCCCAATTACAGGCCAATAATTTTCTCACAAAGGATTTATACCTTTTAGTAGACTGTCAGATTATAGGTCCAAAACCCCAGTAGGTATCTCTGACCTGTGATAGTAGCCTTCTGCCCCAGACTTTAATTGATAAACAGAGGTGTTGCTGAGAATTGTATCTCAAAGAGTGAATAGGAAAGGTGCTCGAGAAGCCTGCTGGAGAGCCTCAAATGCATTCTTTTGATTGTGGCCCCACTGAAAGGAGTGGCCTTCGAGATACCTTAATAGATGTGTGCTTGAGAACCTACATGAAGAATATGAGATTGCAAGTAGCCAAATAGTTACACCAATAGCTGGGCCTCATTTTCATTTGCTGAAGCAGAATGGTCATGGGCCTAGCTTGGCAGTCTTATTCTCTGGAATGAGCCATTGTAGCCCTTATAGATCATTCACAGGAATTTTAATTAAGTACTAGGTGCCTTGTCTGTAAAAATGGTTCAGCCATGTTGACACATGTGGATCAATAAGGTATCTAGTCCTTGTTAAGTGATATCCTTGTTTGGGCCCACTTGAAGGATGTTCTCAATAGCAGTGGTCCCCAACCTTTTTGGCACCAGGAACCAGTACTCCTATGAGAGTCTCATGCCTGATGATCTGAGGTGGAGCTGAGATGGTGATGCTAGTGCTGGGGAGCAACTGCAAATACAGATGAGCTTTGCTTGCTCGCCTCCTGCCGTGTGGCCCTGTTCCTAACAGGCCATGGACCGGTACCTGGGGTTTGGGGACCACTGATTACTAAAGTGTTCACTCTGGGTGTAGGATGTTTCTAGGTCATGACTATGCATTGATGACAAGGAATTTATGTAGCCTTGTGGAAAGATATTAGTGATGCATTTCAATCCATTTCACATATGGAAAACTGATCTCGATCATCCATGTGGACAGAGATGTTTCATAGGGTCTTGGCATTGTCTAGTACAGAATTTCAAACCCTCATTAGGGACAGTAGCTTTCATGGTCACAATATTCAATACAACGAATTCCTCAGTTCTATATCACTGAGCTGCCTATAATTACTGGATCTCTATACACACAATGACATATGTCCAAATCCATTGAGTTATTAAATGGAGAAATTGTCTCACTAAGCTCATCAATATGGGCAGTTATTTTTCTTTTTCTTTCCTTGGCAGTTATTTTTGAGAAACAAGGCACTAGATGCTGATGGTTGGTTTCACAGTCTTCCACCTGTCTTCCTAAACAAACAATTTTTATCAGAGTTTAGGAGTGAATGCAAGTAGGGGTTCATGTAGACAATACATCTATACCAGTAATGCATTTAATAGTGAAGGCCATAACAATGGAGTACTGAAGTGTCCTGAGTGGGCACACCATTGTCGAGTCTAGGTAAGATTCCCATTGGTGGTGGCTTTGGACCCAAAGCCAAAGAGAATTATTAGTTTCCCTCTTGTTCTGGTGTTAGATGTTGTGAAGATCACGGTCACTTATGCACCAATATCCCAAAGGCTTGGAAATGCAATTCTCCTGCACGTCCCCATTGAACTCTGACTTTAGCATAAGTCCTCACATCCCCACTGGGTACATGGGGCCAAGCCTAATCCAGTCTTGTTTATTTTTGAAAGCCATAAGGTCTTGGTAAAAGTTGGTGGAGTACTCTGATTCATCTTGCCTAAATAAAACTTTGTGCCCTTTGATTGACACCTGCTTGTTTTACCCTCCCCTCAGCTTCTGGTAACAACCATTCTACTCTCTGCTTCTATGAGTTTGACTATTTTAGATTACTCATATACGTTGGATTATGTAGTATTTGTATTCCCATGTCTGGCTCTATTTCACCTAGCCTAATGTCCTCTGGGTGCATCCATGTAGTTACAAATGACAGGATTTCCTTTTAAAGACTAAATAATATTTTGTTTGTCTGTAAATACCACATTTTCTTTGACCGTTCATCTGTTGATGGACATTTAGGTTGCTTCCATGCTATGGTCATTGTGAATAAGCTGCAATGAACATAGGAAGGTAGATACCTTTTTGAGATCCTGATTTCAATTCATGTGGAAACATATCCAGAAGTGGGATTGCTGGATCACATAGTAATTCTATTATTAATTTTTTTGAGGAAGATTCATACAGTTTTCCATAGCAGTTGCCCCAATTTACATTCCCATAAAAAGTGTACAAAAGTTTCCTTTTTTTGAAAATTTATTTGAAAATTTATTTTTCTTATGGTGACATTGGTTAATTAAATCCAGTAAGATTCAGGTGTACAATTCAACAGTAAGGTGTGTGTATGTGTGTGTGTGTGTATATATATATATATATGTATATATATATATATATATATATACATATATAACATCATGCATATACGTAATGTATGTATATATATATGTAATAATATATATATATATATACATATATATATATACATATATATATACATACAACAGTAAGGTGTGTGTATGTGTGTGTGTGTGTATATATATATATGTATATATATATATACACACACACACACATACACACACCTTACTGTTGAATATATATATTGCATTGCGTGTTCACCACCCATAGTTAGATTTTTTTCTGTTACCACATATTTGACCTCTTTTACCCCATCTACCTACCCCCTCACCTCTCTCTACCACCCTCTGGTAACCACTAGTCTATAGTCCATGTTCATGAGTCTTTGTTTGTCCTGTTCATTGTTACATTTAGGTTTATATCCCACATGTAAGTGATATGTGGTTTTCAACTTTTTCTGTCTAGCTTATTTTGCTTGGCATGATTATCTCAAGGTCCATCCATGTTGTTGCAAATGGCAGTATTTCATCCTTTCTTATGGCTGAATAATATTCCATCATATATATGTACTACAGCTTCTTTATCCAATCATCTATTGTAGGACATTTCAGTTGCTTCCATGTCCTGACCACTGTGAATAATGCTGCTATGAACATTGTTGTGCAAATATCTTTTCAGATATGGATTTTCAAGTCTTTGAAGTAAATACCCAGTAGAAGGATTGCTGGATCATATGATAGATCAATTCTTAGGTTTTTGAGGAACCTCCGTACTGTTTTTCTATAGTGGCTATACCAATTTGCAATCTCACCAGCAGCGTATGAGGGTTCCTTTTTCTCCGCATCCTCTCCAACATTTGTTGTTACTTGTCCTGTTGATAACAGCTACTCTAACAGGTGTGAAGTGGTATCTCATGGTTTTGATTTGCATTTCCTTAATAGCTAATGATGTTGAGCATCTTTTCATATTTGTTGGCCATTTGTATGTCTTCTTGGGAGAAGTGTCTGTTCAAGTCTTCTACCCATTTTTAAATTGGATTATTTGTTTTTTTGTTGTTATTGAGTTGTGTGAGTTCTTTGTATTTTTTGGATATTAGGCTCTTATTGGAGGTGTTACTTGCAAATATATTTTCCCATTCGAATGGTTGTCTCTTTACTTTGTTGATGGTTTCTTTTGCTGTGAAGAATCTTTTTAGTTTGATGTAGCCCCATCCACTTATTTTTGCTTTTACTTCCCTTGCATTTGAGATCAAATTCATAAAATCCTCTTTAAGTCCAAGTTCCATGAGTTTAGTTTCTATGTTTTCCTCTACATATTTTGTTGTTCAGGTCTTATATTCAGGTCTTTGTTTCATTTTGAGTTAATTTTTGTGTGTGGTGATAGACAGCAATGTAGTTCCCTCTGGGTTAAGGTATGGGTGGTGAGGCTCAGTCTCGTTTTTTGCAACCACAACTGGTGGTAATCAACTGTTGCTTTTCTGCCTTCCTCACTTCTCTGCAGTCCCCACTTCTCTGTTTTCTGCCCTAATCCCTGGTCACTGCCACTGTGTGGAGCTCATAGCTTTCTCAGGCAGGGCAGTTCAGGGAATGCACAGCATGTTCTCCCCTTCCCTTCTCCTGAAGGGAGCTCCAGCTGGGACAGGAAGCTTCTTTGTTTCTCCCAGTGTACAGTTTGACTGCTGTGGTTCTGACCTATGGTAGCTTTGTAATATAGCTTGAAATCAGGAAGTGTGATGCTTCTAGCTTATTTTTTCTTTGTCAATAGTTCTTTGGCCATTTAGGGTCTTTCGTGATTCCAGATAAATTTTGAGATTGTTTATTCTGTTTCTGTTTAAAAATGTCAATGGAAATTCGATAAGGATTGCATTGAATCTGTATATTGCTTTGGGTAGTATAGACAGTTTAACCATATTAATTCTTTCAATTCATAAGCATGGAATATCTTTCCATTATTTGTGTCTTCACTTTCTTGCAACAACATCTTATAGTTTCAGTGTATGCATGTTTTATCTCCTTGGTAAAATTTATTCTTAGGTATTTTCTCTCTTTTTCATGTAATTATAAATGGGATTGTTTTCTTAGTTTGTCCTTCTGATAGTTTATTTTTAGTGTATATAAATGTAATTGATTTTTGTATGTTTATTTTGTATCCAGCAGTGTTACTAAATTTATTTATTAGTTTTAACATTTTTTTGGTGCAGTCTTTACGGTTTTGTAATATAATGTCATATTATCTGCAAATACAGACAGTTTTGCTTCTTCCTTTCCAATTTGGATGCCTTGTATTTTTATTATTACCTAATTGCTCTAAGACTTCCCAATACTATGTTGAACAAAAGTGGTGAGATTGGGCATTTTTGTTACTGATTTTAGAGGAAAAGCTTTCAGATTTTCACTTCGGAGTATGATGTTAGGTGTAGGCTTTTCATATATGGCAGTTATTGTTGAGGTAAATCCTTCTACATTGAATTTATTGAGAGTTTTTATCATAAAAAAGTATTGAATTTTTTCACATTTTTTTTTCTGTAACTTGAGATGATCATGTTATTTTCATTCTTTTCTCTGTAATGTGGTGTATCATATTGATTTCTGTATCTATGGGATAAAGCCCACCTGGTTATGATGTACAATCTTTTCAATGTGCTGTTGAATTTTGTTTGCCAGTAGTTTGTTGGGAATTTTTGCATCTATGTTTATTAGGAATATTGGCCTATTTTCTTTTCTTGTGGTATCTTTGGCTTTTGTATCAGGATAATGCTGGCCTCATAAAGTGAATTTAGGAGTTGCTATTGGTGAATGTTTGTGTCTCCCTATAATTTATGTTTTGAATCATAATGCCCAATGTGATGAAATTAGGAGTGGGGCTTTGGGGAAATGCTTAGGTCATGATATTCATCACCTCCGCTGCCATATGAGGACACAGCAAGAAGGTGCCAGCTATGAATCAGGAAGGAGACCCTCACCAAAATGTGACCCTTGCTACCTCCTTGACCTTGGATTTCCCAGCCTCCTGAAATAAATGTATGTTGTTTATAAGCTACCTATTTTGTGGAACTTTGTTGTATTAGCTTGAAGGGACTAAGATATGTGTTCTTTTTAAAAATTAATTATTTTATGTATTAATTTATGGAAGAGTTTAAAAAGAGTTGGTGTTAGTTCTTCAAATTTTGGTAAAATTCACCTATAAATCATCTTGTTTCGGGCTTTTCTTTGTTGTGTGGTGTGGCTTTGATTACTGTTTCAATCTCCTTATTTGTTATTGATCATTCAAACTTTTTATTCCTTCTAAATTCAGTCTTGTTATGTTGTATGTGTCTAGGAATTCATTCCTTTCTTCTAGGTTGCCCAATTTGTTGTTATTTAATTGTTCATAATATTCTATTAATTTTTTTTTAAATTTGTGATATCAGTAGTAACATGTCTTTTTCATTTGTGATTTTATTTATTTTAGTCTTCTCTCTTTTTAAATCTAGCTATTGCTTGTCAATTTTGTTTATCTTTTCAAAAAACCAACTCTTAGTTTTATTTTTTCTATTGTTTTTCTATTTTATTTATTTTTGCCCTAACCTTTATTATTCCCTCTTTCTGCTAACTCTGAGCTAAGTTTGTTTTTCTCTTTCTAGTTCCTTGAGGTGTGAAGTAAGTTTTTTAATCTGGGATCTTTCATTTTTGCTGCTGACAGACAATCTACCCATGCCAATTTCTTCATGTTCTATCTGAGGTGAGATAGAAGTGAACCTCTCAGGCAGCACCCTGAAAGGCTTTGAAAGCCTAACACTTCCCTTTCTTTTTCTCCCATGGGAGAAATTGTGGGTACGAGTATCTCTCTCAGTACTAAGCTGTGCTGGCTTGGCAAAGGGCTGACATGAGTAAAGTGAAACTGTTCTTACCTGTTTTAATGTGGCTGTTCTATGACGTTGTGCTCCATCGGGGTGCTGGAACCTCTAAGTTGGACTCTTGAGCTCTCATAAATGTATTTTGTCTATGGATAGTTGATAAATCAGTGTTTCCATGATTTATAGGACTGGAATCTCCTAGTCTGTCATCTTTCTGATGTCACTCTCTAAATTATTTTAAATTAAACTCATCACAACATTTTTTTCTTTGGTTCATAAATCAGTATTTGAGCATATATTTGAGCACATATTTTATAGCAGTTTCACTCTCAACTTAGCATGTGAATACCCCAGCATAAGTACAGAACAAAAGCCAAAGTATTCATATCTTTTGGTTGGTAGTTATAGTCATAAGAGTATTTCATGATCATAGGTCATCAAGACCATAAAACAGCCCATAATAGTCTCTTAAAGGAATTTTACCTTTCATCTGACTCTAGAAGATTATGGCACCAAAACTCTTCTGCAACATGTTCCAAACACCAAACTGAGAAATTGCTGAGATCTGTAACCCAAACACAAGTGGGGACCAGAGGGGCCAAAAGGATGGACAGTGAGAAGCCTGTTGGAGGGCCTCCAGGGCAACCTATTGTTAAGTCCAACTAAAAGGCAGAGACCTTTTTGGTGTCTGGATAGATGAATGCCTTCAAGATAACTACATGGTGAATGTTGAAGCACTAATAGCTGAAAAGTCCCACCAGGTATTGGGCCTCCTTTGTATTTGTTGAGACTTAGAGTAACTAAAGCTTGGCAATTGTCTCCTATGGAATGAGACATACTGTCCCTTTGCAATTTACTACCAGAGATTTCACTTGGGAACTGGGTCCTTGTACTTCCTCTGTATTAATGACCCAGCCTTGTTGCCACATGTGAGTCCACGTGTTCTCTCTTTGTTAAGTAATGACTTTCTCCAGTCTCAATGGAGGATATCATTAATATATGGCTACTGCTCCATGTAGGAGTAGGACTTTTTTCAGGTCATGGCATTGTAAAAAGATATTAAAGGTGTATTACAACCCATTATACATGTGGCAAACTGATCCTGATTATTTATGTGGACAGTGATGCTAAAAGGGACATTTGCAATGTCAATTCCTTCATACTTATTCCCTTCAGCTTGGGCATTAGCCTCTATGGCAGTCACAATATCAGGTGACACTAGTGTTTCAGCGTAGCAAGACTGTAGTGAGCCTCTTGTAATCAGTTGAGTCATCATGCACCTGAGGCCTAATCCACATGCCAGATGGGGTAACTGAATGAGGAAAGCAGTTTCATGGAGAATTTCTGCCTCAGTAACTCAGTAATGAGGAAGCTATCTCTTCTCCTCCAGGTAGTTGTTTTAGTAGTCAAAGGCATTACGCACTAGTAATCTGTTAAGTTCAGATTTTTTTACGTGGGGCCATTGAAAATGTTCTCAATTGCATTATTTCCTGTCATGGCTTGGGGATGAGGATAGAGGGTTAGGAATACACACACAGACACTACATATATTACCAACAACATAGTAATGGAAGCCATAGTAATGGAGTTTTCTAGTGGCTTGAAGGGTCTGGGTAAGGGTCTTCTAGGCAACTGTCTCAAACTCGGCACCAGAGAGTATCATCTGTTTCCCCCTAATCTTGATCCAAAAGGCCCAAGAAATGCAATTCTTCCTCACCTCTCCATTTATTTTTAAAGTAGAGAGGCCTGGATAAAATTAGGGCAATGTTCTCTGATTTATCTCAAGATTCACTAGGAGGATTGCAGGGAATAGTGCTTATATTAGTCCTATGACTCATCACGATGTGGACTCTAGTGGGGTTCTGTGTTGGATATTATCTGGTCACAAGTATCTGATGGAGAGCCTATCAGTCTCCTCCTTGAACCCCATTGTTTTGTAACAAAACCCCTTATATGTTTTTTTGGAGAGACCTTAACCAGATGATCCTGGAGTAAGTACTCAATTACCATTTTTACATCACTCTGACTGCTAGTGAAAAGTTGGTGTATTGCCAGTAGCTGCTTTTTCTTTGCTTGGAAAATTTTTAGTTAAGATCTGGATTGTGCCATAAATCAATTGACATCACCTTATAAGGAGATTTAATTGATATAGGTAACCAATGAGAGTGGCAAGAATGAATTTAGATCTGAATCTGTTAAACAATATCATCATTTACTATTCTCAATCTTCATTGTTGAACCAGGGACTATCCAGTGGCTGCAGAGGACCTTGCAGTGTAGTCCACAAAAATTGTTCAGTGGCATGAATTCACCATGAGTGAACCAAATCAGTCCAAGACCAAATAGCAGCTAGCTAAGGAAGTAGAGGGTCTCATGGATACATGACATTTCCTCTACCTGCCTCCGTCTTTATCTTCCTTGGGCAAAGTGACCACTGAAAGACATTCTGAATGAGGGGTCTGTAGTGATACACATTACAGTGCTGCTGTCCCTAGCTAAGTTTAATAAGATTATTTCTTTTACAGTAGAGGCAAACTACCTAAATCTCTATGGGGTTTTTTTTGTTTGTTTGTTTTTGGTCTCTGGCAAAGCAATCTTGAGGGCTCTACATATTTTTTCATTAAACATGAGAAGAATTTGCTACCTCATAATTCCAGGGACATGCTTAGATTTAACAACAGTCATTGTGTACAATTCCGTGTGCAGGGTCTATACAACTTTTGGTGACCAACTACTTTGTTTTCTTGTTGATCTTTCTTGTGTTCTTTTTGTAAAGATAAGTATCTATTTTTTTTTATTTTCTATTCTTTTTTTCTCCTAAGAGATAGCGTAATTGATATCTTCTATTTCTGTTTCCCCCGACCCTCCAATTAACCTTTCTCCTAGCAATCCCTCCAAGATGGGTTATAGAGAACTTTTTTTTATCATTTTCAGAGTGTATGCATGATTTTTGTACCACATTATGTACCATAATTGATAGTACATAGCTTATAATTCAACCAGTCTCATATGCTTATACATTTAGGAGCTTTTGAGTATTTTGCAATTAAAAACGTAGTATAATAAATAACCTTGTACATAAGCATTTTCATTGTTTGGTCTATGACTATATATTAACCTAAATTATAAATAATCTAAAATAAGTAGGAGCTAATATAAAATATATTTGGTGCCAAGAAATGTTTACAAAATAATGAGATTGCTTCAACACAAATACACTTTAAAATTCTTCTCATCATTTTTACATCACATTTAGCATAACGGTAATTTATTTATATTTTATGTTTATAAAAAAGAGAAATACTGCTACACACTTGTTATAAAATTAATTTCTAAGAATTTCACAATAGATCTGTTTTTCTGTTCAGTGTGCTAAATGCTTATCTTTATGTAGCTCATGATGGTGTACCAGAAGAAAACCTTTTGCTTAAGAAAGAAGACTCAATATCAGAAACAGAAATGCAGGCAAAGAAACAAAAAATGTCCCAAGGTGAAAGACTCATTAGTAAGTATAATAATTATGAATAACTTTAAGTTATTTTAAATTATACTTATCAGAGGATTTTTTTTTATTTTGTTGATAAATATGTATTCGGGCATATATTTTATAGAATTTTTACACTTTGACTTAAAGTGTGAATACTCTAAGATAATTAGAGAACAAAATCAAAAATAATGATAACTTTTGATTGGACTTCTTGTCTTGAGACTATTCCATAGTCATGGGTCATGTACTTAGTATCTACCAAAGCCCAATAGTAGGCCAATAATTGTCTCAGAAAGGGTGTGTACCTTTCAGCTAGCTATTCCTAGAGATGGTGAATTTGAAGGTCCAACAGATGCTTCTGACCTGTGGCAGTGTCTTCTGCCTTAAGCTCTAATTGATGAAGTTAGAGAGGTTGCTTAGGTCTGTAACTCAAAAGACAAAATGGATCAGAAGAGCCTAGGGGAAGGGTAGCCTGGGTACCTTGCTGGGGGCCTTCCAGGTCCTCCTCCCAGTTGTTGCCCCATTGAAAAGAAATAACCTTTCTTGTAACCCTATAAATGGGGTTAAAAATGCCAGTAGATGAATTGTCCCATCAATTTCTGGACCTCATTTTAAATTGCTGGACCAGAGACAGCCAAAGCTAGTCTTATCCCATGGAATTAGATACCATATATCTTATAAATCATTCCTAAGAATTTCCCTTGGGTACTAGGTACTTGTCCCATATCTATAATAATGTTCCAGCAAGTTGCTACCTGGATGTCAACAGGGTGTCCAGCCCTTGTTGGGTAGCTCCCTTGACCCAATAGAATTATATTAGCAATAGAGTAGAAGGATAGTCCTTCCTTATGTAGTGGGATCTTTTCCAGATTATGCTCTATGCATTGCTTATGTGAGGATGAACTGACCTTAATCATGCCCATGTAGAAGAATACTGAAAATGGCATTTGCAATATCAATAGCTACATAACAAGTTCCCACATTCTGGATAATAGTTTCTACAGCAGTCACAACGTCAGATACCACTAGTGTCAAGAGCTGTCCTGTGGATTATATAGCCAAAATCAATTGAGTATCTATGAACTCTAAGGCCAAGTGCACAAGTCAACTGAATTATTGAATGGGGATATAGTCTCAAGGAGACTTTTGCTGCATTAAGTTCAGCAAAGAAGGCAGTCATTTCTTTTTCTTTCCCAGGCATATTTGGTGTGTGTGGGTGGGCAGGACAAATGTGCTAGGTGCTGGTAATTGGATAGGTGCACAACCTTCTATTGCAACTTTAAAATGGCCCTAACTGCCCTAATTTCTATCAGGGCTTGGAAGAATATGAGTGGAGTTGCACATAGGCAATACATCTATAACAATAATACATTCATTTTAGGGTGCTATAAAGTTGAGTTGCTTTTTTTGGCCCAAAGGGTCCCACCTGTAGTTGGGTCTGGGTAAGGATCCATTGGTATTGGCCTTAGACAGCTAGACAGCATTATTACTTTCCCTGTCAAGTGCTGTCAAGGGTTGTCATGATTTACAGCCACCTCTGTACCACCATTCAAAAGGCCCAAGAAATGCAATTCTATAACATTTCCCAATTGATTCCTTTCCTAAGTAGAGGTCCTCTGGTACACACTGGGGGACATGGGGACCTGGCCTATCTCATGGTCTTGTTCATTTTTGAAAGCTGAAAGCTAGGGTGAAAACTGGCTGCGCTCTTTGATTCATGTCAAGATTCATTGGAAGGAATCAAGTTATAACACTTGTTTTAGTCATAGTGACTATCACAATGGCACAGGCTTTTGAGGGCCCTGTGGCTACTATCTGTTCATGAGTACCTTGAAGAGCCCATCAATCTCCTCATCTGAGAACCCATTGGTGGGTAGCCACACTCATAATTCTCTTAGAGAAGGCCTTTGCTGAGTTTGTCCAGGTGTACCCAAATACTATTCTTTCCCATCACTTTCTTTGTTGGCTAGTGGTTGCTATCTTTACAGTAGATGATATTTCATGCTCAAAATTTGTCAGTTAAGATACAAATTGTATGGTAGGCCAATTGACTGGACCTTATGAGGTTTAATTGAGCTTGATACTCCAAAATTCTGACATGAATAAACCTAGAAATCATAGCCTAGTTAAAAGTCTCACAATTACTCTCTCCTTACTCCATCACTGTAGACCCTAAGGACCATCAGCAGGATTTGGGGGCCACTGTAGCCTTTACCAGAGTGATCCAAAATGTTTTTCAGTGGAAGAAACTCATCACAAGTGGATCCTTCCTTTGCAGCCAACATAGTACCCAGCTGAGGAAGGAGAGGGTCTCAGATATTTATGTTCTTTCATTTACCTCTTTCCCTCCACTTCCTTGGGCAATGTAACTGTTCTCAAGCCTCTCCTAAGGAGTTCTTTATTCGCTTGTCCATAGATGCCAGTGTTCTTTACTATGTTTTAAAAGATTATCTCTTGTATTGAGTAGGGGAATTACCCAGTCTCAAAGTTTTCTTCAGGTGTCTGGACAAAGTGATCCTCAGGACTCTACATTCTTTTTCATTAAAGCGTGGATCTCAAATTAGAGTCATAGGCTGACCATCAGCACTAAGAGAATGCTTAAAGCTAATAATAGTAATTAGTGTAACTCAGCATGAAGGGTCTCCAATTACTTTATGTTCTGTTGCCAGAGGACCATAATAAGCAGTAGCCAAGGTGTTGCTTTCCTAGCTTCCTCAAAGCCGATCTATTGAATATCTAATTTGACTACCTACTGTGTATCTTGGTCAGTGAATCAGGAGCTAAATAGAATGACAATTGTTCATGCTTAGAACTGAAAAGCATAGTGTATGTAAATAATACAAAATTCTGGAGAGCTCCATGGTGTCCACTAGCACTTCTGGAAATGCATTGGCCTAACTGGTGATGTGCCCTGTGGGACCCTCTGACTCTTGCAAATGATCCAGTAATATCTATCCCATGAAAGAGTATTATGGACTCATTAGCACCTCCCAAAGTACTCTTTCCAGAAAGTAATTTTACCTTAGAGACTGCACTGTTTGCTGAGCCAATTTGTCAGAGAGAAAGCTGCCAGTTTTGACTTGGACAATTAAGGTAACAAGCCAAATTAAAAATAACAATTGAATTTTTAAAAACATTTATGTAACTTCATTCTTTTTGCTCTGAACTTTATTATTTATTTTAAATTAAGTTTATCAGAGTAACATTTGTTAATACAATTATATAATTTTGGGGTATACATTATAATTTGACATCTTTATATTCTATTGTGTGTTTACCACCCAGTTTCCTTCAGCTACCACATTTTTGATCCCCTTTACCCACTTCAGCCTCCCCCTACTCATATATTTATTGCTTGCACAATCTACCTTTTTTTTTTAGCATTTTATTTTATTATTAGTTTCAAGTGTCTAACATTGGTTAGACATTTATATAGTTTATGAAACGATCCTGATGATTACTACATCTTCCTTCTGGCTCTACACATAGCAATTACATTACTAATGACTGCATCCCCTATGCCCTGTTCCCCATCCCTGTGACCATCTATCAACTGATAATTTGTACTTCTTTAATCCTTTGCCCCTTTCTCCTAGTTCCCCAATCTCCCTCCTCTCTAGTCATCACCAGATTGTCCTCTATATTTGTGAGTCTGTTTTGGATTAGTTTGTTCATTTTGTTCCTTAGATTCCTCCGATAAGTGAGATCATATAGTATTTGTCTTTCTCTATCTGACTTATTTCACTTAGCATAATAATCTCTAGGTCTATCCATGTTATTGCAAATGATAGGATTTCATTTTTTTAAGGTCTGAGTAATAGTCCATTGTATATATGAACCATAACTTCTTTATCCAATCATCTGTTGATGGGCATTTAGGTTGCTTCCATACTATGGCTATTGTAAATAGTGCTGCCATGAACATAGGGATGCATAGATATTTATGAATTGTTTTGGCTTTCTTTGTATAAGTACCTAGAAATGCAATTTCTGTGTCAAAAAGTAGATCCATTTTTAATTTTTCAAGGAACCTCCAGACTGTTTTCCATAGTGGCTATACCAATTCGCAATCCCACCAACAGTGTATGAGGGTTCCTTTTTCTCCACATCTTCTCCAACACTTGTTGTTCTTTGATTTATTGATCATAGCCATTCTGATAGGTATGAGGTGATATCTCATTGTGGTTTTAATTTAAATTTCTTTGATGATTAGTGACCTTGAGCATCTTTTCATATGTCTACTGGCCATTTGTATTTCCTCTTTGGAGAAATATTTGTTCAGGTCTTCTGGCCATTTTTTTTTTTAATTGGATTGTTTTTTTTGTTGTTGAGTTGAATGAGTTCTTTATATATTTTGGATATTAACCCTTCTTCTCCCCTTCAGTAGGTTGTTGTGTTTTTTTTTCTTTTATTGAGGGTTTCCTTTGCTGTACAAAAACTTTTTAGTTTGATGTAGTCCCATTTGTTTATTTTTTCTTTTGTTTCCCTTGCCCGAGGAGATATATCCCTAAAGAAATTACTAGTAACAATATTAGAGAGTTTACTGCTTATGTTTTCTTCTAGGAGTTGTATGGTTTGGGTCTTACATTTAAGTCTTTAATCCATTTTGAGTTTAGTCTTGTATATGGTGTAAGAACGTGGTCCAGTTTCATTTTTTTTGCATATGTCTGTCCAATTTTCCAAACACCATTTACTGAAGAGACTGTCTTTACCCCATTATATGTTCTTGCCTCCTTTGTCATGGTATTAAATGAGTGTATAGATGTGGATTTATTCCTGGGCTCTCTATTCTGTTCCATTGATTAATGTATCTGTTTTTATGCCAGTTTTTATGCTCTTTTGATCACTGTAGCCTTGTATTATAATGTGATATCAGGCAGCGTGAAACCTCTAACTTTATTCTTTCTCAAGATTGCCATGGCTATTCAGGATCACATATGGTTCCATATACATTTTAGGATTATTCGTTCTAGCTCTCTGAAAGAATGTCATTGGTATTTTTATAGGAATTACATTGAATCTATAGATTACTTTGGGTAGTATTACCATTTTAATGATGTTGATTCTTTCTACCCATGAGCACAGTATATGCTTTCATTTATTTGTATCTTCTTCAATTTCTTTTTCAATGATTTATAATTTTCTGAAAACAGATCTTTTACCTCCTTGATTAACTTAAATACCTAAGTATTTTGTTGTTTTTGATGCAATTATAAATGGGATTGTTTTCTTAATTCTCTTTCTGAAAGTTCATCTTTGGTGAATAAAAATGCAACTGACTTCCAAATGTTAATTTTGTATCCTGCTACTTTACCGAATTCCTTGATCAGTTCTAACAGTTTTTTGGTGGAATCTTTAAGGTTCTCTATATACAATATCATGTCATCAACAAATAATGAGAGTTTTATTTCTTCTTTTCCAATATGAGTAACTTTAATTTCTCTTTCTTGTCTGATTGCTGTGTCTAGGACTTCCAATACAATATTAAACATAAGTGGTGAAAGTAGGCATCCTTTTCTTGTTCCTGATCTTGAGGAAAATGCTTTTAGCCTTCCTCCACTGAGCATGTTGTTAGCTGTGGGTTTGTCATATATGGCATTTATTATGTTGAGGTATGTTCCCTCTATTTCCACTTTGCTGTTAAATGCTTTTTCTGCATCTATTGATATGACCAAATGATTTTTATCTTCAACTTGTTAATGTGTTATATGACATTAATTGATTTGCAGATATTGTACCAAATTTGCATCCCAGAAATAAATCCAACTTGATCACGGTGTATAATATTTTTAATGTATTGCTGAATTTGGTTTGCTAATATTTAGATAAAGATTTTTGCATCAATGTTCATTACAGATATTGGCTTATTGTTTTGTTTGTTTGTTTGTTTTTGTAATGTCTTTGTCTGGTTTGGGAATCAAGGTAATAGTGGCCTCATAAAAAAAGTTAGAGAGCCTTCTCTCCTCTTGAATTTTTTGGAATATTTTGAGAAGAATAGATGTTAATTCTTCTTTGAATGTTTAGTAAAATTCTCCTGTGAAGCAGTCAGGTCCAGGACTTTTGTTTTTTGACAGATTTTTTGATTACTGATTTTATTTCCTTGGTGGTAAACGGTCGGTTCAGATTTTCAGTTCCTTCTTGACTCAGTCTTGGGAGATCATATGTTTCTAGGAATGTGTCCATTTTTTCCAGATTGTATAATGTATTGGTGTATAATTGCTTGTAGTATTTTTTTATGATCCTTTGTATTTCTGTGGAAATGGTAGTTATTTCTCCTCTTTCATTTCTAATTTTATTGATTTGTGACCTCTCTCTTTTTTCTTTGATGAGTCTGATTAAGGATTTATCAGTCCTTTCAAAGAACCAGCTCTTAGTTTTATTGATCTTTTGTATTGTTTTTCTAGACTCTATTTAGTTTATTTCTGCTCTGATCTTTATTATTTCTTCTCTTCTAGTCACTTTGGGCTTTGTTTACTATTCTTTTTCTAGTTGTTTTAAGTATAAGTTTAGATTGTTGAGCTTTTTCTTGTTTCTTGAGGTAGGCCTGTATTGCTATGAATTTCCCTCTTAGGACTACTTTTGCTGTGTCTCACAGATTTTGAGTTGTTGTGTTTTTATTTTCATTTGTCTCTAGATATCTTTTTATTTCTTCCTTGATCTCATTGATAACCCATTCATTTAGTTGCCTGTATTTAGGCTCCATGCATTTATGTATTTTCCAGTTTTTTTCTTGTAGTTGATTTGTAGTTTCATAACATTATGATCAGAGAAGGTGGTTGATATCATTTCAATCTTCTTAAAGTTATTGATACTTGTTCTGTGGCCCAATACATGGTCTATCCTAGATAATGTCTTGTGTGCACTTGAGAAGAATGTGTATTTTGCTGTTTTGGGATGAAATGCTCTGAAAATATCTATCAAATCCATCTGGTCTGGTGTGTCTTTTAGGTCCATTGTTTCTTTCCTCACCTTCTGTCTGGAAAATCTGTCCATTGGTGTCAATGAGGTGTTAAAGGCCCCTACTATGAGTATGTTACTGTTGATCTCTCCTTTTGTGTCAGTTAATAATTACTTTATGCATTTAGGTGCTCCTGCTCCTTGTGTGTATATGTTTACTAGAGTTATGTCCTCTTGATGTATTGACCCCTTTTTCATTATATGTTGACCTTCTTTGTCTCTTATTATAGCCTTTGTTTTAAAGTCTATTTTGTCTGATATCAGTATTGCCACCCTGGCTTTTTTTTTTTTTTCATTTCCATTTGTGTGAAATACCTCTTTCCATCCCTTTAATTTTAGTCTGTGAGTGTAGTTTGATCTGAAGCGGGTCTCTTGTAGACAGCATACACATCGGTCTTGTTTTCTTATCCATTCAGCTACCCTAAGTCTTTTGATTGAAGTATTTAATCCATTTACATTTAAAGTGATTATTGATAGGTACATAGTTATTGCCATTTTATTATTTATATTTATTTATTTGTTTTTAAATTTATTATTATTATTTTTTTACAGAAGCCCCTTTAACATTTCCTGTAATACTGGCTTGTTGGTGATGATTTGCTTAAGCTTTGCCTGTCTGGGAAACTCTTTATTTCACATTCCATTTTAACCAAAAGCCTTGCTGGATAGAATATTCATGATTACAGATTTTTGTTTTTCATTACTTTGAATATTTCTTGCCAGTCCCCTCTGGATTGCAAAGTTTCCATTGAAAAATCAGCAGATATTCTTATGGGGGTACCCTTATAAGTAACAACCTTTCTCTTGCTGCTTTTAAGATTCTCTCTGTCCTTGACCTTTGGCATTATGATGCGTCTTGGTGTGGTTCTGTTCGAATTCCTCTTGTTTGGGACTCTTTGTGCATCCTGGACTTGTATGCCTAATTTCTTTGCGAGATTAGGGAAGTTTTTTTGTCATTATTTCTTCAAATAGATTCTCAATCCTTTGCTCTCTCTTCTCTCTTTCTGGTACTCCTATGATACGGATATTGGTACGCTTCATGTAGTCCTCTAAATATTCTCTGTATCTATGAGTTTATTTCTGCTTTTGTTGTTGTTGCTGTTGTTGTTGTTAATTTTGTTCTTTAGATTCCACATGTATGTGAAATCATACGATATTTGTCTTTCTCTATCCAACCCATTTTATTCAGTGCAATACCCTCTAGGTCTATCAAGGCACCCCAGAAAGGGGCAGGGTGGGGGCATCTGCCTGTCAACTGGCTGTGGGCATTTTGTGAATTGGGTGTGACAGGATTGCAGCGAGACAAGGGCCCTCAGGCCAACAGCCTGTTTCGCTGCAACTTTTGTGCCCGCACATTCTTGCAGTAGTCACAGATCACAGTGAGACCAGCTGCTGTCTAAGGTGGTCCAATAGACTCCTGCGATCCCCCCGTAGGATACTGCAGCTACGCAGGCAGCAGTGGTCTGCCTGCAACTGATTTCTCCAAAATACGTGCACTGCACTAGCCAAAGTTTGTGGCTGTGCAGAATGCGTGGCCCCAGAAAGGGGCATTACAGGGGCAGCCACCCTGTGACAAGTCGCCCCAGGCAACCTGTGGGTTGGGTAGGGTGGTCTGATCTCTTCAGGCAGGTGCAGCTTTAGAATTGGCCATGTTGGGGGAGGGATCAGCACAGACAAGCTGGCACCTGTCTGTAGACTGCCCTGTAGGGGGGCGTCCTGACTGAAGCACAATGGCGCTGTCTGTCCAGCCTTCGTTCCAGTGCCAGGTAATGCAGTCTTTCCCCATATGACTATTGCCCGAGCCTCTCTTTCTCTGTGGGCACCCAGAGTGTGTGTCCGTGGATGAGAGAGCCTGTGTGGGCCCTTTAAAGGGGCGTCTGCGATTTCAGTCTTCTTCCATCTCACCCAGATAGCTAGAATCCCTCTGATTTTTACAGTTAGAGTTTTTTGGAACTCCTCTTTCCTGGGCTGAGACCTTGGGCTAGGGAGCACCTGTATGGGGCTAGAACCCCTCTCTCCTTTAGGGGAGCCTCTACAGCCTCACTCTCCCTCCCGGTGCTCCACCACCACCCGCAGGTGCAGGTCCAGCCCAGTTTGCAACTTTGCCCCTCCTGCCGGCTTCAAGGTGTCTTCTTCTTTATATTATCAGACTAATGTGTTATGATCAGCTGGATTTCAGGTGATTCTCCACATTAATTATTTTATAATTTGGTTGTGATTTTAATGCACACCTGGGAGGAGGCGAACCGTGTTTTTACCTAGTCTGCCATCTTGCGAGCCTCCACAATTAAGTTTTATTCACGTACTACAACAGTATAAACAAGAGTATAAATAGGAAAGGACTCCAGCTATATAAATATTCCATTTCCCCCCCAGAACTGAACCAGGCAAAGACCAAATGTATCAGTGCAGATGAGAAGAGTGGGTTGAGGGAAGATTATCTCATAGCCAAAAAAGCCTGAAACAAAAGGATCTTGCCCTTTTATGAATCCGAGAACCTTGCAGATGTTGATATGAGACTGCTAGGAGTATAAAAGTCCTGATACTAAGTTGGAACTGAGAAAAGTATCTTCAGGTTCCCCTAGGAAAGTGGTCTAGTCAGAGGCACCTACAAAGTACAGTGTATCAGCTAGCTGACTCTTCCCTCTTTCACAAGGAGACCTCTGATGGAGATATCTTGTCTAGGAATGTGGACCATAAAGAATATGGCATGGATGGGCCTTAGTCCTTGATTAAGTGTCTGAAGTTCACTGGCTATGCATCAAATTTGGTGTGGATGAGAAGTTTTCTCCCCATGAGAACTGTTAGGTTGAGACTTTGGGCCTGAAATAGTAAACAGGATTTTGGCCTGGAGTTGGACTCCTATATATACATACATATAGAAATACATGCACATATTCATATACATATTTAAACACACATATACATACATGTGCACATATACATGTATATGTACACGCAGAGAAATATTTAGAAATCATGAGTTCTCATGTCCACCTTTAATTTCAGTTCATTTGCTCAAGACTTGTTCTTGCCTTCCTCCATTTCATGTGTGTATGTCCTTTCTTCCACGGTATAAACCTGACTCTGAATATCAAAACATTTATTCATTTGTTTAATATTATAATGTTTCTGAAATTGTTTCAGAGTTGCCACTAAAAAATAAACCTACTGAAAAGATTTTGTGTATTGATGAATTACTTGGATCAGTACTTTTTCTTCAGTAGATCCATTTCTTTAAGTTTTCTTTCAATTTTAGTTTCTTATAATTGTGGATTTTAAGTTTTGAAATATATGGAAATGAACCTACTTCTAAAAGTAGAAAATTAAAAGGTATACTTAGAATATTATCATTTTTTTCCTGAGTATTCCATTCTCATCTTGTAGGTAACCAACTATATTGTTTTCTTATATGTTTCCTGTTTTAAAGGTGTCTTTCTATTTCTATTTTTTTAAATTTCCCTTCTTTATAACCAGAAGGTAGCATATAGGTTATTCGTTTTCCATGTTTTATTTCCCCACTTATCTTTATCTCCTAGAAACCCTTCTAAGTCAGTTTATAGAGATCTTTATTTATCACACTACTTATGAGAATTTATAGTATGCCATTAAAACATTGCTATTTTCATGTCATATCTACTTTATAGTAATTTCCTTAATTACTTATTAAGTAATGTGGAAAAAATGATGCTATAGACTTGTTATAAATTTAAAAGTTAGGAATTTCACAATAGATTTGTTTTTCTACTTAGTGGACTAAATGCATCTCTTTATGTAGCTCACGATAAAGTACCAGGTGAAATTCCTGTACTTGAGCATCAAGAGTCAATGTCAAAAACCCAACCGCAAGTAAAGAAACGAAGAACTTCTGATGAGGAGAAACTCACTGGTAAGTATAATAATTATAGATAACTTTAAATTATTTTATTTTTTATTTTCTTGCAAAACACTTCAAATTTTACTCATGGTACAAAAGTATTTAATAAGTGCCATATCAGTATAGAAAACACCTAGCCTATAGCTCAGCCTTTAAAACTAGAATTTAAAGCAAGTGAAAAGTCAGTACAAATTCTTATTTTTACTTAAAAATAATCTAAAGTACATATTGGAAATTGAATTGCTATGTTTTTTCTTCTTTCTAGAGATGGAACATCCATGCTTTCTGGTCAATAATGTTCTATAAAACATTGTACTAAGCCAGTGTATTAAATCAAAGCAGGCAGATGACCAGTAAAGCTGTTTGCTGTCTCCTATACCTACTGAGCTAGAGCAGTATAACACTATCTTGGTAGGAAGAAAAGAGTTGAGGAAGGAGAAGCTATCAAATGTTCACATCATTGCCCTCCCCTCTTCCTTTTCTTTCTTAGGCAAAGTGGCCTCTTCTGGGGCACTCCGAATGAGGGAGTCTATTGTGATATATCTCCTCACTAAGTTTTACAAGTTACCTCCTTAATGATGGAGGCAAACTACACCAATCTAAGCGGTCTCCTCATGTGACTGAAAAAGCAATCTTGAGGGCTCTACATACTTTTTCATTAAAAACGAGTCTTCTCAGAAATCCACTGTGTCATAGTTTGTCCATCAGTGCCAGAGACATGCTTAGTGCTAACAATAGTCATTGAGTGCAGTCAGCAAGCACAATCTGCAGTGACTTTGGTAACACACTACTTTGTTTTCTGTTTTTTTTTTCTTTCTGTGTTTAATTATGTAAAGATAATTATCTATTTTTTTCTTTTTTTTTCTTTACTAAAAGACAACATAGTAGATATCCTATCAATTTTTTATTCTACTGAACTTTAAGTGCTAGAAATTCCTCCAAGTCAGTTTGAAGGGATCTTTTTTATTCTTTTTACAGTTGCAGGTACAGTTGTTTGGATCATACTGTATACTACAGTTGACATACCATCGTTTATAGCACATGCCTTAGTTTATTGAACCAATCTTCTACATTTGCCCCCATGTGGTTTTTAGTATTTTGTAATTACAAATTTGCTGTAATTTGTGCAAATTTCATATATATTTGTACGTATACATTTTCATTGTTTATTCTATGACTGTGTTTTAACTTAAAATATTAAGAAAAGTAAGAAAAATATAGACTAAATTGAAACATATTTGAAACTTATGGATATTAATGAAATAAGGCAGTTTCAATACACATCCATTAAACTCTTCTCATCATTTTTATATCAGATCTAGCATTATGTTAATTTACTTACAGCTTTTTAAAAATGAGAGAATATGCTACTGTACATTTGTCAATAATTTGATAGGATGGAATTCACAATATTTACTTTTTTTTTCATTTATTGAACTAAATGCCTCTCTTTATGTAGCTCATGTTAAAGTACCAGATGAAAATCCTATGCTTGAGCATCGAGATTCAATGTCAAAAACCCAAATGCAAATAAAGAAGCAAAGAATTTCTAAAGGGGAAATTCTCAATAGTAAGTATAATTATTATAGGTAACTTTAAATTATTTTAAACTCATCAGAAGATCATTTTTTTTTTTGGTTCACAAATATGTATTGAGCACATATTTTATAGAAATCTTACACTTTGACTTAAAGTGTGAATACCCTAAGATTACTAGAGAACAAAGGCTAAAGTATTTGTAACTTTTGGATAATATTTTTGGTCATGTGCTCATGTATCTCCCAAAGCCAATAATAGGACAGTTGTTTTTCAAATGGTGTGTGCCTTTCAGTCAACTTCAGGAAGTTAGGAGTTGAGAAGCCCAATTTAATTCGCTGCTTCTTTTAAAGAACTCCACTTAGTGAAGAGAAGTTGCTGAGACCTGTAACTTACATGCAAATCAGAGTGGCCAAGGGGAAGAGTCTCCTGGGAGGTCTGTTGTATAGCCTCCAGAGCATCCACTCAAATTCAGAGGCCTTTTTGGTAACTTAATAAATGGCTGCAATCAGGATCCCATTGAGGAAAATGTGAGAGTGTCAGTAGCAGAATAGTCCCACAAATTTCCAGGCCTCTTTTGCATTTGTTGGACTGAGAGAGACAAACCTTTGGTAGTTGTCTCCTCTAGAATGAGACATATATCCCCTTACCAGGGATTTCACTTTGGTACAAGGTTTTTGTACCATGTGCATATTAATGACTCAGCTATGTTAATGAATGTGGGTCACCTTAGCATCTAGTCCTTATGGGTTAGTACTCTTGCCTGGGCCTAACAGGAGGATTCCATCAACAAGATTTTGCTCAATCTCAAAATGAGACTTTTTCCAGCTACTGGCCCTGTGGGAAGGATATTATAGAGTGTATTGCAACCCATTACACATAAGGCAAACTGATTCTGATCATCTGTGTGGACAGGATGTTGAAAAAGATATTTGCAATATGAATTGTTTCATATCTACTTCTCTGAACTTGGGCAATAGCCTCCAAAAGCTCACTACCTGGCCAGAAGATATTTATTTTCAAGACTCCATTATTGAGTAACTAGACAATGTTTTCAGTGGCAGGGAACTCATATGGGTGGGCCAAACTCTTCAGATACCAAATGGTAGCCAACAGAGGAAGCAGAGTATATCAGGTGTTTGTGTTTATTTTCTCCCTGTCACCTTGCTGTCCTCGAACAAACTGGCTGCTGCATGGAACTCAGAACCAGGGAGTCTGCCATAACACACTCAATAAGGTGCCACTGTCTCTCACTAGGTTAACAAAGTTACCTCCTTTATGGAGGAGACATCTCAAGTCTCGAATCTCCTCACATTGCTAGTAAAAGAAAACTGATATATCTGCATTGTTTTTATTTATACACGAGTCTCAAAAACTAACTGTCATAGCCTGTCCATCATTGCCAGAGAAATGCTTAGAGTTAATAGTCACTGGGTACAAATCAGACGGCAGTGTTCACAATGACATTTGGTGACCAAATATTTTTATTTTCTGGTTTATATTTCCTTCTGTTTCATTTTTGTAAATTTCAGATAACTTTAAAATGTTTTAAATTAAGCTCATTAGAAAATCCTTTTATTTTGGTTCAAGAATATGCATTTGAATATGTATTTTATAGAAGTTTTATACTTTGACTAGAGTGTGAATATCTAAGATAAAAAAGTGCAAAAATATTAATATCCTTTGGTTAATATTTCTGGTCTTAAGGTAATATCAGGACCACAGGACATATACTCAGTATCCCCCAAAGCCCAATAAACAGGCAATAGCAGGTGAATAATTGTTTCTACAAAGTGATGTGCTATTCAGCTGACTCCAGGTAACTATATGTACAAAAGCCCAAGGTATGCTTCTGACCATGGCAGTGGCCTTCTGCCATGTGCCTCAATTGGCAAACATATATCTGAGATCTGTAGTTCAAACATCAAATGGAGATTAGTAGAGCCTAGGGAAAGGGCAGCCAAGGAGGCCTGTTACAGGGCTTTCATGGCATCCTCTTGGTTGTGTCCTTATTGAAAGGAAGTAGCATTTCTGGTAACCCCATAAATGGGTGTCATCAAGGACTCCACCTGGGTAAAATGAAAATGCAAGTAATTAAAGAGTCCAACTAATTTCTGGGCCTCTTTTTATTTGTTGAAATTGAGTGGGCCAAAGCTTGGCAGTCTTCTCTTCTGGGATGAGATGTCATACCCCTTAGAGATAATGCCCAGGAATTTCACTTGGGTACCAGGTAACTGTACCTTGTCTGTACTGTTCGCCTAGCCAAGAGCTACTGGTGGGTCAACAGGACATCTACTCCTTGTTGGGTGGTGCCCTTGTTTTGGCTCACTTAAGTGAAGACTAGTCCTCTCTCTGGGAGCAGGCTGTTTATAAGTCATGGCCTATGCACTGATGACAGATAATTGAGTATTGATATTCATGTGAAGGACATTAGTAGTATATTGCAACTCATTCCACATAAGATTAAAAATACTTTGATTGTTTGTGTGGAGAGGGATGCAACAAAGGGCTTTTGAGATGCCAGTTGTTGCATGTCAAGTTCCTTTGGAAAATAGCCTGTTCCTTTAGTTTGAAAAGTAGCCTGCTACAATGTCAGGTACCACCAGTGCCCAGGACTGTACTATAGCATTGACCTACCAAAATCAATTGAGTCACTGTGCACCCAAGGCATGTGTAAAGATCAACTTAGTTATTAAAATGGGAAATAGTCTCATGGAAAATTTTTGCTTCATTAAGTTCAGAAATGACAGATGTCATTTCATTTTCTCTCCAGAAATTTGTTTTGGGAGACACAGCTGCTAGGCCCTGTTAGTTTAGAAGTTAGCAGTCTTCCACATGCCCTACTAAAATGGCCTTAAATATAACAGTTCCAATTAGGACTTGGGGCTGAATGTGAGTGGAAGTGCACATAGAAAATACATTTATACTAGGACTTCTGGTCAAGATGGCAGAGTAGGTAAATGCTCTGCTCACCTCTTCCCATAACCACATCAAAATTACAACTGAATTATAGAACAACCACCCTTGAAAACCACCTGAAGACTAGCTGAAAAGAACTCCTATAACTAAGAATGTAAAGAAAAAACCACATTGAGGCTGGTAGAAGGTGTGTAGACATGAAGCAGGCTGGTCCCACACCCATGTGCGGTGGTTAAAAATCAGAAGGGATATCTTGGCTATGGAGGTCCCTACTGAGGAACAAGAGGTCCTAACACCACACTAGGCTCCACAGGCCAGAGCATCTGTACTGGGAAGAGGAGTCCAAACAATATCTGCCTGTGAAAATCATCAGGGACTCAGTCTGGGTGAGATGGAGGGCTGCTAGAGTTCCAGATGTTCTCTTAAAGGGCTTGTGCACAGACTCATATGCTCAGAAACACTGTTCTAAGTAAGCTCCAGTGAAGGGGCAGAAACTTGAAAAGTGCCAGGGACATGTGAGGAGGAAATGAATTGTGTAGTTTCAGGGTGGAGACTGGAGGGGCATATCTCTTAGGGACAAAAGTGCAGTCAGGAGCCATTTTTCTTTTGTTGAGCCCTCCTCCCACACAGCCTGCAGTTAAAGGCAGGAGTTAAATTTGAGTATCCATCAACCTGGATAACACTGATCTCAACTCACTTCGGTGATTCCCTAAGATTCTACTATACCCAACTTGCACACTGACCCAAATTCTTTTAGTGACCATTCCTCACAAGTGGCTGGCCTCAGCCCATGCTCTGAATTTTCCTATAATTTCTCAAAGGTCCATAAACCTCAAATAAGCAGTGGCTTGCCTCAGCATGCCCTGTACCTCTTGCTGGGCATCCCCAACTCCAGCACTAGTGGCAATTGACCTTAATTCATAGCATAGCCTGTCCAAGCACCTCTAAACCAAGTACAGACAGCTACCAAGCACAGATAACTTTGCAGCTTCTACCAGGTGGCTCTGGGATGGATAAAGGCAACAACTGACTTTGGCTTGTACCTGGGTGCCTCCCAAGAGGCCCCAGAACCAACTTACTTGTTGGTCAGCTTCAGCACATACCAAAGCACCGCCCAATTAGCACCACAAATGACATACCCAAATGGTGGACTTAGCAGGTACCAGAGCCTTGATTTAGCAGAATTCCTACTTTAGGGAATTCCCTTCCTTCTCCATAGGATCAGCTCCCACACAAAAGCTTGTCTGCTGTAGTCACAGCCAGTCCTCATAGCCAGTCAGTGAGGGTCAATCATACCCTCTGATGTGTTAACAGCAACTAAACCTCAAATACAACAGGAGAGCAATACAACCCATACAAAAGACATACCTGGAGCACCTGTCTCAAGTGAACCAGGAGCCTGTGCCACTGGTCCCCACAAGACACTAACTGCATAAGGCCACTCCGCCAAGCCTGAGAGACATAGAAGATCTACCTAATATGTAGAAAAAGAAAAACACAGGGAGGTAGCCAAAATGAGGAAAAGAAACATACCCAAAATGAAAGAACAAAATTAAACTCCAGAAAAAGAACTAAACAAAATGAAGATAAGCAATATACCAGACAGAGTTCAAAACATTGGTTATAAAACTGTTCAATGAACTTAGGGGAAGAATTGATGACCTCCATGAGAACTTCAATAAAGATATAGGAAACATAAAAAAAGGGATATGAAACATAAAAAAGAACTAGTCAGAAATGAAGAATAACTGAAATGAGGTCCACATTAGATAAAATCAACAGCAGATTAGATGAAGCAGAGGATCAAACCAGCAATTTTAAAGACAAGGTAGTGGAAAATACCCAATTGGAACAGCAACAAGAAAAAAAATAATTTAAAATTATGATAGTTTAAGGGACCCCTGGGACTATATCAAGCATAATAACATTTGCATCAAAGGGGGGGGGTGCATGAAGAGATGAGAGGGTGAGGAGTTGAAAACTCATTTGAAGAAATAATGAAAGAAAACTTCCCAAACAAAGAAATAGACATGAAAGTCTAGGAAATAAAGAAGATCCCAAACAAGATGAATCCACAGAGGCCCAACCAAAACATATCATCATTAAAATGCCAAAGGTTAAAGACAATGAGAGAATCTTAAAAGCAGCAAGAAAAAAGAAGTTGGTTACCTACAAGGGAGCTACCATAAAACTGTCAGCTGATTTCTCAACAGAAATCTTGCAGGCCAGAAAGGATTGACACAAAATATTTAGAATGATGAAAAACAAAGACCTACAACCAAGATTACTTTACCTAGCAAGGCTATCATTTAGAATAAAAAAAGAGATAAAGAGCTACCCAGACAAGAAAAAGCTGAAGGAGTTCATCACCACCAAACCACTATTATAAGAAATGTTAAAAGGACTTCCTTAAAAAGAATAAAATAAAAAAATATGAATAGGGAAATGTCACAAAAAATAATTCTCACTGACAAAGGTGAACACATAAGAAAAGCAGTGAATCGGCCAACACTAAAGCTAGTACAAAGTTCAAAAGGCAAAAGTAGGAAGGTTATGTGCAATTACAATAGTAAATTAAGAGACATAAATACACACACACAAGAAGTAAAAAATAATGACAAAAACATTAACGTGAAAGGGTTGAGTAAAAATGGTAGGGACTTTAGAATGTGTTCAGACTTAAGTGACCATCAAATTAAAATAGACTGCTATAAACATATCTTGGTATATATGAAGCTCGTGCTAACCACAAAACAAAAATCTAAAAGAAATATACAAGAAATAAACATATCTATCAAAAATTGATTTAAATGTAAATGTATTAAAAGCACCAATCAAAAGATGAGTGGATAAAGAAGTGGTGCATATATACAATGGAATATTACTCAGCCATAAAAAAGAATGAAATCTTATCATTTGTGACCACATGGATGAATCTAGAGGGTATTATGCTAAGTGAAATAATTCAGACAGAGAAAGACAAATGCTGTATCATTTTATTTATGTGGAAACTATAAACAAAACAAAAAAGAAACAAACTCAGAGATACAGAGAAATGGTTGTCAGATAGGAGGGGGTAAGAAAGCTCAGTGAAAAAGATGAAGGGATTAAGAAGTACAAATTGGCAATTATAAAATAGTCATGGCATGTAAAGCACAGCTTAGGGAATATTGTAATTTGTATAGTGTCAGGTGGGTACAAGAGTTATTAGAAAGATTACTTTGTAAGTTATATAAATGTCTAATCATTATGTTGTCACCTGAAACTAATATAATATTGAATGTATACTATAATCGAAAAATAAAATAATTTAAAAGAAAAGAAAATACATCTATAGCAATATACTTTTTGTAGTGGGGCTATACAAATGGAGTTTTGTAGTGGCCTGAAAGGATACATTCATAGTAGTATTTGACAGAGGGTTGCCTTGGTGATGACTTCAGATGAGAAATTAGAGGGCCTTCTTTCCCCTAGTACCTGGTGTCAGATGTTCTAGAGCTCACAGCCATCTGTGAACCAATATTCTAACAGTCCTAGAATGCAATTTTTCTCACCCCACCCCTTTGAATTCTTACCTCGGCATACATCTTCAGATCACCAGTAATAACAGGAATTTTGACCTAACTCTTAATTTTGTTTATTTTTGAATGCTGAAAGGTCTGGGTAAAAGCAGTGGAGGTATATCTGATTCATTTCAGTATCATTTGGAGGAGCAGGTGGAAGAGCACTTGTATTATTATTAGTCATAGGGATTATCACAATTTCAACTTTAGTGGAGATGTGTATGGGGACCCATGACCCACTACCTGTCCAAGACATCTTTGGTGGAGAGTTCATCAGTGTCCTGCTTGAGACCCCATTGTCAGTAACTACACCTAAAGATTTCTTCAGGAAAACCCTTAACCAGATTGTCCAGAAAGACCTGATTACCATTTTTAGGGTGTTCTGTTCACTGGTCACACAGTACTATCTTGTTGGCAGCTATTCTTTCCATGCTTGTAAAATTGTCATTTAAGATATGGATTGTGCTGCAAATCAACTGATATAACTTTACAAGGGGGTTTAATTGAGCTAGGTAACCAGTGAAGGTGGCCTGAATGAAACTAGAAATCTGAGTCTGGTTAAAAATCTTATTACTATCCTCACTTCATGTGACCCTGCTCATAATGGGATGACCATCTTGTTGAAGCCAAAATAGTATCTAGCTAAGGAAGGAGAAGGGTCTCAGATGTTCATGTCTTTCATCCCCCTTCTCCTCTATCTCCTTGGGAAATATAGGTACTGTCAAGTTCTACGGTGGGGTTCTACAATGATGAGCACTACAATGTGCCCCTCTTTGTCACTAAGTTTAACAAGATTACCTCATTCTTCATGGAGGCAAAGCACTCTAAGTCTCCAAGGTCTCTTTGAGTTACTGGGCAAAGGAATCCTTAGGACTCTACATTCTTTTTCATTAAAATGCAAGTCTCAGTAAATCACTCATTGTAGATTGTCTATTAGTTTCAGGAGCCTGCTAGAGGTAACAATAGTCATTGGGTACAACTCAGCATGCATGGTCTCCAACTTTTTTAGACACATCGGTAGCTATAAAATTATTTCTCTAGTTTTCCCAGCACACATATATAGTCTCTCATTTGACTCATTGGGCATCTTGGTAGGTAAATCAGAGGCTAAAGAGAAATACAGAACTGAAAAACTTACGTGAACAATACAATAACAATAACATTCTAGAGAACTCCATGACATCCTCTAATACTTTATGAGACTCATTTGACTGGCAAAGTTTCCTGTGGGTCTCTTGCAAATAATTCCGTAGTACCTCCCTCCCTACCATGTCCAGCACACTCATTAGCACCTCCCAAAGTATCTCTTCAGGAAAGGCATTGTGCTTCATTAACCACACTGCTGTTTGTGCTAATTTGCTAGAGAGAGACATGCTGGTTTTTGAGTTGGTCTATTAATATAACAAGTCAAACTTAAAGTGACAATTAACTTTTATTCACATACTACCATAGAATATAGGTTATAGTCTAGACAGGGGAAGGCACTTGCTCTGCTAATGTTTTATTTTATTCCATGGAAAAGCACCTGACTAGGGTCAGATATTTCAGTGAAAACAGAGGCAGGGGATGGTCTCACAGCTGAAGGAACTCTAAACTAAAGCTCTTGCTGTTTTATGGACCCCAGGACTGAGGTAGCTAGAGCTCTGAACATCAACATATTTACTCATTTGCTCAATTCTATCATACTTCTCAAATAGTTTCAGAATTGCTTACAACATACCACTAGAAAAACAAAACAACTGAAAAGATTTCATAATTTGTTTGTGGTTTATCTCCCTTTCCCTATTCAACTCTCTTGTCCAATAGTAGGGGTTTATGTTAAATACTATAATGATAAGTTACTGCTTTTATTTTTCTTTCAGCAGTTTTATTTAATTAAGTTTGCTTTCTATTTTGATTCCAACTTCTTATCCTTATCCTTATTTAATCTTATTTTGATATATGTAGAACATAATGGGTATATATTAAAGCTGTATTACTAACATTTCTAGGCATTTTATATATATATGTACATATATCATATATATGGTCTCTACTGGGTTATTTATACTTTAATATGTACTAAAAATGAAAATGTATATGGACAAGGTAATTCATTCCAGCATATTTGTAATTTCAAAATATTCAAAACCACATAAATTTTCAAGCAGAGGAGATTGGTTAAATAACTGAAGTGTATAGTATATATTATGATGTTTTATAAATGTATGGTAAATAATGTGATACAAATAGCAATTTCACAGCATTTCACAGCAATGAGAACAGTTATTTCTTTTTATCCCTGAGACAAATGATGCTGTTTTTGAGAGACAAAAGTGCTAGGTGTTGGTAGTCTGGTAGGTTTGTGGTCTTCTACTTGTCCCCACTAAAATGGTCCTAACTGCAGCAATTCCCTTCAGGGCTTTGGGCAGATACCATCAAAGATGCACATAGACAACACATGTATAACAATAACCCATTCAGTAGAGGAAGCCATAACAATGGTACTATGTTATACCCGTGGTCGGGTCTTGGTGGTAGTGGTGTCAGACATCACTTTCCCCTTCATTCTCATGCCATGGGTTTGGGGTGGTCTCAGTTACTTGTGCACTGTTATTCAAAAGTTCCAAGAAATGAAGTTCTTTCCCATGTTGACTTTGAACTTTGACCTTCGCATAGGGCCTCCATTCCTCACTGTGGACATAGGGACATCAACCATTTTATTATATTCTTTTCTAAAAGCCAAAATGTTTGGATAAAAGTTGGCAGGGCTCTCTGATTCATTTTAGAATTCACTAGAAGGAGAAAAATCAGCACTCATATTAGTCGTAAGGATCATTACCAGGCAGACCTGAGAGGGCCTGCCATTTGGCCACTAATGGCCATCAGTTCCTTGGTAGAGAGCCCATTAATCCCCTCTTTCAAGCTCCTATTGTTTAGTAACCAGCCCAGAGACCTCTTAAGAAAAGCCCTTATTCAGATCATCCAGTAGTATCTGCCAGATTAACAATTTTATGTCACTGACTGTGATGGTCTCTTTTTGTTATTTTGAAAGTAGTTTCTTTTTCCTGTCCAGAAATTTATCAGTTATGATGTAGATTATGTCACTGATAAATTGAATGGACCTTATGAGGAGGTAAAATTAAGCTTGATAACCAGCAGGAATAGCACTAATGGTAGTCTTGGTAGCAATCTTGTCATCTACGACACTTCACTCATTGTACAACCAAGGGACAACCAGTATAGTTCAGAGCTTCTGTCACCTCTGAAAACTTGGTCCAAACATATATTCTAGTTATAAGGAACTCATTATGAGTGGGCCAAAATTGTCAAAGTTCAAATAGTACCATGTGGGGGAGAAGAAGATTTGAGTGTTCCCCTTAGCTTTCTTGACCAAAATTTGTGCTGTCAAGGCACTCTTAAGGAGGGATTCTGTAGTGATACACCCCACAAAGTATCACTATTGCTCACTAAGTTTAAGAAGATTACCTCTTTCATTATGCAAGCAAACAACTCCAGTCTCTAAGGTCTCTTGAGTTAACTGGGCAAAGCAATCACAAAGAATACTATTTAATCAGTTAAACTACAAGTCTCAATAACTTGCTATATTGTAGGCTGTCCATTGTTGTCTGGGACCCCATTAGAGCTAAAAATAATCATTGGTGCAACTTAATTTGCAGAATATGTGACAATTTTAGTCCTGTCATCAAAGGACAATAGCAGGAGCCAAAGAATTGCATCTAGATTTCCCCGAATCTTCTGTTGGAGCTCTAATTTGACCCACCAAGCATCTTGGCCAGGGAGTCTGGGGCTAAAAAGAAGGACCACTGTTATCCCTCAAACTTAAAAAGCTTACAAAAACAGTTTGCTAGCACTCTCTGAGTGCCCCATGGTATTCCTAAGATAACACTTCCTGAATCTCATTGACGTGGCATCGTTGGACCCTGAAGCTCTTGTAAATGACCAGTTACTACTCCCCAAGAAGCCTTGTAGTTTTCTCTAGCATCTTCTAAATATGCCTTTGGGGATCTTCATGCTTTTCACTTTTCCAGAAAAACATTGTGTTTAATTGGGCACCTGGCTTGCCACTATTTGTCACTGAGAGAGAAAGAGAGAGCTGCCAGTTGAGAACATGGTCATTTAAGACAACAAATCAGATTGAAATTAAGCCTTTATTCACTTACTGTAGTAATAATATAAGCAAGAGTCTAAACATGAAAGGCACTATCACCACCAATGCTTCAACCAATGTTTCATTTTCCTATAAAATGGTATCAGGAAAGTGTCAGACTATCAGTGTAGATGGAAGGGGAATGTCTCACTGCATGTACAGTTATTTGTACCTCATTAGATCCCTTTATACTATTTATGCTATATGTTTATACACACACATACATACCATTATATACTGTAATTGATATTATACTATTTTTCCAGTTTTATTGAGCTATAATTAACATAGATCACTATAGAAGTTTAAGATGTACAGTACAATGATTGACTTACATAAACTGTGGAAGGTCTTATACTATTGTTTGTGGTACATACATCAGTTAATTCAACAATCCTCTATGCTTAAACAATAAGATGATTTTGAATATTTTGCAGTTACAGATAATGCTGTGATGACTAATCTATGCATATGCATTGATTGGTCTATAAATATGTATTAACTAAAGTGTAAATAAATATAAGAAAATTAGAGTCTAACATAAACATTTGATGCTGGGGATATTTATAAAATGAAGAGATGGTTCAACACACACCCATTACAAAAGTTCTCAGAATTTTTATATCAGGTTAACAGTTCTGATGATTTACTTGTGATTTTATAAAAGAGAGTAAATAATGCTAATCATATTTGTTACAAAATCGACTTCTAGATTTTTAGTGTAGATCTATTTTTCTATTAAAGCACTTAATTTATTTCTTTTTTGTAGTTCGTGATGAAGTACCAGATAAAATACTTACCCTCAAACATCAAGATTCAGTGTCAAAAACTCAAGAGCAAGTAAAAAAACAAAAATCTTCCACAGGAGAAAGGCGCAATAGTAAGTATAATAATTATAGATAATTTTACATTCTTTTCAATTAAACATATCAGAAGAACATTCTTTGGTTCATGATATGTAGTTGAATATATATTTTATAGAATTTTGAACTTTGACCTAATGTGTGAATATCCTAACTAGAAAACGAAAGCAAATATAGTAATGTGTTTTAGTTGGAATTTCTTGTCATAAGATTATTATATGATCAAGGTATGCTCTAGTATCCACCCAGGCCAATAACAGACCAATAATTGGCTTGTACAGGATATGCTCTTTTTAGCCAATTCTGGTTGATTGTGGACCCAAAGCCCAATGAATACCCCTCACCTGTGGTTGTGGCCTTCTGCTGTAGGCCCCAGTAGGCAAAGAGATATGTTGCTGAGGTCTGTAACTGAAACAGCAAATGGAAATCAGAGGGACCAGAAAAAAAGCAGCTAAGGTGGATAGTTGAAAGGCCTGCAAGGAATCCTGTCCATGAGGGGCCCTGGTCAAAGGTAGATGTCTTTATGATAACCTGATAGATGGGCGCTATCTGGTCCCTGTGAAAGTGTGGCAGTATCAGCACAGTCCCACCAGTTGCTTATATTATTTTTATTTTGGGGGTAGAGAGGGGACAAAACATGACAATCATCTTCTCTGAAATGATGCACTATGCCCCTTACATATCGTCCCAGGAATCTTACTTTGGTTTTAGGACCTTGTACCTAACTGATAATATTATCCCAGTTACATGCTGCATGTAGGTAAACAGAGCATCCAATTCATTTTGGATGTTGCCTTGTCTGAGACCACTAGGAACATTTTATCAATAGAGAAGAAGGCTAACTCCCTCTAGGAGGGGGACTTTTTCCAGGTCTTGATTTACATATTGATTACAGATAGTTGGAGAATTTAGGAAGTCTGTGGAAAGATATTAGTAAAGCAACCCATTTTGTATTCAGCAAACAAATCCTGACCATCTGCATGGAGAGGGATGCTGAAAAGGGCATTTATGATGTCATTTGCAGCATACCAAGTTCCTTTATCTTGGGTAATAATCTCTATTACTGTCACAATGTTAGGTACCACTGGTGCCAAATGCAGCTCAAACACTTTGTATGCCCTATTTAATTTAAAGTCTAGGCATCAAAGGTCTTGCACACAGTACAGATGGAGCTACTGAATAGAGAAACAGTTTACAGATATTGTGGGCTTTTAAAGCTCAAAATGAGGGCAGTCATTCCTTTATATTCCCTAGGCTCTTGACATTGTTTTTCACAGACAATTGTGCTTGGTGCCAATAATTTGGTAGGTCATGAGCTTCCACATACCACTAAAATACCCTAACTTCATCAAGTCTAATCAAGGGTTAGGGATAAATGCAAGTGCTGATTGATATAAAAAGTACATTTCTACCCATAATACTACATTCAGTAGTAGAAGCCATAATAGTGGGGGGTTTGTAGAACCCTGAAGAGAATTCACCCATATTTGGGTCTGGAAAAGAGTCCTGGTGGTGATGTCCTCAGAACTAAAATTACAGAGAATGATCTGTTTTCCCTTCATCCTTTGTCAGAGACTGTGGAGATCAGAGAAATGTGTTCATCAGAATTCTAAAAGTTCAGGAAATGGAATTTTTCCCCACTTCTAGTATGAACTCTGGCCTTAGCATAGGTCCTTAGGGCCCGACTGGAAACATAGGTACCTTGGCTAACCTCTATTCACGTACATTTATGAAAGTTTAGAGGTCTGGATATAAGTTGGAAGAGTCTGTATTGATGGACCTCAAAATGTGTCACTCTCACTAAATTTAACAGATTATCTCCTTCATCATGCAGGCGACCTAACCAAGTCTCTAAGATCTCTTTAGGTTACTGGGAAAAGTGATTCCAAAAGCCTCTATGCTATTTTTTATTAAAATCATGAGTTTCAATAACTCGCTATTTTGTGGGCTGTCTTTTGGTGCCAGGGACATGCTAGGAGATAAAAATAGTTATTGGATATATCTCAACTTGCAGCGTCTCTGATGCTTGTTTGTCCCATCATCAGAGAACTGTAACCAGCAGTTAGGGAATTGCTTCCTTAGCTTTCTTAGAGTCCTTCTGTTGGTTCTCCAATTTGACTCACCATGAGAGTTCAACCAGAGAGTTGGGAGCTAAAAGAAAAATCAGTTATTTCCCCGAGAACTGGAAATCTTATGTAAATGATACATTAGAACTTCTTCAAGAGAGATTGTGTCATACACAATATAAGTTGGAAGGGTCTGTATTGATGGACCCCACAAGGTGTCACTCTTACTAAGTTTAACAAGATGACCTCTTTCATCAAGGAAGCAAACTATCCAAGTCTCAAGATTCACTGAGACAATTGAAGGAAATAGCACTTGTATTAGTCACAGTAGCCATCACTGTATGGCCCCTAGTGCTTGCTAGGACTCTCATGGCTCACAACCTGGTCATGAGTCCTTGGTGGAAATTCCATCAATTTATTCTTTTGAGAGACCTCATTGTTCTGTAACCAGATCTGTCTCTTCTATAAGGCTATTGCCTGGATTGTCTAGCAGAGGGCACACGATTGCCATTTTTATGTCACTCCATTTTATGTCACTCTCTACATTGGTCAGTGTTTGATATCTAGGGGCAGCCACTTTTACCATGTCCAAAACTTTGTCAGTTAAGATCTGGATTGTGTCATGGATGGATTAATGTGATCTTGTGAGGAGGTTTGCTTGAGCTCTATAATCAATAGGACTGATACTAGTTAACCTGAAAATCTGAGTCTGGTCTGCAGTCTTGTCATCTATTATTCTCATTTCTTCACTGTGTACCCAAGAGGACCAAGGTGGCTTGCCAGGATACTGTACTCTCTGGAAAGGTAGTCATATGTTTTTCAGTGCCAGGAACTTAGGTATGGACCAAAACCTTCAGAGCCCAAATAGTTCTCAACTGAGAATGAAGGAAATCTCAGTTTTTGCATTCTTTTATATTCCTGTACATTTTAATCTCTGTATTTAGGCAAACTCTGAAACAGGAGGACTATAGTCATATACCTCACAAGGTGCCACTTTCACTAAGTTTAACAAAATTGCCTCCTTCATCATGGAGTCAACCTACCCAAATCTCTAAGGTCTCTTTAGGTTACTAGGAAAAGTGATTCTAAAGGCCTCTATGCTATTTTTTATTAAAATCATGAGTTTTAATAATTCGCTATTTTGTGGGCTGTCTTTTGGTGCCAGAGACAAGTGTAGAGATTAAAATAGTTATTGGATACCTCTCAACTCACAACGTCTCTGATGCTTGTTTGTCCCATCATCAGAGAACTGTAACCAGTAGTTAGGGAATTGCTTCCTTAGCTTCCTTAGAGTCCCTCTGTTGGTTCTCCAATTTGACTTACCATGGCAGTTCAACCAGAGAGTTGGGAGCTAAAGGGAAAAATCAGTTATTTCCCTGAGAACTGGAAATCTTATGTAAACAATGCATTAAAACTCTTCAAGAGAGTTTGTAGCATACATTAGCACTTTCTGAAAATCATTGGCATGACTGGTCAAGTGCCCTGTTTTTCCCTCAGACTCATGCAAGTGATCCACTAGTACTACCTAAGCATGCCCTCGTTTTTCTCTTTTCTTGTAGGATAACATGTGTTTACATAAAAATAACTTTATCAACCCATTTTCTGTCTCTAGAATCTTAGATGTCTGACGAGCCTTCCTTTATTTTATCCAATCTCTGTCTCCTTCAGTCCAAGCTTGCAGTGTTTCTACTGAAATGACTGATTAGCTCCACAGCTTACACCCATTCTCGTTAGGGAACTGTTATCTAGGCACAAGCTTCTTGATCTCTCCACAGCATGCTTTCTCATTTTTTTTTTCAATATGCATGGGCTAAAAATGTTCTAAATCTTCATCTTCTGGTTCCTTTTTGGTTAATAATTTCTTCTTCAACTTATCTCTTTCCTCTGGCATTTTACTAAAATAACAAGCAGGAAATCAAGCTGTGCCTTAAACACTTTGCTTAAAAATCTCCTGAACTAAATATCCAAGTTGATAATTTACAAGTTCTACTTTTCACTGAACAAAACACAATTTAGTCAAGCTCTCTGCCATTATAACAAGGGCTACCTTTCCTCTAGTTTCAAATAACGTGTTCTTTATTTTTATCTGAGGCCTCATCAGAAATATCTTTCCTACCCAACACCATTTATTGAAGAGACTATCTTTTCCCTATTTATATTCCTGGCTCCTTTGTCATAAATTAATTGACCATTTATGTGTGGGTTTATTTCTGGGCTCTCTATTTTGTCCCATCAATCTATGTGTCTGTTTTTATGCCAATACCATACTGTTTTGATCAATATAGCTTTGTAATATACTTGGAAATCAAGAAGTGTGATGCTTCCAGTTTTGTTCTTTCTCAAGATTGCTTTGACCATTTGGGTCTCTTGTAGTTCCATACAAATGTTAGGATTGTTTTTCAATTTCTTTGAAAATATTATTGGAATTTTGATAGAGATTGCATTGAATCTATAGATTGCTTTAGATAATATGGACAATATTAATTCATTCAATTTATGAACATAAAATATCTTTCCCTTTATTTGAACCTTCTCCAGTTTCTTTTATCAACATCTTATACTTTTCAGTGTACAGGTCTTTCATTTCCTTGGTGAAATTTATTCCTAGATATTTTATACTTTTTAGTGCTATGGTAAACAGAATTATTTTCTTAATTTTTTCTTTCTGATAGTTTATTATTAGTGTACATAAATGACATTGATTTTTGTATATTGATTTGGTATCCTGCACTTAACTGAATTTGTTTATCAGTTCTAACAGATCTTTTTTTGGTGGAGTCTTTAAGATTTTCTATATAGAATATTATATTATCTGCAAATGTTGACAATTTTACTTCTTCCTTTCTAATTTGAATACCTTTTATTTCTTTTTCTTGCCTAATTTCTCTGGCTAGAACTTTGACTGTGTTGAATAAAAGTAGTCAGAGTGGGCATCCTTGTCTTGTTCCTGATCTTAGAGCAATAGCTTTCAGCTTTTCACTATTGAATATGATCTTAGCTGTGTTATGTTGAGGTACATTCCCTTTTTACCCACTTTGTTGAGACTCCTTATCATGAGTGGATGTTGAATTTTGTCAGATGCTTTTTTTGCATTGTTTGAGATAATCATATGATTTTTATCTTTCACTTTATTGAAGCGATATGTCACATCGATTGATTCACAGATGTCAAACCGTCCTTGCATCCCTGGAATAAATTCCATCTGAAAATGTAGTATGATCCTTTTAATGTATTGTTAGGAGAAGCATGCTTAACATTCATATTTCTAGTAACACTTTATTCATGGCGATATATATATTCTCTAAGACTATAAAAGCACTCTAGCTTTTTTTCCTATCATGTACTTCAAAACTCTTATAGCTGCTGTCTATTATCTAATTCTAAAGTCATTTCAACATTATTAGATGTTTGTTATATCAGTATCTCACTTCCAAATAACAAAAATATGTATTGGTTTGCTTGGGCTCCCACAGAGCACCACAAACTGAGTGGATTAAATAACAAAAACCTACTGTTTTACAGTTCACAAGCTAGAAGTTCAGGATAAGATATTGAGAGGGTTTTTTTTCCTTCTGAGAGCTTTAGCAAAAAGTCTGGTTTATGCCTCTGTCCTACCTTCTGATGGTTTCCTGGCGATACTTAACATTCTTTGGCTTGTAGATACATTGCCCTGATCTCTGCCTTCATCTTCATGTGCATTCTTCCCATGTATGTGTCTGTCTCTGTGCTCAAATTTCTCGTTTTTATAAGGATACCATTCATAGCTAATGCCTTTATTTTAAATTAATTACCTTTGTAGAGATCCTATTTCCAAATAAGGTTACATTCTGAGATAAAGAGGGATAGAAATTTTATAATTTCGGAGGAAGGGGGCACAATTCAATCCCTCATTGTATCATAAGGGATTGTGGAGATCACAGTCAACTGGGCACCAGTATCAAGAAGACCCAATAAATGCAATTATCTCCTACTTTCTCACTGAAGTCTAAACTAAGTATAAGGACCTTGGCTGAACCCCTAGTCTTGTTTATTTTTGAAAGCTGAGACATCTGGTTAAAAGTTGACAGGGATCTCAAATTCACCTCCTGATTCACTAGAAAGAGCAGAGGGAATAGCACTTGTGTTAATCATAAAGGCCATCATTTTGCAGACATTAGTGGAGGAGCCTACTAGATCCTATGGTCCAATCACTACCTGATCATGAGTTCCTTGGTGAGCTAGCCCATCAGTCTCCTCTGGGAACCTATTGTCGAGTAGCCAGACACAGAGATCTCTTTGGGTAAGCCTTAACACGAATAATCTAAGAGAGGGTACAGATTTACCATTTTTTATTGCTCTTTCTGCTGGTCATTCTTTGCTATCTGGGTAACAGTTCTGTTTTACAAACTTGATGACTTGTAAATGATTATGTGGATTATGTTGCAGACTGATCAACATGACCTTATTAGGTGGCTTAATTTAAGTTCAGTAACCAGTAGGGATTGCATGAACAAACCTAGTAATCTGAGTCTTGTTAACATTCTCATCATCTATTGTTCTCACCCCTCATTTGTATATCTAAAAGACCACTGGGGTGGCTCACAGGTAGACTACATCCACTGGAAGGATTATCCAACCATGTTATTCAGTGGCAAGAAACTCATCATATGAGTGGTCAAATCTGTCAGAGTCCACATTATACCCAGCTGGTGATGTAGATCATCTTGAGTGCTTAAGTCCTTTTATCTCAATGCCCTCTTCATCCTTTTCCTTAGGTAAAGTGGCTCATGTAATTGTACTCCAAATGTGGGGGTCTATAGTGACACACCCCAGAGGTATCACTCTCACTCATTAAGTTTAGCAAGATTACTTCCTTCATCATGAAGACAAACTATCCAAGTCTCTAAGAGTTTCATATTGCTGGGTGAAGTAATTCCAAAGGGCTCTACATTCTTTTCCATTTTAAGCATTAATTTCAACAAGAATTTGCTGTGTTGAAGTCTTTTGGTTCCAGGGACATGCTTACCCATTAACAGTAGTAATGGGGAACAACTCAACATTCAGGGTCTCTGATGAATTTTGTCCCCATCTCTGGAGGACTGTATCAGTAGTGAGCAAATTGCTTCCATAGCTTTCCTAGAGTCTCCCTTTTGGATCTGTAATTTATCCCATAAGTTGAGTTTGGCCAAGGAGTTGGAGGCTAAAGAGAAGGATCAGTGGTCCCTTTATACCTGAAAAACTTATATAAACAGTTACCATTACTCTCCAAAGCACCCCCTGTGTCCACTAGTACTTTCTGAGACATTGGCATGGCTGATGAAGTGCCCATGGCACTCTCAGACTTTTGCAAATGATCTACTACCATCACTTGAGTGTCTAATGGACTTCTCTAATACCTTCCAAGAGTTCCTCATGGGATCTTCAGGGTGTTTGCTTTTCTAGAAAGGCAGTGTGCTTTGTTAACCACCGTGCTCACTGCACCACTTTGAGCTGATTAATTACAATAAGAAGCCAAACTGAAAGTAATACTTAAGTCTATGTTCTATTATTGTGATAGTATAAGCAAGAGACTAAACAAGAAATGGCTCAGCCTTATCCCTGTTCCTTTGACAACAGATAAGTGTTAGATATTTCATCAGAAATGTCAGGTGTGATAGTGGTGGTAGGGGATGGCAGGGGAGGGGGTGGATTGTCTCACTGCTGAAGGAACTCCAAACAAGAGGCTCTTGCCATTTTATAGACCCAGGATGTGGGGGGATGTGGTAAGGGTTAAAAGTGGAAAAGTACCAAAAACTAAGTCAGAAGAGAAGAAAATTGTCTTTAAGGCTCCCTAATAAAGTAATCTAAGTTGAATCACACAAACAGTACAGTGACTCAGTTGAGCCCCTGGGCTGAGAATCCATATATGTCTGTAAGAGCATGGTTGGCTTGGAGAGGCTTGAAGCCGTGATTGCACATACTTCCAGAGACCAGTATACTGGCTTTGTATTAGATCTAGTGTAAGGTATGAAGCTTTCTCCCATGGTAACTGCCAGGTAAAGCTTATATAATTTTTCTATGATTGGGCCCGAAATATCACATGTAGAATTTTTATTTAGATCTGCACTCCTTATTTTATTCACATATGCTTTATATGTATACACATGCATGTACGTATATTCATGTATACATATATGTGACTATACATGCACATGTCATGTGTACACATATTTTAGAATTATGAGAACTCAACTTCAGTTCTAGCCTCTTATGTTTTGTTCTTGCCTTCTTCCATTTTGTTTGTGTGTGTTCTTTCTTCCAGTTAATCCTGACTTTTAAAACATCGACAGATATCTTATTTGTTAAATCCTACAATAATTCAAACCTTGAATTCTTGAATTCAAACCTTGAATTCCTTATGGAATTACTTAGCACATACCATTACTAAAACAAACCTACTAAAAAGATTTACTGAATTGTTTGTAGTCAGGCCCCATACACTTGCCCAAGATTGAGAGTATGTTCCAAACACTGTATTTATGACTCATTGGATTAGTGCTGTTTTATCTTTTTAGTAGGTTCATCTAATTAATTTGCTTTCAGTTTTAATTTACTCTTCTTAATTTTGTTTTTGCTTTTCAATTACTGTTGGCATAAAATCTTATATTAGTTTTAGGTGTCAACATAAGGATTAGACGTTTATATAACTTACAAAGTGGTTCACTCCTTTAAGTCTAGTAACCATCTGACACCATACATACTTATTACAATATTATCAACTATATTCCCCATGCCGTACTTTACATCCCCATGACTATTTTGTAACTACCAATTTATACTTCTTGATACCTTTCCCTTCTCACCTATCTCTCAAACCCCTCTCCCATATGGCAACCATCAAAATATTCTTTGTATGAGTGGAACTGTTTCTGTTTTGTTTGTTTATTTTTTTTTTAGAATTCACACAAGCGAAATTGTATGGTATTTGTCTTTCTCTGTCTGACTTATTCTACTTAGCATAATACCTTCTAGGTCCATCCATGTTGTCTCAGATGGCAAGATTTCATTATTTTTTATGGCTGAATGTTCCTTTGTATATATGTACCACTTTTTCTTTATCCATTTATCTATTGATAGACATCCAGGTTGCCTCCATATCTTGGCTATTGTAAAGAATGCTACACTAAAAGTATGGATGCATATGTCTTTTCAAATTAATCTTTTGGGTTTCTTCAGAGAAATAACAAGAAGTGGAATTACTGGGTCCTTCATTGACTCTTGTTATAACCTTTGTTTTAAAGTCTATTGTTATCCCGGCCTTTTTTTCACTTCCATTTGAATAAAATATCTTTTTCCATCTCTTTCAGTCTGTGTGTGTCTTTCTTTGTGAAGTAAGTCTCTTATAAGCAACATGTGCAAGGGTCTTATTTTCTTATCAATGCAGCCACCCTGTGTTTTTTGATTGGAGCATTTGATCCATTTACATTTAAAGTAACTGTTACTAGATATGTAGTTATTGCTATTTTATTATTCATATTTTTGATCTTTTGTTTTTTCTCCTTTCTAAGGAAGTCCCTTTAACATTTTTTGTAATACTAGTTTGGTGTTTGATGAACTCCTATAGCTCTTTCTTGTCAGGGAAGCTCTTTCTCGGTACTTCAATTCTAAAAAATAGCTTTCTTGGGTAGAGTTTTTGACTGCAAGTCCTTGCTTTTCATCACTCTGAATATGTTGTACCAATCCCTCTGGCTTGCAGAGTTTCTTTTGAGAAATCAGCTGATGGTCTTAGGGGAGCTCCCTTTTAGGTAAGTAACTACTTTTTTCTTACCACTTTTAAAATTCTTTCTTTGTCTTTAACCTTTGGCATTTTAATTATGATGTGTCTTAGTGTCAGCCTTTTGGGTTCATCTAATTTGGGACTCTGCACATCCTGGACTTGTATGTTTATTTCCTTCACCAGGTAAGGAAAGTTTTCTCTCATTATTTCTCCAAATAGGTTTTTAATTCCTTGCTCTCTCCCTTCTCCTGCTGGTACCCTTGCGATGTGAATGTTGGTACACTTGATGTTGTCCCAGAGGTACCTTAAACTATTCTCATAATTTTGGATTATTTTTTTTCTGCTGTTCTAATTGGGTGTTTTCTGTTATGTTGTCTTCCAAATCACTTATTCAGTTCTCTATTTCATCTAACCTGCTGTTGATTCCTTCTAATGCATTCTTGTTTCAGTTATTGTATTCTTCATCCTGACTGTTTTTATGGTTTATATCTTCTTTTTTATATTTTCTATCTCTTTGTTGAAATTCTCACTGAGTTCATTAAGCATTTTATAAACTGTGTTTTGAACTCTGCATCTGGTAGATTGCTTGTCTCCATTTTGTTCAGTTCTTTTTCTGGAGCTTCATTTTGTTCTTTCATATGGGACAAAATTTTTTGTCTCCTTATTTGGCTGTCTCCCTGTGTTTTTTTCTATGTGTTAGAGCTGTTTTGTGTCATGGTCTTGGTAGAGTGGCTTTATGTAAACGGGTGCCCTGCAGGGCCCAGTGACTCAGTCCCCCTGGCCTCCTGAGCCTGATGCTCTATGTATATCCCTTGTGTGAGTGGTGCCTGCCCTCCTGTGGTAGTTGAGCCTTGATTGCTGTTGGCATGTCAACGGGAAGAAATGACCCTCAAGCTAATTGGTTGTGAGGACTGGCTGTGACCACAGTGGTGGAATTATTTTGCAGGGATTTTCCCCTTGGAGTAGGATTTGCTTTAGCAAGATTCTTGTACCTACCTGCTCAGTCTGCCCTTTGGCTGTGTCATTTGCGGAGGTGATTGAGTAGTGCTCTGATGTGGTCTGAAGCTGGTCACCAGGTGTGTTGGTACTGGGAGGGGCTCTGGTTCAGGCCAAGTTCAGCTACTGCCTGTGCCCTGTCTTGGGCCACTTTGTATGAGCTATGAAGTGATCAGCAGATGCTTGCCACTTGTGCTGGGCTTGAACATGCCTGGGAGAGGCTAAGCTTCAAACTGAGGGTAGCTGTTGCTAGTGCCAGGCTTGAGGCTGTTTAGCAAGAGGTATAGGCATGCCGAGCCCAGATGATGTTCGTTTGGGGTTTGTGAAGCTTTGAAAAATTCTAGGAAAGTCTGCAGCATGAGCTAAGACAGACTGTTGATATGGAAAAGCCAATGGAAGTTGTTTGGGGTGCCCACATTTTGGGTGGGGCAAGATCTCAGGGAATCACCAGAGCAGGGGAAATGGCATTAGTTGGGTTCAATGGAGACTCAGGTATGGCACCCATCTGTGTGTGCAGGCTGGGTGGAGAGAGGGCTCAATAAAAGAAACATGGCTTCTTCTAGCACTTCTGTCTGGAAGGAAGCTGCTTCTCCAGCCCTTGCCCTGAAGCCAAACAATTTGGTTCTTCCCCAAAAGTCCTTGGCACTTTTTGAACTGCTGCCCCAGTGCTGGAGCTCAGAGTGAATGAGTCCTCAGTGAGTAAATGTGTTGGTGAGCCCTTTAAGAGAAGCTTCTAGTACTCCCATTACCCTCCTTCTCACTCATCCACAATCTCCACTGGTTTGCACAGTCAGAAGTTGTGAGGACTTCTCTTCCTGGCGCTGGAAAATTAGGCTAGGAAGTTGATGTGGGGCCAGACCCCTCGCACCTCAGGGGGACTTGTACATCTGAGAATTCCTTTTCAATTTTGAACTGTCATGCATTAGTTTGGGACCTGTTTGTTCTATGTCTTTGTCTCTCCTATCAGTGGCTTTTTCTGGTATATTCTTAGTTTTAGTATTACTGTTCAGCTAGACTTCAGGTGATACTGAGTGATGTGTTTTCTGTAGTTTTGTTGTAATTTTGATGTGGTTGTGGTAGAATTGAGCACTACGTTTACCTACTCTGCCATCTTGACCAGAAGTCTCAGTTTTCTCTTTACATCTTTGTCGATTTAATTTCATTTTTGGAATGTGTACAACTTTAATCCACATCTAAAGGTAAATATTATGCAAAGGGTACTCTTAAGAGTATCATTTCTTCCCATTTTCCTTGTGTTCTCTATCCTTCGCTCTCACCTCTATCTTCTTATAGGTAACCAACTACTTTATTTTCTTGCTTTTCTTTCCCATGATTCATTTTGTAAAGTTAATATCTCTCTAATTCTGCCTTAATTTTTTTCTGGGTACCTCTTTCTCACCAAAAAGCTGACAACATAGATATTTTTAAAAGACCTTTCCACTTAACATTGTCTTCTAGAAATTCCTCCATGTCAAATTATAGAAATCTTTTTCATCATTTTTACATAAATGTATAAAGCAGTTTGTACCACATTATATAACATAGTATTTCTGTACCATAATTTATAGTATAGGCCTTAATTTATTCTACCAATGTCCTATTCTTGAACATTTGGATGGTTTTAAATATTTAGAAGTTACAAGCAATATTGTGAGGAATAATCTTGTGTGTATGCATTTTCATAATTTGGTCTATTATTGTGTATTAACCTAGTGTATAAATAATCCAGAAGGAGAGATTAATATAAAATATATTTATTACCTCAGAGTATTTTTGAAATAATGAGAAACATTCAGTAGCACCCATTCAGACTTTTCAAAAAATCATTTTTATGTCATATCTACTATTATGGCAATTTTCATGAACATAAAAATAGAGAAAATGCTACTGCACACTTGTTATAAATTTGAAATCTAAAGTGTTCACAGTAGATTTTTTTTTCACTTAGTAGACTAAATGCATCTTTTCATGTAGCTCATTTTAAAGTGTCAGATAAAAATCTTATGCTTGTGAATGAAGATTCAGATCAAAACTCCAAATACAAGGAGAAAAACAAATAACTTACGGTGGAGAGAGACACCATAGTAAGTATAAAAATTCTGGATGACTTTAAATGAAGTCATCAGAAAAACCTTTTTTTTTGGTTTATGAATATGTACTTGAGCATGTATTTTATAAAAATTTTACACTCTTACCTAAAGTGTGAATACCTTAAGATAACTAGAAAACATAAGCAAAGGCATTAATACCTTCAGGTTGGAATTTCTAGTCACACATTTGTTTCACAGCCATAGGTCATGAAATCAGTATCCACCAAGATTCAATAACTTTCCAGTAGTATCTGGAAGGATGTGTACTTTTCATCTGACTCTGGGAATGATAAGTTCCAAGAAATTATGCCAGTGGACACTTTTGACCTACAGCAATGTCATTCTGCTTTAGGCTCCAATTGAAAAACTGAGAGGTTGTTGAGATCTATAACTTAAACAGTAAATCAGAATCAGAGAGGCTTAGGGGAAGGCCAGTCTGTGATACTTGTCAGAGTTCCCTCAACCCATGATATTCCGTTAATTGGGCCCCACACAAATGTGAGGTCTTTTTAGTAATCAAAATATTTTATCTCTTCAGTTTTAATTTGTGTGTGTCCTAATTCTGAAGTGTGTCTGTTTTAGGCAGCATATTAATGATTCTTTTTAAAAATGCATTTAGCCAATGGATTTTTGATTGAAGAACTTAGGCCATTTACATTTATAGTTGTTACTGATAAGTAAGTACTTGTTGCCATTTTGTTCATTGTTTTCTTGCTGATCTTGCAGTTCTTTTTTGCTCCTTTTTGTCTTTCCTGGTGGTTTGTGCACTTTCTTTTGTTGTGTTTATATCCCTTTCTTATTTATTTTTTGTATTTACTATAAGATTTTTTCCTTTATGATTTCTGTGAGGTTCATTTATAATACCCTATGTATAAAACATTCTATTTCAACATGAATTTGAACACATTCCAAAGCTTTATATTTTACTTCCTACGTTATGCTGTGGATGTCATATATTACATCTGTTTATGTATTCATTAATTATTTTTTTTCAGTTTCAGTTAATTTTACCACTTTTGTCTTTTAACCTTCATACTAGCTTTATAAGTGTTTAATCCACCATTTTTGCTTTATATTTACCTATGTCAGGAAAATTTTTACTTTCATATGTTTCCTTGTAATTCATTAGTACCATTTCTTTTCAGCTTAAAGAAGTTCTTTTAATATTTCTTATAAGGCTGGTTCGATCATGATGAACTCCTTTAGCTTTTGTTTGTCTGGAAAACTCTCCTTCAATTCTAAATGATAACCTTGTGTGGTAGAGTATTTTAGTTGGAAGTTGCTTTTTCTTTTCAGCACTTTGAATATGTCATGCCACTCCCTTTGGCCTGCAAATTTTCTGCTTAAAAAAAAAAAATCTGCTGATAGCTTTATCAGGTTTTCTTTGTGTATAACAAGTAGTTTTCTCTTGCTACTTTTAAGAATTTCTCTTTGACCTATTAATTATAATGTGTTTTGGTGTGAATCTCTTTGAGTTTATCTTGTTTGGAAATCTCTGAGTTTCCTGGACCCGGACCTTTCCTTTCTCAAGGTAGAAAAGTTTCAGCCATTATTTCTTCAAATAAGTTTTCTGCACTTTTCTCTCTATCTTCTTCTTCTGGGACCCCTATAACATAAATGTTAGTTTATTTGATGTTGTTCCATAAGTCTTTTAAGCCATTTTTACTCTAAAAAAATTTTGGTTTTTTTGGTGCTGTTTGTGTGAATTCCAGTGCTTTCTCTTTCAACTCACTGATCTATTCTTTTTCTTTATCCAATCTGCTGTTGAACCCCTCTAGTATATTTTTCAGGTTAGTTATTGTATTCTTTAGTTCCATGACTTCTGCTTGGTTCTTTCTTACATTTTCTATCTCTTTGTTGAAATTCTTGCTTGGTCATCTATTTTCTTTTCAAGTATATTTATGACCATTACTTTGAATTTCTTATCAGGTAGGTTACTTATCTCCATATCGTTAAGGTCTTTTTCTGAGGTTTTGTCTTGTTCTTTCCTTTTAAACCTATTTCCTTGTTTTCTCATTTTGCTTGACTCTCTCTGTTTATATGTATTAGGCAAAACAGTTACCTGTCTCAGTCTTGAAGGAGTGTCCTTCAAGACTAAGAACCCTATTATTCAACTGTGCTATAACTCTTGGTTATACTCTCAAACCTTTATGATTTCTAAAAAGCCTGATTTATTCTTAATAGGTTCTCAATTGTTGATTTTATGCCAAGAATTGTCAGTGTTCCAAGGAAAGGAATCTCTTTTAGCATTTAGTTTCAGGCTGGTTGGAAGCCAGACCTTCAGGCAGTAGCTTTTAAAATATGCAGATATATATAGTCCTGTGGGGCTGTAGTCATAAATCCTGCTGGACTCAAAACCAGTTCTGGAGGTTCCTCTGGGTGACAGGTACAAAAATCCAGTGTGTATAAGCACCCTTCTGGGAGGTATCATTGAGCTGTAGCGAGACCAAGTGGGTAAGCAGGGGTGGTGTCTCTTTGTTTATATTCCCTGGGAGTTCCTCAGTAGCCTCTAAAAATATAGGAAACCTGAAGGCTGTCACTCAGGCTGAAGCTCTAGGATAAATAAGTAGGCCTTTTTCACAGGAAGACTGAAGATATATTTTAGTTTGCTCTTTATTCAGTGCCCTGAGAGTGGTAGCGTAATAAGAACTGTCTTTAAGATTATCATAGTCCTTTGGAGCCCAGTAGCACCAGCCCCCTTGGCCACCAGGGGCAGGTAATCAAGGGATTTCCCCTGTGTGGATTGTGCATGCCTGCTGGCTTTAATGAGGCATTTGGAGAATGTAGGGAGTAGGGCACACTTGCCACCTTCAGTATGGCAGCAGGAAAATACCTTACTGCATGAGACCATGGGTTACTGTGATGCAGCAGGAAAGGGTTTTGTCTGTGCACACATGCCAGCTTTAGGTAGGGAGTGGGAGAGTGTCGTGACTATGCTCGCCTGCCCCAGCCAGAATATGGGAGTGCTGAAACTGGTGCTCTCCTGTTTCAGCAAGGCAGTGGGACAGTGCCTTGACCACTCGCTCCCACCTGTCCTAGCAAGGCAGTGGGAGGTTGCTGTGTCTGAGATCACCTGTCTGTCCTAGCAAAAGTGGTATCTGCCAGTGCTTCTATTTCCAGAGAGAGTTTCAACTGTTCCTGCTCATCTGGCAGATGCTTTAAATTTAATAAATGAAACTCCTTCATATATTGTCTAGGCATTTTTCAAACTTCTTCTTTTGTGCTGGATCCCAGGGCAAGTGAGACTATACTCAAGCTCTTTACAAGAAAAATTCTTAGTTTCCCATGGCCTTTTGGGCCCCATGTATGTCATCCCTGTTGGATTTCTAAACCAGACGTTTTAGAGGCTTGTCTTTTTTGTGCAGATTCCAAGGGTTGGGGTACCTGATGTGGGGCACAAACCACTTGCTTCTCTAGAAGTGCTGGACTGGTGAAATCTCTCTCTATTGTGTGTTGCAATATGAAGGGTAATTTTTTGTGTTTCTGTCTCTCCTACTTGTCTCATTGTAGTCTTTTCACCTTTTGTCATGGAGAAGCACTTCATTCAGTTTTTCAGATCTTTTTCAGAGGGAAATAATTCATAAGTAGACTTGGTATGTTAGTGGGAGGAGGTGAGCTCATGATCTTCCTATGCCACCATCTTGGATCCCCTCCCCAACCTTTGTGGTTTAAACAAAACATTTAATACATTTACATTTAATAGAAGTCTAGATATGTTGAAGATAAATTTGTCATTACTAGCATTTTCTCTTTCTTACCTAATCAGTTTTTGAATAGATTTTTCAATTTATTTTGAATATATTCTTTATAATTTTTTCCTCACCCATATATTTATAAAATACTGAACTTAATACTAAAATGTGAATACTTTATAGAACTATTCTCTTGAAAATTACCTCTATTACTTTTACACATTACATACTCTATAATTTACTATCTCAACAAGGTGTTATTTGATTATACTGTTTCAAAAAATGAAAGAAAATATTTAAATTATAAAAAATATTTAAATTAAGATAAATCCAGATCTCTATTTAATGGATTAAAAGAATCTCTCTTGTAACTCTTGAAGTGAAAGACATACTACTACATGAAAATCTTTTACCGGAGGATAGAGTTGCATTGTCAAAAAGCCAATCTCAAACTAAGAAACTTGGAACTGTCAGAATGCAAATACTAAGCAGTAAGTATAATAATTTTAACATCATTTATTTTTAATTAAATATACAGAAAAACATTGTTCTTAGGTTGTAAATATTTAATCAATCATGTCTTTTGTATACATCTATTAAATCAAATGAGTTTATTGTGTTGTTCAGTTCTCCTTTAATTTCACTAAAGTTCTGCCTGTTTATTCTATGTTACTAAGAGATGTGTGTTAAGTTTTCCCTCTGTGATTATGGATATCTTTGTTCCCTGGTAGTTTTGCCAGGTTGGTTTATATATTTGGAAACTGTGTTATTAAATGTGAACAAATTTATACTTCTTACATTTACCTGCTAAATGGATCCTCTGTAAAGGTATATCCTTTACCTCTAAAAATGCTCCCCTCACCAACTGCTTATTTTGTCTGATAATATTACAGTTATGTTTTCTTTTTTATAAGTATTTGGATGGTCTTTTGTAAATAGTTCAGACAGAAGTTTAAGGTGCCTATATGAACTCAGTAATTTTTTCATAATTATCACAGATCAAAAGAAAACCCCAACAGTTTCTTAATGTCTTGTACAAACAACTTAGCACCTGTTGGATATTGCATAACTTTTGTAGGAACATAAATTTTCAACAGTTTTAAGTAAATGCATAGGAGCACAATTGTGGGATTATATGCTAAAAATATGTTTAACTTCATTGTTTTAATTTGTAAGAAAATGACAAACTGTCTTCAGTGTCTGTAGCATTTTACATTCTCATTAGCAATGAATCAGAGTCCCCATTGCCTCACATCCCTGACAGAATTTACCGTTTTCAGTGTTTTGGATTTTAATCATTTTAATAGATGTGTAATAGTATCTTATTGTTGCTTTAATTTGCAATTTTTGATGACATATGTTGAACATCTTTTTATATGCTTATTTGCCACTATATGACTTTTTTGATAAGGTGTCTGTTCAAATCTTTCGCCCATGTTGTTATTGGATTATTTGTTTTCTAATTGTCAAGTTTTAAGAGTTCTTTGTATATCTCGAATAACTTTTCTTTCTCAGATACATATTCTGCATATATTCTCCCTTCCTGTGGCTTGTATTATTGTTCTTTTAATAGTGTGTTTCACAGAGTGGAATTTTTTTAGGATAGCTATAATAATTAAAATTTTTTATTTTTTATTTAATTTTAATTATAGTTGACATACAATATTATATGTTTTAAGTGTACACATAGTAATTTAACATTTATATATCTTACAAAATGATCACCACAATAAATCTAGTAACCATCTGTCACTGTACATAGTTACTATATTATCGACTCTGTTCCCTATGGTGTACATTATATGACCATAATTTATTTTGTAACTTAAATTTTGTACTTCTTATTCCCTTTCTCTTTTTCTGCCCAAACCCCACCCACTCCCCTCTGGCGACCATTGGCTCTATGTATCTATAAGTTTTTTTCTATTTCTTTTTGTTTGTTTCTTTGTTTTGTTTTTTTAGATTTCACATATGAATAAAATCATGCAGTATTTATCTTTCTCCGTTTGAAGTATTTCAGTTAACATAATACTCTCTAGGTCCACCCATGTTGTCACAAATGACAAGATTTCACTCATATTATGGCTAAATAATATTCCATAATATACGTGTACCACATCTTCTTTATCCATTCATCTATCAATGGACATATAGGTTGCTTTCATATTTTGGCTATTGTAAACAATGCTTCATTGAACATAGGGATGCATATATCTTTTTTAATTATTGTTTTAATTTTCTTCAGACAAATATCCAAAAGTGAAATTGCTGGGTCACACAGTTGTTCTAATTTTAATTTTCTGATGAATTTCCATACTGTTTTCCATAGTGGCTACGCTAACTTACAATCCTACCAACAGGGCATGGGGTTACCTTTTCTTCATATCCTTACCAGCATTTATTATCTATTGTCTTTTGGATAATAGCCATTCTGACAGTTTTTAAATTTTTTTTTCATGGATTGTGATTTTGAGGTTGTAGCTAAAAAGTCACCACCAAACTTAAGGTTACCTATGCTTTCATCTATGTTAGGAGATTTATAGTTTTGCATTTTACATTTAGGTCTATGATCCATTTTGAGTTAATTTTTGGTAAGGTGTAACGTCTGTCTAGATTAATATTTTTTCATGTGGCTGTCCAGTTTTTCCAGTACTATTTATTGAGAAGACTACCCTTTCTCCATTGAATTGCTTTTGCTGCTTTGTGAAATACCAATGACTATAGCTCTCTATTTTGTTATATTGATCTATTTGTGCACACTTTTGCCAATGGCACATTGTCTTGATTTCTGTAGCTATATAAGATGTCTTGAGGTTGGGTAGCATCAGTTCTTTGACCTTGTTTTTCTTCAGTACTGTATTGGATAATCTGGGTATTTTGCATTTTATACTTTAGAATCAGTTTGTAAATACCCACAACCTAGCTTGTTGGAGTTTTGATTGGGATTACATTGAATCGAATTGTAAAGAACTGGCATGTTAACAGTATTAAATCTTCTCATCTGTAAACATCTTTTTAGATCTTTTATTTCTTTCATCAGAGTGTTTCTCTCATATAGCTCTTGTATTTATTTTGTTAGATATATATTTAAGTATTTACTTTTTGGTGCTACTATAAATAATATTGTGTTAAATTTCAAATATCTCTTGTTTATTTCTGATATATAGAAAAGCAATTGACTTTTGTATATAAACCTGTTTCTGGCAACTTTGCTATAATGTTATAGTTCTAGAATTTTATTTTTGTTGTTGTTCAACAAAAACAATTTTATTTATTTTTATCAATCTGTGTAACTTTTATTTCCTGTTTTTTGGAGGGAGGGTGCCTTATTATATCAGCTAGAATTTCCAATATGATGTTGGATAGGAGTGGTGAGAAAGGACATTCTTGACTTATTCCTGATCTTAGAGAGAAACCATTTAGTTTCTTAGCACTTAGTGTGATGTTATCTGCTGAGGTTTTGTAAATATTCTTTTTTTTAATTGAAGAAATGATTTTAATTTTTTTCCTCCATCTACCTCCCATCTGTCCCCTTCACCCTACCCTCTGGTAACCACTGATCTATTGTCTATGTCCATGAGTTTGTTTGTCCTATTCATTTGTTGCTTTTAGGTTTGTATCCCACATGTAAATGATATCATGTGATTTTCAACTTTTTCTGTATGGCTTATTTCACTTAGCATGATTATCTCAAGGTCCATCCATGTTGTTGTAAACAGCAGTATTTCATCTCATAACATTCTTTATTAAACTGAGGAAATTTACCACTCTTCTTAGTTTGCTGAGAGTTTTATAATGAATGGGTTTGGGATTTTTTCAAATGACTTTTCTGTATGTGATTAATCATGTTTTTTAGTCTATTGTTCTGGTAGAGTATATTGATTTTTAAATATTGAAACACTGCTGCATACCTGGAATAAATACTGTTTGGCTATGGCTTATAATTATTTTTATACATTGTCGTATTCAATTTGTTAATATTTTGTTGATAATTTTTCTATCTTACTCATGAGAAATATTGGTCTATAGTTTTCCTTTCTTATAATGTCTTTGTTTAGATTTGGCAATATAATTCATTTATTTTTAGCATTGTTCCAAAAATTATTTTAATATTTTTATTAAAATATAGTTAGCATGCAATATTACATTAGTTTCATGTGTACCACATAGTAATTTGACATTTATATATCTCACAATGTGATCACCACACTATGTCTAGTAATCATTTGTCACTGTGCAAAGTTATCATACTATTATTGACTATATTCCCTTTCACCATTTTTCACCCATCCCTCCACTCCCCTCCTCTCAGTTTGTTCTTTGTTTCTATGAGTTTGTTTTTGTTTTGTTTTGATTTTTTAAAAATCTCACATATAAGTGAAATCATGCAATATTTGTATTTCTCTGTTTAACTTATTTCACTTAGCATAATTTCCTCCAGATCCATCCACGTTGTCACAAATGGCAGGATTTTATTCTTGTTTATTGCTGAGTAATATTCCATTATAAATATATACTATTTATTTATTTATTTATTTATTTATTTATTTATTTATTGGCACCTAGGTTGCTTCCATACCTTGGCTATTATAAGTAACGATGCAGTGAACGTAGGGGTGCATATATTTTTTTGAATTAGTGTTTTTGTTTTCTTCTGATAAACACCCTGAAGTGTTGCTGGGTCATATATAGTAGATCTACTTTTAATTTTTTTGAGGATTCTCCATACTGTTTTCCATAGTGGCTACACCAATTTGCTGTCCAACCAGTGATTCGTAGGAGTTCCATTTTCTTTCACATCCTTGCCAACATGTTATTTGTTGAAATTTTGATAATAGCTATTCTGACTGGCGTGAGATTGTATCTCATTCTGGTTTTGATCTGCATTTCCCTGATGGTTAGTGATGTTGGTTGTCTTTTTTCATATGTCTTTTGGCCATCTTTGTCCTACTCTCTAATATAATTTATAATATGATGTATGGCGTGAGAGCATATTTTATATGATTTCTATTTTTTTAATTTGTTACAGTATGTTTTATTGCCCAGAATATGTTATATTTTAGTGAATGTTCCATGGGAACTTGGGAAGAATGTATATTCTGCTGCTGTTGGATAATCTATAAATGTCAATTAAATCCAGTTGGTTGACTATGCTGCTTACTTCAACTATATTTCGTGGATTATTACATTTTCTCGTATATCGACCCTTTTATCATTATGTATCTATTTATCCTTGATCATTGTCCTTGATCTGAAGTCTAATTTGTCTAGCTTCTCCAGCTTTACTTCAATTGGTTTTAGCATAAAGCTCCATCCCTTTATTTTTAGTCTACCTTATCTTTATATTTAAAGTGAGTTTCATGTAGACAACATATAGTTGGGTTAGTTTAGTTATTTATTCCAACAGTCTGTCTTTTAATTAATATATTTAGACCATTCACATTTAATGTAATTATTGATATATTTTATTTAATATCAAATGTATTTGTAACTATCTTCTCTTCAGTGCCCTAGTACTTTGTTTCCTCTCAGTCTTACGTTCTTTTCCTGCCTTCTCTGGCTTTAATTGCATATTAAATATGATTCCATATTCTCTCATTTCTTAGCATAGCAATTATATTTCTTTTTTAAAAATTAGCAGTTGTCCTAGAATTTGCAGTATAAATTTACAACTAATCTAAGTTCACTTTCAAACAACACTATATACTTCATTGGTAGTGCATGTATTTTATAATAGTGTATTCCCAGTTCCTTCCTCCTGTCTTTTATAACATTGCTGTCATTCATTTACTTATAAACTATAATCACTGAATACATTGTTCCTATTATTATGAACAAACTGTTATCTGTTACATGTTTAAAAGTAAGAAAAAGAAAATATTTTATTTTACTTTCATTTATTTCTTCTCTAATGCCACTCCTCTCTTTATATAGATCTGATTTCTGATCTATGACATATTACTTCTCTCTGAAGAACTTTAATTTTCTTGCAATGCAGGTCTACTGGTAACAAATTCCCTCATATTTTTTAATCTATAAAAGTCATTGCTTCTCTTTCAGTTTTAAAAAATAATTTTTGTGTGTGTGTGTGTGTGTGTGTGTGTGTGTTTAACACTTTAGACATGGTCTCCATTCTCTTCTTACTTGCATGGTTTGATGAGAACTATGATGTAATTCTTATCCTTGTTCCTTTGCAGATAAAAGTTTTTCTGCTCTGAAGTCTTTCGTGATTTTCTTTGTCTTTGATTTTCTGTAATTTGAATATGATATGATTAGACATAGATTTTTGTGTGTGTTGATCCTTTTTGATGTTCTTAGCTTCTATGATCTGTGATTAGGTGTCTGTCATTAATTTTAGAAAACTCTCAGCCATTATTACTTCAAATATTTATTGTTTCATTGTTTCTTCTCCTTCTGATATTCTCATTGTGTGTATTGTCCCACAGCTCAGATATTCTGTTCACTTTTTCCATTTATTTTCTCTTTTCACTTTGGGAAATTTCTAATGACATATCTTCAAGATCAATGATTATTTTCTTGACTGTGTTCAGTGTATCGATGAGCACATCAGACTCCTTCTTAAATAGGGTCTAAGGCTAGCTGGCTTTTTTTTTTTTTTAAGCTATAATCTGCTATTTTTATATAGGAGTCTTTTTAATGTGGTGGTAAGGTATCAGGGCAGGGAAAACATTCTGTTATTCTCCAATGAGTTCCCTGTTAGTAATCCTGTGCCTCTGGGCCCCATCCTTCTCAAATGTGTCCCATGTCTCTCCCACCCCTTTGGTAAGACAGGAAGCTTAGAAGGTAATGAAATTGCATATCTGCTTACCCCCTTGTTGAATATTTTTCTTCCCCAAGGTATATCAGGTTCTTGTAAACCCTGTGTTGGTTAAGCTCTGGTAAAATAGTTTCCCTTGAGAACAGTGTTTTATTAAGTAGAACAGAAACCCCTGGGCATGTTTAAAAATAGTTACTTTTTCTTCCCCCTTTTGGAAGCATGTTAAGGTTGTTCTCAGATCTCTACCCTGAAAATTTGGTTGAGTTCCTAGAGTTAAACACATGATAATGTGGGAACACCACTAAGACTCAAGTTAGTACACACTGAATTTTCAGCAATTCATCAATTTCAGTTTAAGTGCTCCTCCACTGGTTCCAGCAGTGGGCTTCTGCTCCTGGGCTTATACTGACAAAAATTTCTGCTTCTTATATCCATCTCTCTCTTTACTTTTGGGGGTAGCATTTTGACTTGTGACCTCAATTGGTGTAAATAAACATTTAATTTTAAAAGTTTTTCTTTTTTTCAGGCAATAAGTGGAAGTTCTCCCATTACTTTGATTTTTATCATTTTAATATCCTTTATAGTTTAATTTCTATTACTTATAACTCAGTTGCCTATTTTGTATACATTTTTCTCTTTTTTATTTATTGAATATATTTGGCATACAAATTATATAAATTTAAGGTATACAACATGTTAAATTGATATATGAAATGTGAGTGCTGTTGTAGTGCTAATTAGCATCTCTATCACATTATGTAATTATCTTTTATTTTTGTAATTAGAGCAATTAAGTTCTAACCTCTTAGAAATTTTGATGATTATAGTACAATATTATCTGTATTTATTGTGCATTAGATCTCTTAGCTTATTTAATACTAATTGTAAGTCTGTCCCTATAAACATCAGCCTTGTCATCCTCCCCCTATTTCCTGTAAACCACCATTTTACTCTTTATTTTTTAGCTCCGCTTTTTTAGATTCCACATATAAGTGATATCATAGAGTGCTTGCTGTTCTCTGTCTGACTTATCTCACTTAGACTAATGTGTTCAATGCCCATCCATATTGTTACAAATGGCAGGATGTCCTCCTTTTGTATCCCTAAATTATCTATCTATCTATCTATCTATCTAACATTTTATTTTATTTATTTTATTTTATTTTCTGATTAAGTTTATTGGGGTAACATTGGTTAATACAATTATATAATTTTCAGGTATACATTATCATTTGACATCTGTATATTCTATTTGTGTGTTTACCACCCAAAGTCCAGTTTCCTTCAGATACCATATATTTGATCCCCTTTACCCACTTCACCCTCCAACTAAATCCTATATTTGATCCCCTTTACCCCATATACCGCCCCACTCCTCTCCTACATCACTAGTAACCACTAGTCTATAGTCCTCTGGTAACCACTAGCCTATAGTCCATGTCCATGAGTCTCTGTTTGTTTGTCCTGCTCATTTGTTGCTTTCAGGTTCATATCCCACATATAAGTGGTATCACGTGATTTTCATCTTTTTCTGTCTGGCTTATTTCGCTTAGCATGATTATCTCGAGGTCCATCCATGTTGTCGCAAATGGCAGTACTTCATCTCTTCTTATGGCTGAGTAATATTCCATTGTATATATGTACCACAACTTCTTTAGCCAATCATCTATCGTAGGACATTTCAGTTGCTTCCATGTCCTGGCCACTGTGAATAATGCTGCTATGAACATCGGTGTGCAAATATTTTTTTGAATATTGGTTTTCAAGTCTTTGGGGTAAATGCTCAGTAGAGAGATTGCTGGATTATAGGGTAGATCAATTCTTAGTTTTTTGAGAAACCTCCATACTATTTTCATTGTGGCTGTACCAATTTACAGTTCCACCAGCAATGTATGAGGGTTCCTATATCTCTACATCCTCTCCAGCATTTGTTATTACTTGTTCTGTTGATGATAGCTATTCAATGAGATGGTGTATCATTGTGGTTTTGATTTGCATTTCCCAAATAGCTAGCGTGTTGAGTATCTTTTCATATATCTGTTGGCCATTTACATGTCCTCTAGGAAGAAGTGTCTGCCCAGGTCCTCTGCTCATTTTTGAATTGGATTTTTTTTTTTGTAGTTGTTATTGAGTTATATGAATTCTTTGTATATTTTGGATATTAGGCCCTTATCGGAGGCATTGCTTGCAAATATATTTTCCCAATCAGATGGATGTCCCTTTGTTGACGTTTTCTTTTGCTGAGCAGAAGTTTTTTAATTTGATGTAGTCCCATTCATTTTTTATGCTTTTACTTGCCTTGCTTTTGAGGTCAAATTCATAAAATCCTCTTCAAGTCCAAGGTCCTTCAGCTTAGTTCCTATGTTTTTCTTCTATGTATTTTATTGTTTCAGGTCATGTATTCAGGTCCTTAATCCATTTTGAGTTAACTTTGGTATGTGATGATAGACAACAGTCTAATTTCATTCTTTTGCAGGTGGCTTTCCAGGTTTCTCAGCAGTATTTACTGAAAAGGCTTTCCTTTCTCCACTGTATGTTTTTGGCTTTTTTGTCTGAAATTATTTGTCCATATAAATATGTATTTACTTCTGGGCTCTCGATTCCATTGGTCTGTGTGTCTGTTTTGCCGCCAATACCATGCCGTTTTGATTACACTCGCTTTGTATAATTTGAAGTCAGGCAGAGTGGTAACTCCAGCCTCATTCTTTTTTCTCAGAATGGCTTTGGCAATTCAGGGACTTTTGTGCTGCCATACAAATCTGATGATTTTTTATTCTATTTCTTTAAAAATGCCAATGAGATTTTGATGGGGATGGCTTTAAATCTGTATAATGCTTTAGGTAATATGGTCATTTTAACTATGTCGATTCTTCCAATCCAAGAACACGGAATATTTTTCCATTTCTTTGTATCTTCTTTGATTTCTTAATAGGGTCTTGTAGTTTTCATTATATAGGTCCTTCACATGTTTAGTTAAATTTATTCCTAGGTATTTTATTCTTTTTGTTGTAATTGCAAAAGGAATTATTTTTTACACTTCTTTTTCTGACACTTCATTATTAGAGCATAGGAACACTATGGATTTTTGAATGTTGATTTTGTATCCGGAGACTTTACTGTATTTGCTTATTGTTTCTAGTAGTGTTCTTGTGGAGTCTTTAGGGTTTTCTATATAGAGAATTATGTCATCCACAAATAGTGATGACATAATTTCCTATTTGAATGCCTTTTATATCTTTCTCTTGCCTGATTGCACTTGCTAGGACCTCCAATGTTACGTTGAATAAAAGTGGCGATAGTGGACAGCCTTGCCTTGTTCCTGATCTTAAAGGAAGGTTTTTAGTTTTTCACCATTAAATATAATGTTAGCTGAGGGTTTGTCATATATGGCCTGTATGATGTTAAGGTACTTCCCTTCAATACCGATTTTTGAAGTATTTTGATCATAAATGGATGCTGTATCTTGTCAAAGGCTTTTTCTGCACTATTGATAGATCATATGATTCTTATTTTTTAATTTGTTTATGTGGTCTATCATATTAATCAATTTGCATATGTTGAACTATCCCTGTGCCTCTGGGATGAAGCGCACTTGATCATGGTATATAATCTTTTTAGTATGTTGCTGTATTCCATTCGCTAGTATCTTATTTAGGATTTTTGCATATGCATTTATGAGAAATATTGGTCTGTAGTTTTCTTTTTTGTGTGTTATCTTTACCAGGTTTTGATATCAGAGTAATATTGGCCTCATAAAATGAGTTGAGAAGTATTGCCTCCTCTTTGATTTTTTGTAAGGGTTTGAGGAGAATAGGTAGCAAATATTCTTTGAATGTTTGGTAGAATTCACTGGTGGGCCATCTGGTCCTGGACTTTTATTTTTGGTAGTTTTTGATTATTATTTCCATTTCCATACTGCTGATCGGTCTATTTAGATTTTCCAGATCTTCTTGATTCAGTCTAGGAAGGTTGTATTTTTCTAAGTACTGGTACATTTCTTCTAGGTTATTATATTTGGTGTTATATACTTTTTCATCATAGTCTTGTATAATTCTTTGTATTTCTGCAATGTCAGTCGTAATTTCCCCTTTCAACCCTGATTTTGTTTATTTGCATCCTTTCTCTTTTTTCTTTAGTGAGTCTAACCAGGAATTTGTCAATTTTATTAATTTTCTCAAAGGATCAGCTCCTTGTTGCATTTATTTTTTCTATTGTTCTTTTTTGTTTGTTTTCAATTTCATTTATTTCTGTTCTAATTTTGATTATGTCCTTCCTTCTGCTGACATTAGGCTTCATTAGTTCTTCCTTTTCTATTTTTTTTAAGATGAAGCATTAAGTGGTTTATTTGAGCTCATTCTTATTTTTGGAGATAGGCCTGTAATCATATGATCTTATGATCACTTTTGCCGTGTCCAAAAATTTTTGATATGTTGTACTATCATTATCATTTGTTTTTATGTATCTCTTGATCTTTCTTTTAATTTCTTTTCTGAGCCAGTTATTCTTCAGTAGCATGTTGTTTAATCTCCATGTATTTGCGGTTCTTCTTGATTTCTTTCTGCAGTTGATCTCTAGTTTCAAAGCATTATGATCAGAGAATACTGTTGGTATAACTTCAACCCTCTTATATTTGTTGAGGCTATCTCTGCGTGCCAGTATGTGGTCAATTCTTGAGAATGTTCCATGTGCACTAGAAAAGAATGTATAAACAGCTGTTTTGGGATAGAAAGCTCTGTATATGTCAATTAGGTCCAGTTGGGCTAATGTGTCATTTAAGGATGTTATTTCCTTATTGATTTTCTGTTTGGATGATCTGTCTATATCCAGCAGTGGGGTATTTAGGTTCCCTACTATGATAGTGTTTTGGTCTGTTTCTCCCTTTAGTTCTGTTAGTAATTGCTTTACATATTTCAGGGTTCCCTGATTGATAGCATAGATATTAGATATTAATAAGTGTTATATCTTCTTGGTGCATGATTTCCTTTATCATTATGAACTGTCCCTTCATATCTTTCTTTACCTTTTTTATTTTGAAGTCTATTCGTCTGACATTAGTACTGCTACTCTGTTTTTCTCTGAATGCCATTTGCTTGAAATATTTTCCACCCTTTCACTTTGAGTCTATATTTGTCTTTGGAGCTGAGATGTGTCTCCTGGAGCCAGCATATGGTTTGGTTTGGTTTTTTGATCTATTCTGCAACTCTGTGCCTTTTTATTGGCAAGTTCAATTCATTTACATTTAAGGTGATTATTGAAATATGAGGTCTTCTTATAGCCATTTTATCTTTTGCTTTCTGGTAGCTCAGTGTTTCCATTGCTTCCTTGTCCTCGTGTTTCTGTTTTCTTTATTTTGGTTGGCTTTTGTGGGTTTCGTTATATACTTCAGTTCCGAATCTTTGGCGTGTGGTTACCATTACGAATATGTAAAGGATAGTATATATATATATATGGATGACTGTATGTGTATATATATATATATATATATATATATATATATATATATATACATACTATATATATATACATATATATATTACATATATATTACATATATATATAGTATATATATATACACATACAGTCATCCATTTTCTTCTGCGTGTGCCTTATCTCCATTTCCCTTTGGGAATTTGGATATTAGAATCCTTCCCTTTTCAGTCATTGTTATCTCAATTTGTCCTTATGTATACTAAATGTTCATTATTATCTTGCTATAACAATTCTCTTATTATTATTTAAGCTTATAATACCCTGTTATTAGTAAGAAATGCTCTCCTCTGCTTCTATTTGCCAGATAGTAACTTTACTCCTAGTTATTTTTTGTCATTTTGTTTTAGGTGAGCTGACCCCTTTTAGTATTTCCTGTAGTGCAGGCCTCATAGTGAAGAATTCCCTTAATTTTGTACGTCTGGAAAGGTTTTAATTTCTCCTTCATATCTAAAGGAGAACTTAGCTGGATTCATTATTCTAGGCTGGGAGTTTCTTTCACTTAATAGTTTAAATATTTGATTCCATTCCTTTCTGGCTTATAAGATTTGCATGAGAAGTCCGAGGATAATCTAATGGGTTTACTTTTGTAAGTCTCGTTTTATTCTCCCTGGCTTCCCTGAGAATTCTATCTTTGTCATTGATTTTTGATAACTTTAATTCAATATGTCTTGGTGAAGGCCTTTTTGGGTTGAGATAATTGGGTGTTCTGTTGACTTCTTGAATTCCAAGCACCAGCTCATTTCTTAGATTTGGGAAATTCCCGTCAACTATTTGTGTAAAAATGCTTTCTAGTCCCTGCTCTTTTTTCTTGCCTTTGATAATGTCCATTATTCTTATATTTCCTCTTGTGATAGTATCAGCTAGTTCTTGTATTTCTCTTTCCTTATTTTTCATTCTTCGGTTCCTCTCTTCTTTCTTCTGATTTATTTCTAGATCTGTCTTCGATATCACTGATCCTTTCCTCCATTTGGTCGACCCTGTTTCCAAAGCCTGCTATTTCATTTTTCAACTCTTGCAGTATGTTTTTTTTTTTTTTTTAATATATCCAGAAGTTCTATTTGGTTTTTTTTGAGGGTTTCAATCTCCTTGCTCTGCTCATCTAGTTGTCTTTTCAATTTCTGAATTGTTGATTTGACTTGTTTCAGAACTCACTGAGTTTTTTCAGAAGTACCTTCCTGAATTCTCTGTCATTTAAGTTTCATAATACTATGTCTGTAAGCTTATTTTCTGGAGACTTTTCTCTTTCTTTCTGAGATCTCTTGTCACCTTGGTTGTTAGTGTTTAATGGACTATTTCTCCACCTGGGCATTAATGGAAGTGTATTCTGCTATTTTCCGAAAAGATTTATTATATAAAGGTCTTTCTTTAGCCCGTTGCATAGAAGGTGCTTTTCTTTTGGTTTCAAGTAGGTGGCATCTAAGCCTCTTGGTTCCTTAATCCCTTCACCTTTTTTCACCCAGCTTCCTAACACTCCTCCCATCTGGTAACCATGAGTTTGTTTTCTATATCTATGAGTTTGTTTCTGTTTTGTTTTCCATTTATTTTGTTTTTTAGATTCCACATGTAAATGAAATCATGTAGTATCTTTTCTTTTTGCCTGACATATTTCATTTAGCATAATACTCTCTAGGTCCATCCATGTTGTAGCAAATGATAGAATTTCATTCTTCTTATGACTGAGTAATATTCCGTTGTATATATGTACCACATCTTGTTTATCCACTCATCTTTCAAGGACACTTAGGTTGCTTCTATATCATGACATAGAATTATCATGACAATTAGGGAGGAGACAGTATGTTCCTCAATTTCAAATCTTTAAGTGACAAGAAATGTTGATAAAATGGTAAGCGAAATGTCATTTATGTGTTTTTAATTGCTTATTATATAAATTTTGTTTTTTTCCTGTAGAGATATATTTGTTCCTGATTTTAAAAAACAATGACACAAATGATTCTTTCTTAATGTGATAAAGAAAATATGTCTCTAACACCCCAATGCCATATTTAATGGTGCAATAAAATATCCAATTAAAGCTAGCAACAAAAGAAAATTGCTGCTAAAGAAAACATTGTAAAATGTTTAAGCAATATAATATGAAAAGAAAAATGACATGTTATAAAAGAAGAGATGATGCAACATAATTGTTACTTAAAGATTATTAGATTTTTTAGCTTTCAAACCTAAAATAATCAAATAAAAGGCTATGTAATGTCGACATGAAATTTCAGCTAAATGGCTAACACAAATTTGCCAGAGGAAAACAACATTCCTACATACCCCAACGCTGAAAAAAACAAAAATGTAATAAAATAACTGACAATAAACATCAGGAATATGCTGATCTCAGATGATGGAAAAAAAAAACTTTAATGACAAAAATGAAAATTTGACCTAATAGTGAGACATTTCATGCTTCTGGTGAAAGATATAAATAAATTATTTCCAGTTGAATGCCAGTGATTGTATTTCATTTTTGTAGCTGAAATTTTATGAAAATGATGGTAAAATTTATCTTGAAAAGAATAATATATTTCAATATAAAAATAATCCAGTACATAAAAAGAGGGTAGAGCTGGGACACTGGCATTTGATCTACTTAAAAGCTGTAGTAATTAATAATAAACATTCAGATGAATGGAGCAGGCTAGAAATTCTAGAAACTAATCAAAGAATATCATTTGATAGTCATTAGAATGAGTCATTTTTTAAAAATCAATTTTTTAACTAATGAGAGTAATACAAATGGGAAAAAAATAAAGTAGAATTTTTGTCTTCCGCTATTCGACTAACTTTTTAAATAACTTTTTAACTTTATAAATAACTCTCTTGGGAACTGAAAAATTAAAACATAAATTAATCTTGTTTTGAGGAAAACTATGCTAAGCATGATTTCATAGTCATTTAATGAAAGATCATTAAAAATTAACTAAGTAATAATTTAAATTTCTGTACACAGAAGCACCAAAGTCAAAATTAAAAAGCAAACAATAAACCTGAAAAAAAATTTGTGAAAATCAATATTATATTCTTTATATAAAATACTTTCTATGAAAAAATTTAAATATTTATACTTAGATTAGTTCTTTAACAAAAAAATATATTAAAACAAATTAGAGAAAACAAACAACAGAAAAATAGATGGCAGATTTTTTATACGCACTAATCAAATAGGTTTATAGTAATAATAAAATAAATTAAAATGATGTATAAAATTACAAATACCAAAAGTATATAATAGCAGTTGGGAAGGATATGAAGAAACATATCTGAATATTATAGGTAAATAGATGTAATGACTAAACATTTTTAAGAAAACTATGTGAAAATATATATCAATTATATTTAAAAATATACTTATAGATATCAATGATATCAAAACTGTGCAGTCCCTTTGACTCAGATGTATTTTTTTCATTTAAAAAAATTTTATAATAAAGATCTATATGACTAATCTATATGTTTAGTCATATAAGAAATATTAGCTAAAAATCATAATTTCTGCATCATATATTACCAACTTTACCAGAACTAGGTATTGTTTAAATGGTTCACATTTTTGTTTTGTTCATAATTATAATAGGAATATCTTTTGGCACTTTACCATAAATCAAGGCATTTGCTGTTTGGTTGAGATAGAAATATATTCTATATTGAAGTGAGTAAATGTCTAGGAGTAAATCTATAATTCTAACTATTTAAAGAGTTTTGTTAGTGTTAACATTAAAAAGAAAGGCCTTTTAAAGTGAGAGGCAAGAAACATTTATTGATATTGATAAGAATAGCTATTTGGGACACACCGATTCAGGAAGAAGCCCAAATGGTGTTTCAATTAGGAGACAAAGACAATTGGAATTTATGAGAAAGGAAACGAGAACAATTATATCAATAGAAGGAAGCCATTTCTATTGGTGCTGATAACATAATATAGTGATGTTAGTTCTAAACGATGTCTTAAATTTTTAGTCCAGTAGTCATAACTGTTTCTTCTTATTTTGCAAATAGTCAAAGCACAGGTTGCCTAGGCCCATCCAAAGGTTATTTTGCCCTGCTTTAACATTCTGAAGATGTGATGCATGAGACCTGTGAGGCAGATCCTCTGGCATGGCAGCTTGGGTCTATTTTAAAGTGGCCTTTGTTCATATTATTGTTTACCTTAGGAATAGATGTTGAAATTTGTTTTTCTGACATTTATTATTTTTCTCTTCTTACTTGACGTAACATATGGGAAATTTTCCTACCCTTTGGACATTGTAATGTTCTTGGAATTAGGTCACAGTTGACAGATTTCAGTGGTGTTTCTATATTTAACGTATTAAAAGTTTCTGTATTTAATTTACTAAAAGCTTTTCTTATCTTGGTAGATAAGGATGTGAATGAACTCTCAGATAAGAGTTACATACTTGAAGATCTAGAACTACCTGCCCAAAGGTTGAGAGGTATGTATGAAATTGATAAACATATTTAAAAATAGCAGTCATAAAACACTTGACAATTTAAAAATACAGTTTAAATGTGAATCTGCTTTATTAAATGGGAATCTAATTTATGGCTTTATAGTTGAATTTTTCTTTAGGTTGGATTTTTTTTAATGTAATTTACCAAAAATTGGAGTTCTGCAGAACTAGTAAATGCTGTAACGCTATTAACACAACTTATAACTTCTCGTAGTCTTTAATAATCTATTATATTACATTGTTTTAATTTATTGACCAAAACCCTGCCTTTTCTTATTCTGGGAATAGTGTTTCAGGGAGTACCAATTTAGGAAACAATTTTATAGATATTTTAAGAGCTATATTATACTTATTACATTTTTAAAAGTCTGACATTCACCCAGTATTTACATTTCAATTCTTATCAAGTATCATTACCTGCTAAAACATACTGGTTATCATTCAGTAGGCTTTACTGTAAATATTGTTATATAATTTCAAGAAGGGAAAGGAACATTTTTAAAAATCTACTGGCACTTAATCTTGATGTTGTTATATATTTTCTACTAGAATTTTTTATAATGATATATTTTATCTATCATCTATCATCATCAATCATGTGTCTGTCTGTCTATCTATCTATCTATCTATCTATCTATCTATCTATCTATCTATCTGATCTACTTTCTCTGCTTTAAAAATGGATTTGAAGAGAAATAGAACATTATTAGAAGAATTTGAGCAAATTTTATTTGGATTTTAACTTAATATGATAGAGTTCATTTACCTTTGATCTTATGAACCAAATAAAACTCAGGCATTTTAAGTATTTGTTAATTTTATTTTGAAACATGGAAAGGTATAAGAACATAATGAGCACTCATGTATTTGTGTCCCAGTTTAATATATATAATATATATAAAATGTTGAAGTTCCCTCTTTTCCTTTTCTTTTTCAGAGTATTACCTCCTTCTATTCTGAATTTTTGATGTTTATCATCCCCATTTTTTTTTATACTTTTGCTAGAGATGTTTGTCTCTGTAAATGATTTATGTTATTATTTTATATGGTTAAACTGTAGTGTGCTTATTTGCTTCTTTAGCAATTAGGTTATTTGGTTCAAAATTTGTGAGAAATTTTTCACTGTTGATAATTTTAGCTCTTGTTCATTTATTGTTATTGCCATGTAATGATCTGATTTATAAATATATCATAATTAATTTGTCTATTCTGGGTGGATATTTGGGTTGTTTTCATTAGGAGATGCCTATCTTTTTATGAGAGGCAATATAGGGGCAGTTCAGATGCTGCAAATAGACTGCCTGTCTTTTATTAAAATTAAATTTATTGGGGTGACATTTAATAATATTATATAGGTTTCAAGTGTATAACCCTATAATACATCATCTATATATTGCATTGTCTTTAATATCTACCTCTCTCTCTTACTTAATGTAAATTAGTTAATCTCTCCATTCCTGTTTCTTCATTTGAAAAGTAGGGCTATAGATAGTATCTACCTTGTAAGGTTATTGCAGGAATTATAAGGTGCTTAAAATAGTGCCTGGATAATATTAAGCTCCATAAACTATTTGTTGTTATTATTATTATTATTTGCTATATATTATTTATGTTGTATTTATATAAACATATTTTTTAAAAACTAGTTAATAATCATATTTCTGTTATAATTTTGATATGGCAAAAAGAATGGACCTTTTAAAATAACACTATAATGTCCCAGAGTCTAAGAGCAGAAAGTTTATGAAATGTCAGAAACATAATAAATTATAAAACATGATAGATATATATAGTAGGCTAATGAAATTAATATGTCATGATTATCATTGTTTAATTATACATATCTTTATCAACCTACAGCCAAAAATAAAATTTCAGTATGTCATCTCAACACATTATTCTCCTCTGCTTTTATTATAAAACTCCGGTTTATTTCATTCATTTTATTTTAGTATTGTCTAGCTTTATCTTTTTATCCAGCCTATCCCTCTTTATAAAAGGAGCAATGAGAATAATTAGAGTTCATTAATATGTTTACTATGTACCATGGTTTACTATGGGATTCCATTTTACAGAGAGGCCTAAAGAACTTGAAATTTAAGTGGTTAAATTATTTGGCCAGTATCATCACAGTTACTAAATAGAAGGCAATTTTTGAATATAGGATTTTTTTCTAGGTTTTGCTTGTTTGTGTTTGCCTTTTACTTTAAATTCTTACCTCATCAACAGTATTTTATACTGCCTTTAATTATTATTTCACTTTATAATCCTCAGTTCTAAAGGCATGCCTTTTCCCCTCATACCTGCCTACTCTTATTCTGTCAGGAAAGCATTTTTGGGGGAAAAAAAATCTTTTAATTACAGAAACTGGAACCATTTGCAAAACTCTTAGGTAAATCTTAGCTGTATGTACAATACTGGCTGGACATCCATCTTGATACATTCATACCCAACTTTGCAAGAGGTAGTTTAGAATCCACAGGCTCCTAAAACTCAATATATTCAAAACAAAACTCTCATCTTTACTACAGATCTGCTCATGTTTGTGTTTCCTTTTATTAGTGGCAAATTTGAACAACAAAAGAAGTACCAAGAAAAAAAATAGTCACTAATATCCCTACCACCTGGACACAGAAATAGCCTGTTATTTATCATATTAAGCTTTTGTCTGTCTGTCTGTCTCTATCCATCTAGCTAGCTACTATCTATCTATCTATCTCTCTGTCTATCTATCTGTCTCTCTATCTATCATCTATTTGTCTATCCATCCATCCATCCATCCATCCATCCATCCATCCATCCATCCATCCATCATCTATCATCTATTTACATTAGTAAATACATGAATATTATATACTATGTTCTCCCTATTGGAATGTTACATATAAAACTAATAATTTTCCCACACCATCATTCTACTACAACCATCATCACCAGTTACCTTTCATCCCTTCAGAGATAGCTGTTAATCTTATTTTCATATGCATCCTTTATTCCATAAAAATACATGGTATGTTTTTGCATAGTTTAAAGTGTGAATAGTATAATAGATGTTATTTCATAGAATTGAATTTAACGGCTGGCTACTATTGCGGAATTTGTTTCAGCATACCTTTTCTTTGTTTCTATTTATTCACTTGTAGCTTTATGTTTTATTTTTGAGTTCTCATTTCATTTTTTCTCCTCTACCATATTAAAGCTTATTTTCTGTTTTTTGATTTGCCCTTAGTTTTTATCTTAATACACGTACTTAAGCTTATATTTTTTTTGCTAAATCTAAAGTTAATCAAATCTCTCTAGCTTAGCTAAAAATAAAAAAACATTAGATGTGTTTTACTTCCACTCATACTCTTGCTCCTAAATCACGTTTCACTCTAACTCATTGAAGTAATAAAAACACTGAAATATTAGTGAGTTTGAATATGTGTGTTTAGTCATCAGTATTGAATTAAATGTTTTATATTTCCAATACTAGTTAATAGCATTGTTATTCATGTAATGGCTGAAAAATCATCTCTCTGTTTTTCTGTCTTTCTTGCATTTTTATGATTACTAGTGAGGCAGAATACATACACTCTCATCTCTTTTCATTTTCTTTTCTGTTAATTTCTTGTTTTATCCTTTTCCCATTTCTATTTGGTTGTTTGCTTTTTCTTAGAACTTTAAAGGTTCTTTGTATATTAGCAAAAATATGTAGAATAAGATTATAAATATTTTTATCAATTTATAGTTTTATCTTTTACATTTTATTTTGATGCATTTTTCAATTTTTATATAGTCACATATGTTTATATTTTACTTTATAATTTCTAGCTTTCTTTATTCATTTTTAAAAATGTCTCCTTAATCCTAAGGTTATATGACTATTATCCTGTTTTCTTTTTAATATTTGTTTATTTTTACATATGGATTTTTAATCTATAAAGGAGATATATTTAATTATGTATGTGATTTTTGTAACTACTTTTGCATTCTTTAATAGGACTAAGTAATTCTATTTCCAAGATTGAATTCTTGATATTAATAGAGAAATAAGTTCAAACTTACTAGTTACTTAAAGGTAGTCCATTTATAAAACTGAACTGTGATATGTAAGTGTTCAACAATATGTGAATAAGAAGATCAAAGAAAATACAAAGGTCTACAAAAATCTGGGGTCAAAATTAAGACACAATAATAAAGCATTATAATGAAACACATACAGTAAAAGAAATATAGTTTATTGAAATAAATATGAAAATTAAAATCACCTTTTAAATAATAAGTGTCTCAAATTTCTTGAAAAAATTCATAATGCAGTTACTATATTTCATTAAGAAGATGCTGCTGTTGATTAACTAAAAATGTTATTTTAAGTATCATAAAGATGTAGATGTTACCAATTAAATTATGATACAGCACTCTTTTCTATCTATTGTAACATACCCCAATTTTAGAAATGTTAAATGTCAAAAAAATGTGCATTAGAAAATTGACGTAATATAGTAAATAAGGTTTTTAAGAAATACTTACCTAAGGCAAATTGACTCAGAAAGGTTTGAAATAAAAGAATTGCCAAAAAACACAAGATAAATTAAAATGGAAAGCATGTTTTGCATTTTCTTATGAGAGCACCAATTTCATTTAGATTTTAAATCTTAGTTTTCTGTTTTCCAAGAAGATAGATATATGGGTAGATGATGATGATATTTTGCAAAGAAATATAACCTAATATTTGTTCTCAAATCCCACCTATGTGTTAGAATTAATCTTTTCCTAAAGTAAGGTAATTTCTTTTGTGGCAATAGCTGATAATTTTCTTTGTCTTACATTCTTAAAACTTTTAAATTGCTTGCAAATATTTAAAAGTCTTGGAATTCCTTGTAAATATCTACATTTCTATCTTCTCTTGAGAATTTAGATGATCCAGAAATATTAGGCCTGCATTTGTTAACAATCAGTGAGAATGATATTTATGTAAAACATAGATTCTCCATTTTACTTCTACTATTCATGCCACTCCAGACATCATCAGGTTAATTTCACTCACATTACATAGTCAGTCCCAGTAGACTTTGCATTTACTGACTGGAGAATAGGTTTTGTATACTTAATAACTATGTGAACTTCCAAAATATGCATGATCTCTCTCAGCTCTACTTCCCTCATCTGTTAAATGGGAATAAAATACCTACTTCCTAGAATTCTTATAAGGATTAAATGAGATGATATTTGAAAAGTATTTGTATATTACCTGGCATATAGTAGCTATTTAGTAAGCTTTTAAATGATTAGACATTTGTATTTAATTTAATAATCAATGTGTTAAATTGTGAAGTAAATAAGGTTAATTAATTATAAGGTAAAATATCTCTAATTAATTTTATGTAGTATAATTTTACCTCAAACAAACTGTTAGTTTTAAATCAACTAATCTAGGAATCTGTTATCATTCCAGTCAAAAATGAAGCAGCCTTAGAACTTCCAGATACAGCAGAAAATCTTTCAGCAATGAATCCATCATTTGGTGACATAATATCTCAATTAAATTTAAACAAAGTGGTAGGTAAGTACACATGACATATGGTCACAATAGAACACAATCTAAGAGTTAAAGTATTTCAATTGCATAGTTCTGTTGTTAAAGGAAAACAAGAAATTCAAACAAAGGGAAATACCAAACAATACAAGCTATAATGAACATAAAGGGAGAAATTGACAGTAATACATTAATAGTAGGAGACTTGAATATCCCACTTGCATCTATGGATAGATCATCCAGACAGAAAATTAATAATGAAACATTGGCCTCAAATTTTACATTAAAAGAGATCAACTTAATAGACATTTATAAAATATATCATCTCAAAACTGCAGATAACACATTTTTTCAAGTACACAGAGAACATTCCCCAGGATAGATTACATAGGACACAAAACAAGCCTCAACATATTAAAGAAGACTGAAATCATATCAAGCATCTTTTCCAAACACAATGGCATAAAACTAGCAATCAACTATAGGAAGGAAACTGAAAAGACACAAATACAACAAAATGAGGGATAAAAATTGTATCATCTTCTCAATAAATCAGAAAAATCATTCAACAAAATTTAATGTTATTTTATAAGAACTCTCAACAAAGTGGGTATAGAAGGAACATATTTCATCATTATAATGGCTATACATAACAAACCCACAGCTAATATCATGCTCAATCTTGAAAAACTGAAATCTTTTCTTCTAAGATCAGGAACAAAATAGTGATGCCCATTATCACCACTTCTGTTTAAAATAGTTTTGGAAGTCCTAGACACAGCAATCAGACAAGAAAAAGAAATAAAAGATCTAAATCAGCAAGAAAAGAATAAAACTGTCACTATTTGCAGATGACATGACACTATGTATAGAAAGTCCTAAAGACTCCAACAAAAAATTATTAGAACTAATCGACGAATACAGTAATTTTTCAAGAAACAAAATCAATGTACAAAAACCTATTCTAGTTTTTATACACCAATAATGAACAGTCAGAAGAAGAAATTTTTTTAAATCCCATTCACGATTGCACAAAAGCATAAAATACTTAGGAATAAATTTAACCAAATAGGTGCAAGACCTGTACAGTAAAAACTTTAAGACACTGAAGAAAAAAATGGAAGAGAATACAAATAAATGGAAGGATATACTATGCTCATGGATTGGAAGGATTAATATTGTAAAAAGGTCCTTACTACCTAAAGCGGTATACAGATTCATTGAAATTCCTATTAAAATACCAATTCTCTCAGAACTAGAACAACTAATCCTAAAATTCATATGGAATCACAAAAGACCAACATAGCAAAGAAACCTTGAAAGAGAACAAAATGAGAGTTATCACACACATACTAATTTCAAAGTATACTACAAAGCTACAATAATCTAAAAAGCAGATATATAGGTCAATGGCACGGAGTAAAAAGCCAGGAAATAAATCTTTATATGGTCAATTAATCTATGACAAAGAAAGTAAGGATATATATATGATGGGGTAAAGACAGTCTCTTCGATAAGTGGTGTTGGGAAAACCAAACTGATACATGTAAAAAAAAAAATGAAATTAGACCATTTTCTTATACTATGTACAAAAACTCAAAATAGATTACAAACTTTAATGTAAGAGCCAAAACCATAAAACTTCTAAAATAAAACAAAGGTAGTAAACATTTTGACATGGGTCTTAGCAATATCTTTTTAGATATGTCCCCTTGGGCAGGGAAAGAAAAGCAAAAATAAACAAATGGCACTACATCAAATTAAAATATTTCTGCACAGCAAAGGAAATGATCAACAAAACCAAAAAATACAAACTGAATAGAAATAGATATTTGCAAATGATACAGTTGATAAGGGTATCATATAAATATTTAAAATATAAAGAACCCATACAGCTTAATAAATCCCCAAAATTAAAAAACAAATTGTTCAGTTCAAAAGTGGGCAGAGAACCTGATTAGACCTTTCTCTAAAAGAGGACATACAGACTACCATCAGACATATGAAAAGATGCTTAACATCACTAATCATCAGGGAAATGTATATCAAAACCACAATAAGATACCACTTCACACATGTCAGAATGGCTATCATTAAAAATAAGCACATACGTGTTGGCAAGAAAAGGGAATCTTCATACATTGTTGGTGGGCTAGTAAATTGGTACAACCACTAGAGAAAACACTATAGAGGTACCTCAAAAAGTTAAAAATAGAGCTGCCATATGATCTAGGAATCCCACTTCTGGGTATTATCCAAAGAAAACAAAAATACTAATTTAAAAAGATATATGCACCCCTTGTTCGTTGTGGCGTTATTTACAATAACCAAGATATGGAAGCAACCTAGGTGTCCATCAATAGATGAATGGATAAAAAAGATGCACAAAATAGAATGTTAACAATAAAAGGGAATGAAAACTTGCCATTTGTGGCAACATGGATATACCTAGAGGGTATTATGCTAAGTGAAATAAGTCACACAGAGAAAGACAAATGGTGTATAATTTCACTTATATGTAGAATCCAAAAACAAACAAACAAAAAAACAACAACAAAAAAACAAACCCAAATGAACAAACAAAAGAAAACAGAAACAGATCTATAGATACAGAGAATAAGGTGATTGCCAAAAGGGCAAGGGTTTGGGTGAAAGAAATGTCTCTAGAAACTGCCAAATGTCCCTGGGTCAGAGAGCAAAATCACCCTCTCTTAAAACCTGCTGCTCTAGAAGAAGAAATAAATAAAGACTAAAAGATAAGATCCAAGAAGTAGTGGGGGAGTAGACTCATAGGTAGGGTTGATGGGAGCATAAAGAAGAAGGACTTGGAAACTCACAAATGGGACAAAATTTTGGAAAAATAAAGAGTTTAAGATTTTTAGGAAATGTTGCTATACGTTGTACTACATATTACCTCTCAATTTTCTAAGGAAAGTCTTTAGCAAGAATCTGCATCATTCACTAGAGCTTTGGGAAAAATAAACATTATTTCTTACTTTAATAATAATTTCATTCTAATCAACCAATTGATATATCAATTAATATGTATCTTTAATAGAATTTATTATGTGCTCCTTGTTCCACCAAAAAAAAATTCATTAGTTAATGCTTAAGAGTTTTCTTTTACTGGCTCATGAGAAAAATATATAGACTTTTTCTACATTGTGAATTTTCATAACATAAACTAGATCCTATATGATCAGTTACTTAGAGAATATAATTTTCATTCTTATATCATTTTTGTAATAACAAGATGGAATAAAATGTGGAACTATCACTAGATAGGCAACATGACTACTTTGTGATCTGCCTATGACAATATTGGGAAATTTCTAATGGTGAAAAAATTAGAACATGTACTAAAGCTGGTGTTGCCAAGCAACTAAATACTTTTTAATAGGATATAAATTTAAGTGTTCTGTGGCAGCTTTCAAACAATTACCTTAAGGGAGACATCAAGATGGTAGAGTAGAAGGCCCTAACTCTCACTCTTTGACAGAAACATTGAAAAAAATAAGCAGAAATGGTCAGAACCAACTTTTATCAGAGCATTAAGAAATAATCAAATGTTTACAGTAATAAAAAGAATGCCTAATTGAGGAAAAGTCATCTTTGAAATGGTAAGAACATTTTGTGAAAGTGTGAAGGAATGCCTGAGCACAAAATCTATAAAAAGCAGGTGAGCTCCTGGCATTCAAGGCACTACCACTAGAACTACCATACTGGTAATGCTAAAGGGAATTTTTCAGGTTGACATAGAGGATGTTAGGCAGTAACTTGAAGTCGTATGAAAAAATAAAGATCTCTAATACAGGTAAGTACATAACAAATAAAAAGCTGGTATTATTATAATTTTATAATTCCACATTTTATTTTTTATAATATTTTAAAGAAATATATGTAAAAATAACAATTAATCTATGTTATTGGACACAGAATGTATAAAGATGTGATTTGTGACATCAATATCAAAAAACAGGTGGATGGAGCTATATAAGAGTAAAGATTTTGGATGTGATTAAGTTGGTATCAATTTAGATTGTTATAATTTCAAGATGTTACACTTAATCTCCTTGGTAATCAAAAAGAAAATATCTATAGAATATACAGGATTAAGGAAATGAGAAAGGGAAAAAAAGTAGTCTCTTAATAATATTCAACTGAACACAAAAGAAGGCAGTATCAGAAGAAATAACAAAAAAAGCATAGGAAATACAGAAAATAAGAACCAAAAAGGCAAAAATAAGTCCTTATCAGTAATTACTTTAAATATAAATGAATTAAACTCTCCAAACAAAAGGCAGAGATTGTCAGAATGGATAAATAAAAGTATCCAGCTATGGTCCTGTCTACAAGAGACTCAGGTCAACAAAACTGACAAAACTTTAGCAGATTTATAAGGAAAAAAAGAAAGCAGACTCAAATTACTAAAATCAGAATAGAAAATGGGACACTGCTACCAATTTTACAGGAATAAAAAGCATTATAGGAGAACTTTATCACATTAGTTAAATAAAGAAAAAAATTATATAGTCTCAATAAAATGCTTTTCATAAATTTTCTTTATGATATTTGTATCTTCAAAATACAAAATATTTTCAGTAACCTAATACTAAAATATTTTCTTTCAGTACTGAGAATAAGACAAAAATGTATATATCACTTATTTTACACATTATTGTGTTTGGAACCTAGCTATTACAATAAATCAAGATGAAAAGTTGTAAGGATTCAAAGGAAGAAATAAAACTCTTATTAATTGCAGACAACATGACTATGCAAGTATGTAATCTAAAAGAATCTATCGTCTACAGATAAACTCTTAGAGCTTTCAACTCGATTTGTTAAGATTACTGGATATAAGGTAAAATACACAAAACTTAATTTTATTTTTATGTTCTAAGAACACAAAATTAGAAAATGAACATATTTTAGAATGATGGCATTTATTTTAGCATCATAACAAATACGATATCTAAAAATAATTCTTTTAAACACAATTCAAGACAGTCTAACATGTAAAGAACTTGGCATCCTCACTCATGTATTCAAAAGAAGAAAAAGCTGAACAAACTGAGAATCAATAACTCTTCTTAGTTCCACCAGAGAACGGCAAGCAGAGCAAACTGCCACTCCCAAACTGGAGAGTCAGGTGAATACTGAGAATTACATCACACTGAAAACAAACCAACACTGGAGCCAGCAACCAGTAGGAGAACTTAAAAGACGATTGAATAATTGCTGATAGTGAACATTAACTAGTTTCAAAGATATAAAGAACACAGCTTATGTATACTCCACACTTTCGTGAAATTTGCCATTAAGAGTTCTGCCAAGTACCTAAAGTGAATTTTAGAAAAAAATATCCTCATGCTACTAGCAAAAGGAAGAGAAAATTAAACATTTGAAATACATCAACAATATTATTTTTAACAAAAGACTGCCTTCACAGAAAACTAATTTACCCAAGCCTAACTGATGTGTGGTGAAGGAAGTACCAAACTCCAGTCTCTTCCAGCTTTTAACATTGGAAAGGACGATATCTGAACCTGGCTCCCTTTAGCCCTCCTGTCCTCCTCAGCGGGGGTGGAGAGGAGAGGTAAGAAGCAATTATGAAAGTCATGGCCCCCGTAAACAGGCCCACTAATAGACTGAGACCTGATTATAGATTGCTTTCCTACCCCTCATAGCAACAGTACTCCTGGATAATAACAGGATTACAAATGGAAAAACTGAAATGCTCAGGTTCTATATAAGAAAGACTCTCTGGGGGAAATCAAAAGACAACAGGGGAGAGTAAAAAAGAAAAATAAAGGAAATTTTAGCCTCTGACACTAGCTACAAAAAACAGAAAACATAGTCTGACTCCTTATTTAGATGAACATAAAGCATTATAATAAAGGCCTATTATACTTGAGTTCTGTTACCTAATGCAACATGTCTAACTTTAAACAAAAAATGATAAGGCATGCTAAAAGGCAAAATACACTGTCTAAAGACATAAAGCAATATCAAGACCAGATGCAGATATAGCAGAGATTTTGGAATTATCAGACTGGAAATTTAAAAGAACTATTAATATGGTATAAGTTCTAATAAAAATTGTCCTTTTTATTAAACAATGGAAGAAGAGATGGAATCTCTAAGAAATAATCAAAATGGCTAGAAATAGACACTGTAACGGAAATTAAAAATTCCTTTGTCAGTAGACTGGACACAGCCGAGAAAAGAATCAATGAGTTTTAAGATATGGTAATAGAAATTTCCCAAATTGAAAGGCAAAGAGAAAAAGAATGAAAAATAGAATAGCAAAAAACTATCAAAAAAACGTAAGTTATTACATAGACACAATGAGAATACCAGTAGGAGAATAAGGTAAGACAAGGAAAAGATAAATATTTGAAGTAATAATGGCTGAGAATTTTCAAAAATTAATAAGAGAAACCAAAACACAGATAGGAGAAGCTCAGAGAACATGAAGCAGGATATATATCAAAAAGTCTACACCTAGGCATATCATATTTAAATCACATATAATTAAGAGAAAAAGCCACAAAGAGAAAAACCCACCTTAACTACAGAGTAACGTGTACAAAATTACATAGTACTTGTTTTCCAAAACCATGAGAGCAAGAAGAGAGTGGAGTGAAATATTTAATATGTTGAAAGAAAAAAATACTCCACCAACCTAGAATTCTGTATACAGAAAAATTATACTTAAAAATGAAGAAGAAATAAAAACTTTCTGGGCCAAGCAAAAAAGTAAGGAAATTTGTTGCCAAGGGAACCATCTTGCCAAAAATGATAAAAGTCTTTCAAAGAGAAGGAAAATTATATTGGTCAGAAACTCAGATCTACAAAAATAAAAGAAGAGAATTAGAGATATAATCAGTTGATGTAATCAATTTATTCTTATTTAATCTAATAGAAAAAAAGTTTGTTCAAAATAATAATAGCTACAATATATTAGAAAACTATTGCTATGGTAACTTCTATTATAAGGTACCCATACTACCCATGATGTACTATAATGTCATTTGAAAGTGGACTTGGAATAGCTGTAGAAGTACATTGCAAACTCTAGAAAATGCACTTAAAAATTTTTTTTTAATGCATAATTGGTGAGAAAACAGAAATGTAATACAAAAAAAGAAACAGAACGAGGGCCTTCATATAAAGCAGTAATAAATATAGTGGATATTAATCCAACTATAACAATACAGTTGACCCATGAACAACACCAGTTTGAACTGTGTGAGCCCAATTCTATGCAGATTTTTCAATAAATATATTGAAAATTTTTGATATTTTTGATAATTTGAAAAAAAATCTCACAGATGAACAGCATAGCCTAGAAATGGTTTTTTAAAAGTTAGGTATGTCATGAATGGATAAAATGTATGTAGATATTAGTCTATTTTATCAATTACTATCATAAAATATACACAAACCTATTATAAAAAGTTAAAATTTATTAAAATTTATATACACACTTTCAGATTGTACATGGTGCCATTTACAATCAAGAGAAATGTAACCAAAATAAAACCTACAGTATTAAATCATAACTGCATAAAATTAACTTTAGTACATAATATACTACTATAATATTGTAGCCACCTCCCTTTGCTCTTGTGATGAGCTTATGTTGTATCTGCTTAAATACTGTGTGACACTGATCATCTTCTTGTGAGCAGTTTGTTTCTCCAGTAAATTTCATATCACAGTAAAAAGTGATCTCTCAAAGGTTTTGCATATTTTTCATCATGTTTAGTACAATACTGCAAACATTGAATAACACCATTAGACCCACGCAAAGTGCCACTAGTGATGCTGGAAGTGCTCCCAAGAAGCAGAGAACAGTCATGACATATAAGAAAAAATTGAACTGCTTGATATGTACCACAGATTGATATCTGCAGCTGTAGTCTCCTGTCATTTCAAGATAAATAAATCTAGCAAAAGGATCATGTTAAAAAAAAAAAAAGGAAAGGAAAGGAAATTAATGAAGCTGTCACTGCAGTTACACCAGCAAGCACAAAAATCTTATACTTTTTGTGAATAGCTTTTTACCTCATATTGAAAGTGCAGCTTTTATATGGGTGTAGGGTTGCTATAAGAAAGGCATACCTAGAGACTCTAATATTATTCAAGAATAAGCAGTCATTATACATGACAACTTAAAGTAATTGGAAATGAAGGATCTAAAACTGGAGAATTAAATGCCAGGAAAGGATGGTTTAATAGTTTAAAAAATATATTTGGTTTAAAAAATGTCAAGATAGAGTGATGTCAGAAACACGGTGGAGTGAGAGACATTGCCATATTTCTCCCCTTGAAACAACAAACATTTAAAACTCAACAAAAAACACCCAGACTACACACTAGCATGTCTGAGCGTGGGATCTGCACGTAAGAGCTACCACAGGTCAGAACCCCAATATCAGCTGGTGGACTAGGAGGAACAAAGAAGCAGCCTCTCACAGCCTGAGCTCCCTGCAGGAGGAGGGTAAGGGGAGAAGGTGCAGTGAGTTCCCTGAACAGCCCTGCCCGGGAAAGCTGTGAGCTCCATGTGGCCAGTGGCAATGAGTAAGCATTAGGGCAGAAAGCAGAGAAGTGGAGATGGCAGAGAAATGGGGATGGCAGAGAAACAGCAGCTGATTATTACCAGCCATGGCTGCAAAACTCAAAGCTAAGCTGCAATCCTGGTTTCCAAAACCAGAGGGCCCCTCCCTCCATACCCTCTGAGACCCATCACGGTGGAGCCCCAGGGGAATCTGAGCAAACGCTGCCAAGACTGTCGCTGACACTGACAGGGACTGAAACTGAGGATAGAGAGTGTGATTAAATATCTACAAGAAAATATCTGAAGCTTAGACACCACCTACTGGAAACCAAAGGAAAAGCGCCTTCCTTGCATCAGGCTAAAGAGAGACCTTTATATAATAAATCTTCTTTCTGGAAAAACAGCAGAATATACTTCCATAATGCCCAGGCAGAGAAACAGTCCATTAAACACCATGAACAACCAAGGCAACAAGGCATCTCAAAAAGAAAGAGAAAAATCTCCAGAAAATAAGCTTACAGATATGTGACTTAAATGACAGAGAATTCAGGATGGTACTTCTGAAAAAACTCAAAGAGATCAAAAATGACTCAAATCAACAATTTCAGGAACTGACAAAACAACTAAATGAGCAGAGCAAGGAGATTGAAACCCTCAAAAGGAAAAAAAAAATAGAACTTCTAGAGATGAAGAACATACTGTAAGAGTTGAAAATGAAATAGCAAGCTTGGGAAATAAAGTTGACCAAATGGAGGAAAGGATCAGTGATACTGAAGACAGAAATCTAGAAATAAATCAGAAGGAAGAAGAAAGAAACCAAAGAATGAAAATTAAGGAAAGAAAAATTCAATAACTAGTTAGTTGATACCATCGGGAGAGGGAACATAATAATGGGCATTACCAAAGGCGAGGAAAAGGAGCAGTGATTAGAAAGCATTTTCAGACAAATAGTGGATGAGAATTTCCCAAATCTAAGGAATGATCTGGAGCTTGGAATTCAAAAAGTCAACAGAATACCCAATTATTTCAACCCAAAAGTGCCTTCATCAAGACACATTGTATTAAAATTATCAAAAATCAGTGACAAAGACAGAATTCTCAAGGCAGCCAAGGAGAAAAAAACGAGACTTATAAAGATAAACATATTAGATTATCTCAGACTTCTCGGCATGAACCTTACAAGCCAGAAAATGGAATCAAATAGTTAAACTATTAAGTGAAAGGAACTCCCAGTCTAGAATAATGTATCCAGCTAAGCTCTCCTTTAGATATGAAGGAGATATTAAGACTTTTCCAGACATACAACAATTGAGAGAATCCTCCACTACCAGTCTTGCACTACAGGAAATACCGAAAGGGGTCAGTTCACCTAAAACAAAATGACAAAAAAAAAAAAAAAAAAAACATAATTAGGAGTAAAGTGACTATCAGGCAAATAGAAACAGAGTGCTACCTTAACTAAGAACAGAGCTTATAATAAGAGAATTGCTATAGCAAGAAATAATGAATGTTCAGCATACATAGGGACAAATTGAGATAACAATGACTGAAAAGAGGAGGATTCAAAAATCCAAATTCGCAAAGGGGAATGGAGATCAGGCAAGTGCAGAAGAAAATGGATGACTGTGTGTATATATATATATATATATATATATATATATATATATATATATATATATATATAACTATCCTTTACATATTTCTAATGGTAACCACACACCAAAGATTCAGAATGGCTGTATATAACTTAAAACAAGAAGGACCAGAAGGAAAACCCAAAATCCCAACCAAAATAAAGAAAACAGAAGCACAACGACAGGGAAGCAATGGAAACACTGAGCTACCAGAAAGCAGAAGATAAAATGGCTATAAGAAGACCTCATATTTCAATAATCACCCTAAATGTAAATGGACTGAACTCGCCAATAAAAAGGCAGAGAGTTGCAGAATGGATTAAAAAAACAAAACCCAACCATATGCTACCTCCAGGAGACACATCTCAGCTCCAAAGACAAATACAGACTTAAAGTGAAAGGGTGGAAAATGATATTTGAAGCAAATGGCATTCAGAGAAAAGCAGGAGTAGCAGTGCTAATATCAAATGAAATAGACTTCAAAATAAAAAAAGGTAAAGAAAGATATGGAGGGACACTTCATAATGATAAAGGGAATCATGCACCAAGAAGACACAACACTTATTATTAATATCTATGCTCTCAATCAGGGAGCCCCGAAATATGTAAAGCAATTACTAACAGAACTAAGGGGAGAAACAGACCAAAACACTATCATAGTAGGGGACCTAAATACCCCACTGCTGGATATAGACAGATCATCCAAACAGAAAATCAATAAGGAAGTAACATCCTTAAATGACACATTAGACCAACTGGACATAATTGACATATACAAAGCTTTCCATCCCAAAGCAGCTGCTTATACATTCTTTTCTAGTGCACATGGAGCACTCTCAAGAGTTGACCACATACTGAGACACAGAGATAGCCTCAACAAATATAAGAGGGTTGAAATTATACCAACAATATTCTCTGATCATAATGCTTTGAAACTAGAGATCAACTGCAGAAAGAAATTAGGAAGAACCACAAATACATGGAGATTAAAAAACATGCTACTGAAGAATAACTAGCTCAGAAAAGAGATCAAGAGATACATAGAAACAAATGATAATGATAGTACAACATATAAAAACTTTTGGGACATGACAAAAGTGGTCATAAGAGGAAAATTCATATCATTACAGGACTAACTCCAAACACAAGAATGAGCCCCCCCAAAAAACCTATCACTTCATCTTAAAAAACTAGAAAAAGAAGAACAAATGAAGCCTAAAGTCAACAGAAGGAAAGAAATATCCAAATTATAGCAAAATTGAATGAAATTGAAAACAAACAAACAAAAACAATACAAAAAATAAACGCAACAAGGAGCTGGTTCTTTGATAAGGTTAATAAAATCGACACAACCCTGGCTAGACTCACTAAAGAAAAAAGAGAAAGGACACAAATAAACAAAATCAGGGATGAAAGAGGGGAAATTATAACTGATAAGGCAGAAATACAAAGGATCATACAAGAATACTATGAAAAAGTATATAACACCAAATTTAATAACCTAGAAGAAATGGACAAGTACTTAGAAAGATACAACCTTCCTAGACTGAATCAAGAAGAACTGGAAAATCTAAATAGACCGATCAGCAGTATGGAAATTGAAACAATCATCAAAAACCTACCAAAAACTAAAAGTCTAGGACCAGATGGCTTCACCAGTGAATTCTACCAAACATTCAAAGAAAATTTAATACCTATTCTCCTCAGACCCTTCCAAAAAATCGAAGAGGAAGCAATATTTCCTAACTCATTTTATGAGGACAATAAAACCCTAATAACAAAATGTAGTAAAGATAACACAAAGAAAGAAAACTACAGACCAATATCACTCATGAACACACATGCAAAAATCCTAAATAAGATACTAGTGAACAGAATACAGCAACATATTAAAAAGATTTTACACCACGATCGAGTGGGCTTCATCCCAGGGGTGCAGGGATAGTTCAACATACTCAAATCTATTAATATGATACACCACATAAACAAATTAAAAAATAAGAATCATATGATCATATCAATAGTGCAGAAAAAGCCTTAGACAAGATACAGCATCCGTTTATGATCAAAACACTTTAAAAATTGCTGTTGAAGGAAAGCACCTTAACATAACAAAGGCCATATATGACACACCCTCAGCCAACATTATACTTAATGGTGAAAAACTAAAAACCTTCCTTCTAAGATCAGGAAAAAGGCAAGGCTGTCTCCTATTGCCACTGTTATTCAATGTAACATTGAAAGTCCTAGCAAGTGCAATCGGGCAAGACAAAGAAATATATGGCATCCAAAAAGAAAATGAAGAAGTCAAATTGTCACTATTTGCAAATAACATAGTTCTCTATATAGAAAACCCTAAAGACTCCACAAGAACACTACTAGAAACAATAAGCAAATACAGTAAAGTCTCTGGATACAAAATCAATGTTCAAAAATCCATAGTGTTCCTATACTCTAATAATGAAGTGTCAGAAAAAGAAGTGTCAAATATAATTCCTTTTGCAATTGCAACAAAAAGAATAAAATACCTAGGAATAAACTTAACAAAACACGTGAAGGACCTATATAATGAAAACTACAAGACCCTATTAAGAAATCAAAGAAGATACAAAGAAATGGAAAGATATTCTGTGTTCTTAGATTGGAAGAATCAACATAGTTAAAATGACCATATTACCTAAAGCATGATACAGCTTTAAAGCCATCCCCATTAAATTTCATTGGCATTTTTTTAAAGAAATAGAATAAAAAATCATCAGATTTGTATGGCAGCATAAAAGATTCTGAATTGCTAAAGCCATCCTGAGAAAAAAGAATGAGGCTGAAGGTATCACTCTGCCTGACTTCAAATTATACAAAGCGACTGTAATCAAAACGGCATGGTATTGGCGGCAAAACAGACACACGGCCCAGTGGAACAGAATCGAGAGCCCAGAAGTAAACACATATTTATATGGACAAATAATTTCGGACAAAATAGCCAAAAACATACAATGGATAAAGGAAAGCCTTTTCAGTAAATGCTGCTGAGAAACATGGAAAGCCACCTGCAAAAGAATGAAATTAGATTGTTGTCTATCACCACATACCAAAATTAACTCAAAATAGATTAAGGACCTGAATATAAGACCTGAAACAATAAAATGCATAGAAGAAAAAATAAGAACTAAGATGAAGGACCTTGGACTTAAAGAAGATTTTATGAATTTGACCCCAAAAGCAAGGAAAGTAAAATCATAAAAAAATGAATAGGACTATATCAATCTAAAAAGCTTTTGCTCAGCAAAAGAAATTGTCAACAAGGTAAAGACAACCATCCGAATGAGAAAATATATTTGCAAGCAATGCCTCCAATAAGGGCCTAATATCCAAAATATACAAAGAACTCATACAACTCAATAACAACAGAAAAACAAATGATCCAATCGAAAAAATGGGCATAGGCCTCAAAAAAAATAATAATTGGTCTACCATATGATCCAGCAATCCTTCTACTGGGTATTTACCCCAAAGACTTGAAAATCCATATCCAAAAAGATATTTGCACATCGATGATCATAGCAGCATTATTCAGAGTGGCCAGGACATGGAAGCAACCGAAGTGTCCTACAATAGATTAGCTAAAGAAGTTGTGGTACATATATATAATAAAATATTACTCAGCCATATGAAGAGACGAAATACTGCCATTTGCAACAACATGGAAGAAACTCGAGATAATCATGCTAACTGAAATAAGCCAGACAGAAAAAGTTGAAAATCACATGATATCACTTATATGTGGGATATAAAACTAAAAGCAACAAATGAACAGGACAAACAGAGACTTATGGACATGGACAATAGACTAGTGGTTACCAGAGGGTAGGGAGTAGGGTAGGAGAATGGAGGTAGATGGGGTAAAAGGGGTTGAATATAGGAGAGTAGGGGGAGGACGAAGTGGGTAAAGGGGATCAAATATATGGTAGCTGAAGGAAACTGGACTTTGGGTGGTTAACACACAATAGAATATATAGATGTCAAATTATAATGTATACTTAAAATTATATAATTGTATTAACCAATGTTACCCTAATAAACTTAATTTAAAAAAAAAAATGAGCATAGGACCTGAACAGAAACTTATCCCAAGAAGACATATAACCATCACTAGCTATTAGGGACATGCAAATCAAAACCACAATGAGATACCATCTCACACCTGTTAGAATGGCTATAATCTACTGGACAAGTAATAACAAATGTTGGAGAAGATGCAGAGAAAAGAAACCCTCATACACTGCTGGTGGGACTGCAAATTGGTACAGCCACTATGGAAAACAGCATGGAGTTTCCTCAGAAAACTAAGAATTGATCTACCATATGATCCAGCAATCCCTCTACTGGGTATTTACCCCAAAGACTTGGAAATCCATATCCAAAAAGATATTTGCACACCGATGATCATAGCAGCATTATTCACAGTGGTCAGGACATAGAAGCAACTGAAGTGTCCTACAATAGATGATTGGCTAAAGAAGTTGTGGTACATATATACAATGGAATATTACTCAACCATAAGAAAAGATGAAATACTGTCATTTATGACAGCATGGATGGACCTCGAGATAATCATACTAACCAAAATAAGCCAGACTGAAAAAGTTGAAAATCACATGATATCACTTATATGTGAGATATAAACCTAAAAGCAACAAATGAACAGGACAAACAAACAGATACTCATGGACATGGACAATGGACTAGTGGTTACCAGAGGGTGGTGGGGAAGGGGGAGATAACTGGGGTAAAAGGGGTCAAATATGTGGTGAAGGAAAGAAATAGAACTATGTATATATGTGTATGCCTTACTGTTAAAATGTACATCTGAAACTTACTGGATTTCATTAGCCAGTGTCACCATAAAAAAATAATTAATTAATTAAAAAACTATTTTAAAAATGTCAAGATTGCCAGAGAAGCAGCTTCTGATGACCAAGAGGCAGCAGACGAGTTTCCAGGCATCATCAAGAAAGTCCTTGAGGAGAAAGTATATCTGCCTGAACAGGTTTCTTAATGTAGAGTGCCCTATTCTGGAAAAAATGCCAGAAAGGACATTAATTAGTAAAGGAGAGAAGCAAACACAAGGATTTATGGCAGGAAGGCATAGGATAACTTCATTGTTTCTTGCAAATGCAGTCAAGTTTATGATCAGGATTACTCTTATCTTTAAAACTGCTAACCTCCAAACCTTAAAGGAAACAGATAAACACCAGGGGACAGTCTTTTGGCTGTACAACCAAAAGAAGGCCTGGATGAGAGCCCTTTTTCTGGATTAGTCTTAATGTTTTGTCCCTGAAGTCAGGAAGTACCTTGCCAGCAAGAGACTGCCTTTAATGTTCTTTTGATATTGGACAAACCCCCGGGTGACCCAGAACACCACAAGTTTAAGGCCAAAGGCATTGAAGTAGTCTACTTGCCCCCAAACACAACATTTCTAATTCAGCTTCTGGATTAGGGGGTCATAAGGACCCTTAAAGCTCATTACACATGGTACTCTATGGAAAGGGTTATCAACACTATGGAAGAGAACCCCCACAAAGAGAACATTGCAAAGTACAAAGAGATGTATACCATTGAAGATTACATTGTCATTATAGAAAAAGCTGTGAAAGCCATGAAGCCTGAACAAATTTCTGCTGGAGAAAACTATGGATGACGTGCATGACTTCACAGAATTTACAAAAGAGCCAATAAAGGATATCGTGAAAGAGATTATGGCAAAACAAACAAACAAATAAATATACAAACAAAAAGCAGTGTGTATGTGGTGGTGGGGGGAGGGTGAAGGCTTTTAATATATGGATCTAAGAAAGTTCAAGAGCTAATAGGCCCCACACTAGAGGAATTAACAAAAGATGACTTGGTGGAGATGAGTACTTCGAAACCAGTGTGAGAGAATGAGAAAAAGATGTAGGAGAAGCACTGCCAGAAAGGAAATTGATGTTGAAACAATCTGGCAGTATTCACGACTGCTTCTGACTTCTTTTACAATATGGACCCTTCTATGATCAGGCACTGAAACTAAAGCAAATGGTGAAAGAAAGATCAGTACCATATAAAAACATTTCTATAGAAATGAAAGAGCAAGAAAGTCAGACAGAAATTACAATGTGTTTCCATAAAATTACACCAAGTGTGCCTGCCTCTCCTGCCTCCCCTTCCACCTCCTCAACTTCTTCCACCTCTGCCACCCCTAAGACAGCAAGACCAACCCATCCTCTTCCTCCTTCTCCTCAGTACTCAGTGTGAAAATGACGAGAAAGAAGACCTTTATGGTGATCCACTTCCACTTAATGAATAGTAAAATCATCATGCTATAGTTAATGACCTTATCTGGTGTGTATGTGTCTTCATGTGAAAATCTAATAATTGTATGGCAAGAACTGTATGAGACTTTCTGTGTCATCACCATCATTGCCTAAGTATTCATCACATAGAGCATCATGTGCAAGGCTTGTACAAGAAGACATATATAAGCATAAGGTGAATGTTATTTAATATAAAATTAATGAAGTGTTAGTTTTCTTATGGTTTTATAAGTGCTTTCGAAGAGTTGCATTACCATATATCATGCCTCTCATAATTGAAGAAACTGCACAGGGGTTGGCACCCCTGGTCCCTACATTGTTCAAGGGTCAGCTGTAATTACTTTAAATGTCAATGGTCTAAATATACCAATTAAAATACAGAGATTGTTATAGGGAATTTAAAAAATAAGACCCAAATACATGTTCTTTACAAGAAACATTAAATGTAAAGACACATGGATTAAAAATGAAGGGATGAAGATAAAGGGACATTAGCAAGATGGCAGAATAAGAGGTTGCTGACTTTTCCTTATCGTACAGACACACTAAATATACAGCTACACGCAGATCAATTCCCTCTGAGAGAAATCCAGAAACCAATTGAGCAACTCCTATACATTAAACAGCTGACAAAATATCCACACTGAAATGATTAGGAAAAGCTAAAACATACTCATGCCTTAAGTCCCAGCCGTGGCACGGAGCTTTACAACTGGGAAGGACTCCCTGAGGAGCAAAGGCTCTGGACCACATATATAGAACCTAAGCAGCAGCCGAAATTCCTGGCTCCCAAATTACCTGTCTTGGAGAGCCAATGCAGCTCAGCATTCACAAGTCCTCCAAGAGCAAATTTTTTAAAAGGCCATTTTAAGTGGGTGCATGAGCACTGCCTGCAGCTATTCCTCTGGGCTCAGTACAGAGAGAGAAGGCAAAAATGCCAGCCTCCCAATTTTTCCCTGGAAGGGTTTGACTGCATTCTTTCTCAGCTGCTGCATGAGGGTCAAGCTTCTAAACAGGCTGCCCCTGGGAGCTAATTAAATTCCTCTTGGGAACTTGAAAGACTTTGTGGCATTTCTCCACCTTCTCCCCAAGCTGACTCCAAAAATAAAAACAAGTCTCCAGCTTCTCCCTAGAATAAACTTTTCCACCTTTCTAGTACCCCAACTATTACAGTACTGCCTGAGGGATGGGTCCCTAAATTATCTAGCTCTGAGAACAGTTTTCAGTATTTATGAGTCCCCCAGGGCCATGTTAAACTAAATTGTAGTCTTCTGAGTGCTGACATGGGCATATGGAAACTACCTGTGCCTCCTTGCAGCTTGTTCTTGGGCTAAAACCAAGTCTCCAGGTTTTCGCTGAAAGAATAAGTTTAATACAGACACACTGAGACACATAATAAATTCTCAAAACTTAAAGAAAAATAGAATATTGAAAGCAGCAAGAGAAGTGTGATTTGTTGTGTATAAATGAGCCCCATAAATCTATCAGCAGATTTTTCTGCAGGCCAGGAGGGAATAGGGTAATTATTCATAGTATTAATAGAAAACACTAAAATTGCCAACCAAGAATTCTTTATTCAACAAAATTGTCCTTTGGAATTAGAAGAGAGAGAAAGATTTTCCCAGACAAAAGTTAAAAGAATTAATCACAACTAGATTCTTCAAGCTAATAAAAAATAATGCTAATTAGTAACATTAAAACATACGAAAGTATAAAACTCACTAGTAAATATAAATATATAGGCATTTCAGAATACTATTGTAATGCTTGTGTGTAAATCACTCACATCTCTATTATAAAGGACAGAACTATTAAAATAACAATGATTTGTTGTGGATACACAATATAAAAAGATATAAATTGTAATATTCAAAACATAAAATACATGAAGCAAGAATAAAAATATAGAGCTTTTTTATGCCCATGCAGATGAGAAGATTATAACTATAACTATTTATGCACTTACATGAGAGCACAAAATATATAAAGCATATTTTAACAGACTGAGGGAGAAATACACAGCAATACAATAATAATACAAGACTTCAGTATTCCACATTCAAGAAATAGATCATCCAGACAAAAATTCAATTAAGAAAACAATAGACTTGAATTACATTTGAGACCAGATAAACTTAATGATCTTAATGGCATATACAGAACATGCCATTCATCCAACAGCAGCAAAATTGCATTTTTCTCAAGTGTAGATGGAATTTCTCTAGGGTAGATCATATGTTAGCCCACAAAACAAATCATTTTTTTTATTTTAATTAGTTTCAAGTATACAGTACATTGGTTAGACATCTATATAATTAGTAAAATGATCTCCCCAATTGCTCCCTCCCTCCCCTGACCCTCCTTCTAGCCAATGTATTAAAGCTAATTGCATTCACTATGCCATGCTCCCCATGCCTGTGACTATCCATCAGCTACTAATTTGTACTTCTTTAACCCTTCACTTTATTCTCCCAGCCCCCCAAACCCCTCTCCCCGCTGTCTATCGCCAAATTGTCCACTACATTTGTGAGTCTGTTTTTGATGGTTTGTTCTTTTTATTTCTTAAATTCTGCACATAAGTGAAATCATATAGTGTTTATCTTTCTCTGACTTAAATACCTTCTAGGTTCATCAAAGCAATAACTTTTTCCATCCCCTTCCTTTTCATATGTAGGGGTCTTGTTTTCTTATCCTTTCAGTCACTCTATCTTTTGGTTGGAGCATTTAATTTTCCATTTAAGGTAAAGAATGGTAACAACTACTTATTAATAGGAAAGTAGTTGTTACCATTCTTTATTTCTGTTTTCATACATGTTTTTTTCATCTTAAAGAAGTCCCTCCAACATTTCTTGTATTTCTGGCTTCATGGTGTGAATTCCTTTAGTTTATTTTTGTCTGGGACACTCTTTATCTGTCTTTCAACTTTAAATGATAGCTTTTCTAAATAAATTATTCTTGGTTGTAGATTCTGGGTCTTCATCCTTTTGGATATTTTTTGCCAAGCCCTTTTGTCCTGCATACTTTCTTTTGAGAAATCAGCTGCCAGTCAGTCGTATGGGTGTTCCCTTATATGGAATTTTTTTTTCTCTTCCTGCTTTTAAGATTCTTTCTTTGTATTTAACCTTTGGCATTTTAATTATGATGTGTCTTAGTGTGGGCCTCTTTGGATCTCTGATTTTTGGAATTCTCTGAGCTTCCTGGGGTTTTACTAGGTTAGAAAAGTTTTCCATCATTATTTCTTCAAACAGCTGTTCAATATCTTGATTTTTTTTCTATTACGCTGATAGGATAACTATTTGGAGCCTTAACAGTGTCCCATATCCTCCTTAAATTATTTTTATAGTCTTGGCATCTTCTTTCTTGCCATTCTGATTGAGTGTCCTGATTGGATGTCCTCCCCTCTAGATAGGGCATATGATCCTCTTCTTTATTCACCGTTTATTGCTTTGTTTATTCCATTTAATATACTTCTCATCTCAGATAATGTGTTCTTCATTTCAGACTGGTTCTCTTTTAAAATTTCTACTTCCATTTTTATGTTTTTTTCCTCTTTGTTGAAGTTCTCACTGAATTTATCTAAAATCACAAAAATTCATTGAGCATCTTTATAACCAGTGTTTTGAATTCTGCATCTGTTAGATTACTTGACTCCATTAGATCTGGATAGAGATCCAGATTCTGTTCTCTGGATAGATCTGGATAGAGATCCAGATTCTGTTCTCTCATATGGTTTCTGCTTCTTTGTCTTCCCATTTTGGCTGCCTTTCTGTGTCTATTTCTATGTATGAAGCAAAGCTCCTAAGTTTCCCGGTCTTATTTGTGTGGATTTGTGAAGTAGGTGTCCAGTGGAACAGTCCCGAGAGGGGTTCAGCTGCAGGCCAAATTTAGCCCAAGCTTTTACCCTTCTGGGGCCACTTGTTAAGATTCAGCAAGCAATCCACAGATGCTGTGCTTATAGTTGCCTCAAAAGGCCACACCAGAAACCAAGGCCAGCTGCCTCCACCAGTGTGAGTCTCAGCAAGGAGGACCTGACTCGCTGAGGATACACCTAGATGTGGCTTGGGTGGGACCGTGAGTTGGGGAAGGTGGGATTTCAGAGAATCCTCTGGGCGGAGCGACCTCTGTTATCCAGTTTGATGATGTCACAGCTATAGTAGCCCTGTATCAGGTAGTGGGGAGGGCTCAACAGGGAACAATGGATACTGCCAGCACTTCTGTATTGAGTGAGTCTTGCTTCGGCCCACACTCCAACAATGTCTCCCTCTAAGTCCCTGGTGCCCTCTGTGTATAGCCAAAGGGGCACTAGTGCTCAGAGTGAGCAAGTCTGTCAGCACGGAAATCTGCTCACGGACGAAGCCCCTTTAAGAGGCATCTGCCGCTGCTGCTGCTGCCATAGCCTCCATCTCACTCAGCCACTGGGGCCAGGCAGCCCGTGTCCTCATCTCATCCTACCTTATGCCATTGCAGGGTGCTTTTATGGATTTCTCTAATGTTATATTGCTTGTTCATCTAGATCCCGGGCAATATTTCCTTGCTACTACTACTCCTTGTTTCTGTCACAACTTTGATGATTTGGTTGCCAGAGGGATGAACAGAGCCTCTATTGTCTGTGTCATGTTTTTCTCTCCCTCCCCACAAAACAAATCTTAACACATCTAAGAATATTTAAATCCTATCAATAACCTTTATGACTACAATGGTATAAAACTAGAAATCGATAACAGAAGGAAAACTGACAGATTCACAAATATGTGGAAATTAAACAACATGTTCCTGAACAATCAATGGATCAAAGAAGAAACAAAGGGGAAATTAAAAAATCTTGTGACAAAAAACGGGAAATAACATTAAAAAAGAGATGAAGAAGTAGTTCTAAGAGGGAGGTTTATAGCCCTGAATCTATACATTAACAAAAAAGAGATTTTAATTAAACAGTATGACTTTATACCTCCAGGAAGTATATTAACAAGGACAAATAATGTTAATAGAAAGAAGAAAATAACAAAGATAGAAAAGACTTAATTACAGACTGGAAAGACAATACGAAAGATTAACAAAACTACGTTAGTTGTTTGAAAAGATGTAAAAATTGATGCAAATTGACTGAGAATAAAGAAGCCTCAAATAAAATTAGATAATAGAAGATACAGTACAGGTGATACCATAGAAATACAAAGGATCATAAGATACTACAATAAACAATTTATATCTTTTTATACTCCAACAAAATGGATAACCAAGAAAAATAAATTCTTAAAATCATACAACCTACCAAGACTGCATTATGAAAAATACAAAATCTGGACAGTATAATAATGTGTAAGAAGATTAAATTTGTAATTAATAATATCCATAGAAGAGCTCAGAACCAGATAGGTACACTGATTTATTCTACCAAACATATAGAGAATTAATCCCAATCATTCTCAAAATCTTCCCAGATTCAAAATCCTCCCAAACTCATTTTATGAGATCAGCATCCTCTCATACAAAACTCATAGAATAACAAACAGTACAAGAAAAGGAAATGAAAGGCCAATAGTCATGTTGAACATGAATGCAAAAATCCTCAACAGAATATTAGGGACTAAATTCCACAACACATTATAAAGGTCATACACCATAATCAAATGAGATTTATTCTTGTATGCAGGATGGTCCAACATTCATAAGTCAATAAAGTGATACTCCACATTAAAAAAAAAAATTAAAAACCATATCAACTCAACAGATGCAGAAAAAGCACTTGACATTTTCAACACCTTTAATGATGATACAAATTATGTATTGTTGAGATGTATTGCAATATAATAAAGGCCATATATTACAAGCTCACAGCTTAACATCATACTCAATGGTGAAAAGCTAAAAGCTTTTCTTCTAAGATCAAGAACAATACAGTGGTGCCTACTCTTACCACTTATATTCAGTACTGGAAATCCTACCCATAACAATTAGGCAAGAAAAACATATAAAAGGCATCCAGATCTAAAAGGAAGAAGTAAAATTGTCTCTTTTGTACATGACATGATATTATGTATAGAAAACCCTAAAAACTTCACCAAAAAATCCTGTTAAACTAAACCACAAATTCAGGAAAGTTGCAAGATACAAATCAACATACAAAAATTAGTTGCGTTTCTATGCACTAAAAACAAGCTATTCAAAAAAGCTTTAATTCTATTTTAATATCATAATATCATAAAAAATAAAATACTTAGAAATAAATTGAACCAAAGAGGAGAAAAATCTCTACACTGAAAACTATAAGACTTCAATGAAAAAAAACTGAAGAAAACACAAATAAATGGCAAGATACCTTATGTTCATGGATTGAAGTAATTAAAATTATGAAAATGCCCATATTACCCAAAGCAATCTACGGATTCAATAAAATTGTTATAAAAACTCTGATGACATTTTTTCACAAAACCAGAAAAAAACTATTCTAATATTTATGAGACCATAAAAGACCCCGAGTATCTAAAGGAATCTTGAGCAAGAAGAGCAAAGCTGGAAGGCTCACATATCCTGATTTCAAACTATATTAACAAAGCTATAGTAAACAAATCAATACGTTATTGAGATAAGAGCACTCAAATAAATCCATGGAACAGAATGGAGAGCCTAAAAATAAACCCATGCATATATGGTCAACTGATTATTGACAAAGGCACCAAGAATATACAGTAGTTTCTTCAATAAATAATAGTGTTGGGAAAACTGGATATCTACATGCAAAATAATAAAATTCATCCTTTACCTTATACCATACACAAAATCAACTTAAATGGTTTAAAGTCTTAAGTTCTAAAACCATAATCTTCACAGAAGAAAACACAGAAGAAAAGCTCCTTGACATTGTTCTTGGAAATGATTTTTTTTTTTTTTTTTGGATTTGGCAGGTGATTGTTCAGGATATAAAACTGAAAAAGACAAAAACTCTTAGACACAGAAAACAATTTCGTGGTTATCAGGGGAGAGTGAGGGAGATAGATAAGGGTAAAGGGGTCAAATATATGGTGACAGAAGGAGATTTGACTTTGGGTGGTAAACACACAATGCAAAATACAGATGATATATTATAGAATTGTGCACTTGAAACCTATATAATTAACCAATGTCACTCCAATAAAATTAATTTTAAAAAAGTGCAAGCGGAAAAGCAAAAATAAACCAATGGGACTATATCAAACTAGAAAGCTTCCGTACAGTAAAAGAAATGATCAACAAAATGGAGAGGCAATCTATAGATAGGAAAAAACATTTGCAAACTACATATCTGATAAGAGATTAATATTCAAAACATATAAATAACTCATACAACTCAATGGCAAAAACATGAATAATTCAATTAAAAAACAAGCAGAGGACCTGAATAGACATTTTTCAAAAAAAAAAAAAAAAGACATACAAATGGCCAACAAGTATATGAAAAGGTGTTCAACATCACTAATCATCAGGGAAATATAAACAAAACAACAATGAGATACCAACTTACACCTTTTGGAATGGATATTATCAAAAGACGAGAGAAAACAAATGCTGGTGAAGATGTTAGGAAAATGCAAGTGTGTATTAACTGTTGATGGTAATGTAATTTTGTGCAGCCACTAGTGGAAAAAAGACTCTCTCAAATCAAGGTAAAATACATTCACAAATAAGTGTGAAAAATGAGAGGATTCATTACTAGCAGATTTTATGAGAAATAAAAAAGGAAGTTCTGTAGGCTGAAAGCAAGTAATCTTAGACAGTAATCTGAATCCTTTATAAAAGAAAATGAGTAAAAGTAATTCTATAATTACAAAAGACAGTTTGAATACATATTTCATCATTTTTCTTCTCTTGATTTAGGAGGCAGTTGTAAAATACAATATGTATATGATCGTGTTGTTGGACCTATAACATATGACATGTCATATATTTTGCAATAGCAGCGTAAGGAGATAGGTGGAAGCAATGATGTATTCACATAAAAAAATGATGTCAGATGGTAACTTGAATCCATAGGAACAAATGAAAAGAAGAAGTTGTAAATAGGAAGATTAATATAACAAACACTGTAAAAACATATTTGCTCTTCCTTTTCTTTCATCTTTTAAAAATCCAGAAAGCTGTATAAATTATAATTGTTATAAATTATAACAATGGCTTTATATTTATAGGTGTAATATCTATAATAATAGTGCAAAAGCAGGGGGAGGGAATAATACTATATAAGAAAACGTATCTATACCTCACCAGAATTATTGGAACTTAACTCATATAAGTCTGAAGTAGATTCTTTTTATTGAGATATAATTCACATGTAATGTGTACAACCTGTTGATACACTTAACATGTGCATGTGTTGATTTGATACCTTTCTATTGCAACATGATTACTACCCTAGCAGTAGCTAACACTTCCACGTAATTATTACTTCTTTTTTGTGTTAAGAACATTGTCTAGTCTCTTCTAAGGTTGACTGTGGAGATAAACTCTGTGAATATATTTTAAAAATTGAACTGAACACTTTTTTAAATGGGCAGATTTTATCAAAAATTATATATTTTTAAAAATAGCTCAGTGAACTCCAAGCAGAATAAGATTAAAACATTTTTTTAAGTGACAGGATATGGTGAGGGAGAAAATTGAAACTTTTATTAGATTATAAGTTTCTCCAGCACATACTTTTTAATTCTTAGTACTAACCTAATCTTTCTTCAATCATATATTCATTGCCTCTTGCTTATTTAAGGATCTTTTGCTTCTTCAATTCAAATGACCAAATCCTTCTTACATATACCAGTTGGAGAATGAACTTGAGAACTAAAATATATCTGCTAATATTCTCTAGTTTTGTGTTTCTATAGATCTTATTACTTTCACAAATGTAATTTAATATTTGAAAATTTGTTCTGCCCAATCTTCTCTTTATTCATTATGGTAGTGATGCCACAGTGGGTCACCACCTCCATAGATTGCAGTATTGGTACATTTTGGTTTACAAGGTCAGAGCACAACCTTGAGTACTTAGGTACATTGACTCAGCCATTTCTCCAATGAAAGGCTTCCATGTGGGTGTCTAAACCATGACAGATTTCCAACTTCAGATACATGCTCTGCTAGAAGCAACTTCACCACAAAACTTTAGACCCAGTAGTTGACCTTAGAAGGCCATTCTTAATTATCCTTTCTTCAGTATGAACTCTCCCTTAGTAATGTTAATATATCTTTCCTGTAATTGGGCTTTGCTGTAATTTTTAAATCAAGCTAAATTTTCAAATCACAAAAAAACTCAAATGGAAAGAGACCCAATCTCAATTCTGGTACTTCTGCCAATTTAACCATTTCTTCCTCACAATCTATAAGATCTACATTGTAAATGGACCATAGAGGGCACTTTTTCTCAGTCCACAAAATATTGTTATTTTTCTCCATCATTGATGCCTACTTTGTTTATAGTTAAATAACAATAAAAGGGCATTAAAATATTGCTGCACAAGTCAAAAGATTTCTGCTCCATGATAATTTTCTACGACAATGGATACCATGGTTTGCAACATAATCTGTGGGGAAGAATGTTATGTTTCACATCACTAAGTATATCTTTAAAGTATGATTATGATTTTAATATAAACTTGAATTTTATATTATTATCATAAACTCTAGGATATTTTAATTTAACGTAAGTGATAGCATTGTATAGAAAACGCACTGGTTAAAGAATTATGAAGTTTAACTTTGTGCCTCTATTTTGGTATTATCTTAGTCAAATTGTTAACATCTCTAAGCCTCAGTATATGGAGGCTTAATGATTGTTAACAATCTTTCCAATTCTAAGGTTTAGTGATTTTGCAATCCAGATATTTCATTATAATGATTACTTATTAATAGCAAGCCTAATTAAGATAGTACTACACACATACATATACACACATACCTGTAAGAGTTAATGTACAAAGTATTTCAATATCTGTTTATTTCTATAGAGACTGATATAGAACGCTTGAAAGATGCTACTGGAAGACATCTGTTAGTGGAAGAAATGAAGATTCAGTCAAAGAGCCATCTTAGTAAGAACAAGAATTTTACAAGTCTACTATTTCTGGTTTATTTACCTTCTTAATGATAAGTGTATATATGTTGCTATTCTATGTGTAAAATCTTCATGAATATCCTCATAACTAGTTGTACTCTGGTATTTGCTAGAAGTGAAAAATTAGCCAGATATGAATTTTAATTTAGAAATTAAACTGTAAAAATTAAATGCTGTAGTGACCTTAGAATATGCTTGCTGCAAGAATATGCTTACTGTGATTCTACTCACTTTCTATTTCTGGCTTAGATAGAAAGTTGCTTGAAATTTGCAAAAGGAGAAAGGCTACCTGATTAATGTAATAATAACAAGAAGAATATGACAGATAGTTAATTCATTTGTTACTATTTTCCTTTATTTGATGGAAATGTCAAGCATATTTATGATATCTCAGCTGTAGCAGAGTCCATTAATTGTGTTATACAGGTCAGGGATTATAATACTGTCTTTACACTTGTAAAAATAATAAACACACTGCCCTTTGACTTCTGTTGTGATAACAAAACAGTCAGACAACTTAGACAAATAAGGAAAAGAGTCAGTCAAAGGACAGCTCTTCTAAATCACTGTCAACCAAAGGTGATGGTGCATGTCCAAAGCTTTGCTCTTTGGGAAGCAACAGCAGCAGCTTCATGCTGCATAAGGAAATGACTTTAGTAAAACAATTAAGTCAAATATATAAAAAGATAAACGAGAAAACAATAGTAATATGCCCCAAAAGAAGAAGAAGAAATCATTTACAGAGATGCTGCAAATACGTCTAAAATGGCCAATTTTTACCGTAAAATTATGAGTCATGTAAAGAAACAGTAAAGTGTGACACATATCAAGAAAAAAGACATACATTAATTTTGCTTATGAGAATCCAAGATATTGGACTTAAAGAACAAAACTAAAAATCCGTTATTACGAATGTGTTCAAAGAACTAAAGATAACAATTCTTAAGAAGAGAAGATGAAAATATCTCATCAAAAGGGGACATCTGAAAAGAAACAGATATTACTTTGAAAAAGACTATATGGAAATCTAGAAGTTGAAAAGTACAATAACTAAAATTTATAAAAACACTAGAGGGGCTCAGTAGATTTACACTGTCAGAAGAAAGAATCAGCAAACTTAAGAGTATTGAAATAACTACAGAAAGATTAAAGAGAAATATAATTTAAAATAATGGCTGAAGGACGGCGAGGAAACATGGCAGAGTGAGAGATGTCTTCAGATCTCTCTTCCTGAAACAACAATAAGCTGAACATCTAAACTCAACAAAAAATACCCAAACTGCACACCAGTTTCTCTGAGCGTGGGATCTGCACATAACCTACCACAGGTCAGAACTCAGGTATTGGGCAATGGATTGGGAGAAATAAAGAAGCTGCCTCTCGCAGCCGCCGGAACACCTTGCAAGAGGAGGGGGAGGAGTGAAGGTGCAGTGACTTCCCTGATAAGTCTGCCTGGAAGTGCCAGAACTTCTAGCAGCCAGCGGCAGGACCCAGTCATCAAGGCAGAAAGCAGAGACGTGGGACTGGACCGTAGAGAAACAACAATTGATTTTTACCGGCCCCGGTTGCAAAACCAAGGCTGAGCCGTAGCCCTCAACTCTCAAACCAGAGGGACCTTCCCCCCATACCTTCTGACACTGATCACTGTGGAAACCCAGGGGAATCTGAGCAAACGCTACCGAAACTGTTGCTAACACTCACAGGGACTGAAACTGAGAGTAGCAAGAGTGATTAAATATCTACAAGAAAATAAAAAAGACATTTAGGCTTTAAATAAAGAAGGGATCTAAGAGGCTTAGACTTCGGCTACTGGAAATCAAAAGAAAAGCGCCTTCTTTACAACACGCTAAAGAGAGACCTTTATATAATAAATCTTCTTTCAGGAAAAACAACAGAATATACTTCTATTAATGCCCAGGCAGAGAAGTAGAAGTACTAATATCGGATGAAATAGACTTCAAAATAAAAAAGGTAAAGAAAAATATGGAGGGACACTTCATAATGATGAAGAGAATCATGCACCAAGAAGACACAACACTTATTATTATATCTATGCTCTCAATCAGGGAGCCCCGAAATATGTAAAGCAATTACTAACAGAACTAAAGGGAGAAACAGACCAAAACACTATCACAGTAGGGAACCTAAATACTCCACTGTTGGTAATGGAAAGCTCATCCAAACAGAAAATCAATAAGGAAATAACATCCTTAAATGACACATTAGACAAACTGGACATAACTGACATATACAGAGCCTTCCATCCCAAAACAGCTGCTTATACATTCTTCTCTACTAAACATGGAACATTCTCAAGAATTGACCACATACTGGCACACAGAGATACCTTCAACAAATATAAGAGGGTTGAAATTATACCAACCATATTCTCTGATCATAATGCTTTGAACCTAGACATCAACTGCAAAAAGAAAGCAGGAAGAACCACAAACACATGGAGATTAAAAAACATGCTACTGAAGAATAACTGGATCAGGGTAGAAATGAAAAGAGAAATCAAGAGATATGTAGAAATGAATGATACTGATAGTACAACATATCAAAACTTTTGGGACACTACAAAAGTGGTCATAACAGAAAAGTTTATATCATTACAGGACTATCTCCAAAAACAAGAACAAGCCCCCAAAAACAACCTAACACTTCATCTTAAAAACCTAGAAAAGGAAGAGTGAATGAAGCCTAAAGTCAGCAAAAGAAAAGAAATCATCAAAATTAGAGCAGAAATAAATGAAATTGAAAACAAACAAACAAACAAAAATAATAGAAAAAATAAAAACAACAAGGAGCTGGTTCTTTGAGAAGGTTAATAAAATTGACAAACCCCTGGCTAGACTCACTAAAGAAAAGAGAGAAAGGACACAAATAAAATCAGGGATGAAAGAGGGGAAGTTATGACTGATATCACAGAAATAACAAAGGATCATGCAAGAATATTATGAAAAACTATATAACACCGAATTTAATAACCTAGAAGAAATGGACAAGTACTTAGAAGAATACAGTCTTCCTAGACTGAATCAGGAAGAACTGGAAAATCTAAATAGACCTATCAGCAGGATGGAAATTGAAACAATCATCAAAAACTACCAAAAAATAAAAGTCCAGGACCAGATGGCCCACCAGTGAATTCTACCAAATATTCAAAGAAGATTTAATACCTATTCTCCTCAAAATAATCCAAAAAGTTGAAGAAGAAGCAATACTTCCCAGCTAATTTTATGAAGGCAATATTACTCTGATACCAAAACCTGGTAAAGATAACACAAAAAAAGAAAACTACAGACCAATATCTCTCATGAATGCATATGCAAAAATCCTAAATAAGATACTAGCGAATGGAATACAGCAACATACTAAAAAGATTATACACCATGATCAAGCGGGCTTCATCTCAGAAGCACAAGGATGGTTCAACATATGCAAATTGATTAATATGATAGGCCACATAAACAAATTAAAAAATATTATACATATGATCATATCAATAGACGTAGAAAAAGCCTTCAAGAAGATACAGCATCCATTTATGATCAAAACACTTAACAAAATCGGTATAGAAGGAAAGTACTTTAACATAATAAAGGCCGTATATGACAAACCCTCAGCCAACATTATACTTAATGGTGAAAAACTAAAAACCTTCCTTCTAAGATCAGGAAAAAGGCGAGGCTGTCCACTATCACCACTCTTATTCAATATAACATTGGAGGTCCTACTGAGTGCAATCAGGCAAGATAAAGATATAAAAGGCATCCAAATAGAAAAGGAGAAGTCAAATTGTCACTATTTGCGAATAACATAGTTCTCTATATAGAAAACCCTAAAGACTCCACAAGAACACTACTAGAAACAATAAGCAAATACAGTAAAGTCTCTGGATACAAAATCAATGTTCAAAAATCCATAGCATTCCTATACTCTAACAATGAAGTGTCAGAAAAAGAAGTGAAAAAATAATTCCTTTTGCAAGTGCAACAAAAAGAATAAAATACCTAGGAATAAATTTAACGAAACAAGCGAAGGACCTATATAATGAAAACTATAAGACCCTATTAAGAAATCAAAGAAGATACAAAGAAATAGAAAGATATTCTGTGTTCTTAGATTGGAAGAATGAACATAGTTAAAATGACCATATTACCTAAAGCATTATACAGATTCAATGCAGTCCCCATCAAAATCCCATCGGCATTTTTTAAAGAAATAGAATAAAAAATTTTCAGATTCGTATGGAAGCACGAAAGACCCTAAATTGCCACAGCCATACTGAGAAAAAAGAGTGAGGCTGGTGGCATCACTCTGCTCGACTTCAAATTATACTACAAAGCTACCGTAATCAAAACAGCATGATATTAGCAGCAAAACAGACCACGAACCAGTGGAACAGAACCGAGAGTCCAGAAATAAGTCCATATTTATATAGACAAATAATTTTCAACAAGGAAGCCAAAAACATACAGTGCAGAAAGAAAAGCCTCTTCAATAAACGGTGATGGTTAAACTGGAAAGCCACTTGAAAAAGAATGAAATTAGACTGTTGTCTATCACCACACACACCAAAATTAACTCAAAATGGATTAAGAACCTGAATATAAGACCAGAATCAATAAAATGCATAGAAGAAAACATAGGAACTAAACTCAAGGACCTTGGACTTAAAGAGGATTTTATGAATTTGACCTCAAAGGCAAGGGAAGTAAAAGCAAAAATAAATGAATGGGACTACATCAAACTAAAAAGCTTCTGCTCAGCAAAAGAAATCGTTAACAAGATAAAAAGACAACCATCCAAATGGGAAAATATATTTGCAAGCAATGCCTCTGATAAGGGCTTAATATCCAAAATATACAAAGAACTCATAGAACTCAATAACAAGAACAAAACTAATGATCCAATCAAAAAATGGGCAGAGGACCTGAATGGACACTCCTCCCTAGAAGACATACAAATGGCCAACGAATATATGAAAAGATGCTCAACATCACTAGCTATTAAGGAAATGCAAATCAAAACCACAATGAGATCCCATCTCACACCAGTTATAATGGCTATAATTCACTGGACAAGTAATAACAAATGTTGGAGAGGATGCAGAGAAAAAGGAACCCTTATACACTGCTGGTGAGACTATAAATTGGTACAGCCACTATGGAAAATAGTGTGGAGGTTCCTCAAAAAACTAAGAAAACTAAGAATCCCTCTACTGAGTATTTACCCCAAAGACTTGAAAACCCATATCCAAAATGATATTTGCATACTGATGTTCATAGCAGCATTATTCATAGTGGCCAGGACATGGAAGCAACTGAAGTGTCCTACGATAGACGATTGGCTAAAGAAGTTGTGGTACATATATATACAATGGAATATTACTCAGTCATAAGAAGAGACGAAACACTGCCATTTGCAACAACATAGATGGGCCTCGAGATAATCATCTAAGCGAAATAAGCCAGACAGAAAAAATTGAAAATCACATGATATCATTCATATGTGGAATATAAACCTAAAAGCAACAAATGAGCAGAACAGAGACTCATGGACATGGACAATGGACTAGTGGTTACCAGAAGGTAGGGGGTTGGAGAAGAGGGAAGAAGTATACAGGGGAAAGGGGGTCAAATATAGGGAGGTTTGGGGAGGGTGAAGCGGGTAAAGGGCATCAAATATATGGTAGATGAAGGAAACTGGACTCTGGGTGGTAATTACACAATATAATATACAGATGTCAAATTATAATGTACACCCAAATATTATATAATTATATTAAGTAATGTTATCCCAATAAACTTAAAAAAAATAAAATAATGGCTGAACTAGGTTATATAAATAAAATGGTTAATATAACAAAACTATACACACATACTTGCTCTTCTCCCAGTTTCTCTATAGAGCACAAAGTTATGTAAGAAATAATTTTTTAAAAAACCTTAAAATTAATTTATATTTATAAGAATAATATGCATAACAAGAATGAAAACTAGGAAAGGAGTATAGTAATTTAGATTTATATATAGTATTATATATTGAGAATATGTAAGTAACATTTCTAAAACTCATTGTAATTTAATTAGTACAGATCTGAAGTGGTTTATAAAATTAAATGTGCCTATTGTTAATAACCAATGATTAAACATTTAAAAAGGGTAAATTATATAGTATGTTATGTGTTTTTAAAAAATAGCTCAGGGAACTCCAATTATGATAAGATTTTTACAAAAGACTTCAAAGCAATGGAAAGATATTATGAATCTTACTAGATCATAACTTTCTCCATCACATATCTTTTATTCTCATAGTGTTTAAGCCAATTTTTGCATTCTCAATTGAAATAAATAATTTCTTTTAATTACATCCGTTGGAAAAAGACCAGCAGCTAAGATATGTCTACTAATGTTCTTCAGTCCTGTGTTAATATATCCAATGTTACTTTTCACAAGCATTTTTACTTTATTATTGATAATTTGTTATGCTCAATCCAGTGTGTCTTTGGTTTTAGTAATGATGTCCCTTTTAGACTTAACCACTGTTTTGATTACGCTGATGATATTTTTGTACTGTCATGATAATATGCAAACTTTAAATATTCATGGCCTCAGTCATGTCTCGGAAGTAAGACTTCCAACCTCTGATGTCTGGATTATGACAGGTTTCCAACTCAGTTACATGATGCATTAGAACTAAGTTAAACACACAAAACTTTACCCAATAGGTGACCCAGGTCACTAATTCCAATTATTCCTTTTGAAATATGTAATTTTTAAAAACAAATTTTATTTTTTCTTTATTACTGGACCTAGATAATAATTTATAAATCCAGCAAAAAAGTAAAACTCTCCTACAGACTCAACTGGCAAGAGATGCACACTAGTGCTCACATTACTGCATATTACCCATTTCCTCCTTCCCAGCTAGAAGGTCTATATGCTAAGACCTGAGAGGTGCTTCATCTCAGTCCACAAATTACTCATTATTCTTAAAGTCTGAACTTAGGCCTACTTGATTTGCAATATCATAACCTTTAAAAAAAAGGTATTGAAATATTGCTGTACAAATCAAAGAATTTCTGCCTCACAGTAAACATCTGTGTCTACGATGACCATAGTTTGCAACTTAACCTGGGGAAATGTGTTCTATTCTGAATGGCCAGGTATATCCTCACCACACTAAAGTGTTTTTAATATACAGATGTAAGTAATGCTATTAAGATAAACTCTTCGGGATGACTGAAATTTGCAGAAGAGTTTGTATTTTATGGAAAGAGACCTTGTTAAGGAATTATGAGACTTCAGTTTGTGAATCAATTTAGTCATTACCTGGATACGTCACCTTGGTCAAATCACTAAACATCTCTAAGCTTCAATACAATAAAGCTTATACAATTGCTGACAGCTCCTCTGATTCTAAGATATTGTTTCTGAAATTTAGGTATTTCATTATAATTCTACTCTTATAGTAAAATATGCTAATTAGTTAGGAGTACTGCATAAACTCTCCCACACACATCCACACAAAGACATATAAAAATATATATGTTAATATTTAATTTACAAAAGCGTTTTAAACTGTTCATTTTTATAGAGACAAATGCAGAACAACTACTGGATGTTGCTGGAAGAGGTGTAACAAAGGAGGAAATCGAGAAACAATTAAAGAGTCACCTTGGTAAGTACAAGAAGATTGCAAGTCTATTTATGGTTTGTTATCTTCTCAGGAGTTTATTTAAGTTTGGATCTTTAATGACTACAGTATCTGTATGCTATTATTACATGATAAATCATCTTCATAATTTCCCTCCTATAATTAATGTAACTCTAGCAAATACCATCAATGGAACATCAGCTGTGTATCATATAAGTTTTAGAACTCATTCATTTAAAAAGTGATCTACGAAAATCCAGTGCTATACGTGAGCTTGGAATACATTGATGGAAACCTTTAAAATGCTGTCCTAATCACTTTTTTCAGGTTATAGAGCATAGTTACTTTGTATTTAGAAAAGCAGAAATGCTAACTTTTGTATAGAATAAGAAGAGGAATTTAGTAGATAGTTAATTCATTGGTTACTAATTTCCTCCATAATAAAAGGCAAATTTCTAATATCTCATGTGAAGTAGAGATCTTTAATATTGTTGCATAGTTCATAGTTTTCAATACTGGATATTGCCTAATGCCTTCTGACTGTCCCACCCAGGATATGAATCATCCCTCTGTTCAGTGTATACATGCTGTGTACACTACCTGCCCTTCAGTCACTTAGTACCCTTCTCAGTTATCAGATCATCATGACATCACAGTGCTTGTGTTCAAGTAACTCTTATTTTATTTAATAATGACCTCAAAGAACAAGAGTAGTAATGCTGGTAATCTGGATATGCCAAAGAGAAACCACAAACTTTATCATAGGATGTATGTATAAGAAAACTCAAAGTATATATAGTGCTTGGTATTATTTGTGGTTTCAGGCATCCACTAGGGGGTCTTGGAATGTATGTCTTGCAGATAAGGGGGCCTAATGTATAATAATAGCACAAAAATGGGGAAGAGGTAACAGAACTATGTAGCAGTAACACATCTATAGCTGTCTAGATTTATTTAGAATAAATCTGAAGTAGATTCTAAAATTGACTATTGTGATGGTTGTACAACTCTGAATATAAATTTTTAAAGAAACCGTTGAATTGCATACTTTAAATGGGAAAAATGTATGGTATGTCATATATTTTATAAAAATAGCTTAGTGAACTATAAGTAGTAAAAGATTTTAAAAAGATTTAAAACAATGAGAAGATATGGTGAGGGAAGAAAATTGTGATTCTTACTAGATTTTAAGTTTCTCCAGCATTTCTCCTCTCAGGTGCTATTCTGATTGTCTCCTAGTTATGTTAGTATACTTTGCTTACTTAATTCTAATGACTTTGTTTTTCTTACTTGCAACCATTGGAGAAAGACCAGAGGGCCTGAAATATATCTGCTAATGTTCCCCAGTTCTGTGTTGCTTTAGCTCATATGACTTTCACAAAATGTTGCTAATTAATTATTGAAAGTTTATTCTGCCTCATATGAGGAATATTTGTTCATTTTGTTAATGATACCCCAGTTGGGACACTCTTTGTAAAGAAAGTGAAACAGTACCTTTGGGCTGCCAGAATCATAGTATGACTGTTTACTTTTATCCATGGGCTCAGTCATTTCTTCAAAGTAAAGTTTTTACTGAGCAGTGTCAGGATCACGGCAGATTTCCAACCATACTTACATGTTCTACTAGAATCAAATTTCACCCACTAAATTTTGGTACTGTAGTTGACTTTCGGTCATCAATACTAGTTATCTCTCTCATAATGTACACTTTTTAAGTAACTTTCATGTATTTTTCATGTCACTGGATCTAGGTAATAGTTGATAATTACAGCAAAAAGTTTAACTCCTATAAAAACTCAAATTGTAATAGATTCAATCAGAGCCCTGGTACTGCTGCAAATTTAACTACTACCTTTTTATAAGTCACAAGGTTTATGTGGTAAAGGAACCTCAGAGGGCACTTTCCCTCAGTCTAATCAAATTCTTATTATTCTTTTATTCCCTGATGCCTATATCATTTACAATTATATAATCTAAAAGGGAATTAAAATTTTCCTGGATGAGTCAAAAAATTTCTGACTCATGGTAAGTTTCTGTGACTATGAAGCATGTGGTCTGCCACTTATCCTGTAAAAAAAAACAAAACGTTAGTTTCAACTTTACTAGGTACATCCCTACAGAAAGAGTATGCTTTTAATATAATCCTGAAAGTTATATTATTATCATAAATTCTCTAGAATGATTTATTTCAATTTTTATAATAGAGAGAATTGTATAGGAAAGCACTGGTTAAAAAAATTATGTGGTGTGAGGCTGCACATCAATTTTGTCTTTCTCTGGATATTGGGTTTTGGTCAATTCACTAAACATCTCTAAACATCTCTAAACTTCAAAATAATATGGCTCATATAATTACTCCATCTCTTCCAATATAAGATTTTATGATTCGCTAAGCCAGACATTTTAATATAACTCTTCTTTTTGTAATAAAGATACTAATTAATTTTTCCCTAGACACACAGACATGTACACACACATATGCATTTATATGTAGATGATTACCACGCAAATGTTTAGAAATCTGCTTTTTTTTAATAGGATCCCGTGTAAGACACTCAGTACCTGCAATTAGAAGTGGCATAATAAAAGCACAATTCAAGAAACTATCATTGAATCTCCCAGGTAAGAACAAGAGTTTTAAAAATCTGATATTTCAGGTCTATTTATCCTTTCTGAAGTTAAATTAAGGATGGGTCTTTAATAACAATAGTTTCTATAGCTTCTTATTATTTGGAGAAAAGTTTTTATGAATTCCCTCCTTTAATTATTTAAATTTTTATATTAAATACATGCATACCTTGGAGATATTGTGGATCTGGTTCCAGACTATTGCAGTAAAATGAATATTGTGATAAAATGAGTCACACAAACTTTTTGGTTTCTCAGTGCATATAAAAATTATGTTTATTCTATTCTGTAGTCTATTATGTGTAAAATAATATTTTAACTGAAAAACAATGTACATTCTTAATTAACAATACTTTGTTGCTGTAAAATGCTAACGATAATCAGAGTCTTCAGTGAGTATTACTCTTTTTGATGGTGGAGAGGTCTTCCTCAGTGTTGATGGCTGCTGACTGATTGGGATGGTGGTTGCTGCAGATTAGGTTGGCTGGGGCACTTTCTTAAAATAAGACATCAGTGAAGTTTGCCGCATCTGTTGACTCTTCTTTTCACAAATGATTCCCTGCAGCCTGCAATGTTGTTTAATAACGTTTTACCCACAGTAGAAAATGGAGTCAGTCCTCTCAATAACTATCACTGCTTTATGAAACATTTACCATGAAAATGTTTAGAAATATGTTTTTTGTCCTATAGAACCTAGTGTAGAATACTCAGTACCGGCAATTCGAAGCGGCATAATAAAAGGACAACTCAAGAAACAATTATCGACTCTCCCTGGTAAGGACAAGAGTTTTAAAAATCCGATATTTCAGGTCTATTTATCTTCTCTGGAGTTAAATTAACGATGGGCCTTTAATAACAATAGTTTCTATAGTTCCTTATTATTTGGAGAAAAGTTTTTATGAATTCCCTCCTTTCATTATTTAAAATTTTCTATTAAATATATGCATACTTTGCAGATATTGTGGGTCTGGTTCCAGACCATTACAGTAAAACGAATATTGCAATAAAGCAAGTCGCATAAAATTTTGGTTTCCCAGTGCATATAAAAATTATGTTTCCACTCTTCTGTAGTCCATTACATGTGAAATGGTATTTTAACTGAAAAACAATGTACGGTCTTAATTAACAATACCTTGTTGCTATAAAATGCTAACAATAATCAGAGTCTTCAGTGAGTATTACTCTTTTTGATGGTGGAGAGGTCTTGCCTCAGCGTTAATGGCTGCTGACTGATTAGGATGGTGGTTGCTGCAGATTAGGTTGGCTGGGGCACTTTCTTAAAATAAGACATCAGTGAAGTTTGCCACATCTGTTGACTCTTCACAAATGATTCTCTGCAGCCTGCAATGTTGTTTAATAACATTTTACCTACAGTAGAAAATGAAGTCAGTCCTCTCAATAATTATCACTGCTTTATGAAACATTTACCATGAAAATGTTTAGAAATATGTTTTATTTTGTTTTGTTTTTCCATAGGATCTAGTGTAGAACAGTCAGTACCTGCAACTGGAAGTGGCATAACAAAAGGACACTTCAAGAAACAATCATTGAATCTCCCTGGTAAGGACAAGAGTTTTAAAAATCCGATATTTCAGGTCTATTTATCCTCTCTAGAGATAAACTAAGGATGGACTTTAATAACAATAGTTTCTATAGTTTCTTATTATTTGGAGAAAAGTTTTTATGAATTCTCTTCTTTAATTATTTAAATTTTTGTATTAAATACATGCATACCTTGGCAATATTGTGGGTCCAGTTCCAGACCATTGCAATAAAACGAATATTGCAATAAAGTGAGTTACATAAATTTTTGGTTTCCCAGTGCATATAAAAATTATGTTTCCACTCTCCTGTAGTCCATTACGTGTGAAATAGTATTTTAACTGAAAAGCGATGTACATTCTTAATTAACAATACTTTGTTGCTATAAAATGCTAACAATAATCAGAGTCTTCAGTGAGTCATACTCTTTTTGATGGTGGAGAGGTCTTCCTCAGTGTTGATGGCTGCTGACTGATTGGGATGGTGGTTGCTGCAGATTAGGTTGGCTGGGGCACTTTGTTAAAATAAAACATCGGTGAAGTTTGCCATATCTGTTGACTCTTCTTTTCATGAATGATTTCTCTGCAGCCTGTAATGATGTTTAATAACATTTTACCCACAGTAGAAAATGGAGTCAGTCCTCTCAATAATTATCACTGCTTTATGAATCATTTACCATGCAAATGTTTAGAAATATGTTTTTTTCCCATAGAACCTAGTGTAGAATACTCAATACCGGCAATTCGAAGTGGCATAATAAAAGGACAGCTCAAGAAACAATTATCGACTCTCCCTGGTAAGGACAAGAGTTTTAAAAATCTGATATTTCCGGTCTATTTATCCTCTCTAGAGTTAAATTAATGATGGGCCCTTAATAACAATAGTATCCATAGTTCCTTATTATTTGGAGTAAAGTTTTTATGGATTCCCTCCTTTAATTATTTAAATTTTTGTATTAAATACATGCATACTTTGGAGATATTGTGGGTCTGGTTCCACCATTGCAGTAAAACGAATATGGCAATGAAGCAAGTCGCGTAAAATTTTGGTTTCCCAGTGCATATAAAAATTATATTTCCACTCTTCTGTAGTCCATTACGTGTGAAATAGTATTTTAACTGACAAACAATGTATGGTCTTCATTAACAATACCTTGTTGCTATAAAATGCTAACAATAATCAGAGTCTTCAGTGAGTCATACTCTTTTTGATGGTGGAGAGGTCTTCCTCAGTGTTAATGGCTGCTGACTGATTGGGATGGTGGTTGCTGCAGATTAGTTGGCTGGGGCACTTTCTCAAAATAAGACATCAGTGAAGTTTGCCGCATCTGTCGACTCTTCTTTTCACAAATGATTCCCTGCAGCCTGCAATGTTGTTTAATAACATTTTACCTACAGTAGAAAATAGAGTCAGTCCTCTCAATTACTATCACTGTTTTATGAAACATTTACCATGAAAATGTTTAGAAATATGGTTGTTTTTTTTTCCCCATAGGATCTAGTGTAGTACACTCAGTACCTGCAATTAGAAGTGACATAACAAAAGGGCAATTCAAGAAACTATCATTGAATCTCCCTGGTAAGGACAAGAGTTTTAAAAATCTGATATTTCAGGTCTATTTATCCTCTCTAGAGTTAAATTAATAATGGGCCTTTAATAACAATAGTTTCTATAGTTCCTTATTATTTGGAGAAAAGTTTTTATGAATTCCCTCCTTTAATTATTTAAATTTTTGTATTAAATACATGCATACTTTGGAGATATTGCGGGTCTGGTTCCAGGAAAACGAATATTGCAATAAAGTGAGTCACATAAAATTTTTGGTTTCCCAGTGCATATAAAAATTTTGTTTACTCTCTTCTGTAGTCCATTATGTGTGAAATAGCATTTTAACTGAAAAACAATGTACATTCTTAATTAACAATACTTTGTTGCTATAAAATGCTAACAATAATCAGAGTCTTCAGTGAGTCATACTCTTTGATGGTAGAGAGGCCTTGCCTCAGTGCTGATGGCTGCTGACTGATTGGGATGGTGGTTGCTGCAGATTAGGTTGGCTGGGGCACTTTCTTAAAATAAGACATCAGTGAAGTTTGCCGCATCTGTTGACTCTTCTTTTCACAAATGATTCCCTGCAGCCTGCAATGTTGTTTAATAACATTTTACCCACTGTAGAAAATGGAGTCAGTCCTCTCAATAACTATCACTGCTTTATGAAACATTTACCATGAAAATGTTTAGAAATAAGGTTTTTTTTATTTCCCATAGGATCTAGTGTAGTACACTCAGTACCTGCAGTTAGAAGTGACATAACAAAAGGACAACTCAAGAAACCATTATTGATTCTCCCTGGTAAGGACAAGAGTTTTAAAAATCCGATATTTCAGGTCTATTTATCCTCTCTAGAGTTAAATTAATGATGGGCCTTTAATAACAATAGTTTCTATAGTTCCTTATTATTTGGAGAAAAGTTTTTATGAATTCCCTCCTTTCATTATTTAAATTTTTGTATTAAATACATGCATACTTTGGAGATATTGTGGGTCTGGTTCCAGACCATTACAGTAAAACGAATATTGCAATAAAGCGAGTCACATAAAATTTTGGCTTCCAAGTGCATATAAAAATTATGTTTCCACTCTTCTGTAGTCCATTACATGTGAAATAGTATTTTAACTGAAAAACAATGTATGGTCTTAATTAACAATACCTTGTTGTTATAAAATGCTAACAATAATCAGAGTCTTCATTGAGTCATACTCTTTGATGGTAGAGAGGTCTTGCCTCAGCGTTAATGGCTGCTGACTGATTGGGATGGTGGTTGCTGCAGATTAGGTTGGCTGGGGCACTTTCTTAAAATAAGACATCAGTGAAGTTTGCCACATCTGTCGATTCTTCTTTTCACAAATGATTCTCTGCAGCCTGCAATGTTGTTTAATAACATTTTACCCACTGTAGAAAATGGAGTCAGTCCTCTCAATAACTATCACTGCTTTATGAAACATTTACCATGCAAATGTTTAGAAATATGGTTTTTTTCCCCCCATAGGATCTAGTATAGAACACTCAGTACCTGCAATTAGAAGTGGCATAACAAAAGGACAACTCAAGAAACCATTATTGAATCTCCCTGGTAAGGACAAGAGTTTTAAAAATCTGATATTTCAGGTCTATTTATCCTCTCTAGAGTTAAATTAATGATGGGCCTTTAATAACAATAGTTTCTATAGTTCCTTATTATTTAGAGAAAAGTTTTTATGAATTCTTTCCTTTAATTATTTAAATTTTTGTATTAAATACATGCATACTTTGGAGATATTGTGGGTCCAGTTCCAGACCATTGCAGTAAAACGAATATTGCAATGAAGCAAGTCGCATAAAATTTTGGTTTCCCAGTGCATATAAAAATTATGTTTCCACTCTTCTGTAGTCCATTACGTGTGAAATAGTATTTTAACTGACAAACAATGTATGGTCTTCATTAACAATACCTTGTTGCTATAAAATGCTAACAATAATCAGAGTCTTCAGTGAGTCATACTCTTTGATGGTAGAAAGGTCTTCCTCAGTGTTGATGGCTGCTGACTGATTGGGATGGTGGTTGCTGCAGATTAGGTTGGCTGGGGCACTTTCTTAAAATAAGACATCAGTGAAGTTTGCCGCATCTGTTGACTCTTCTTTTCACAAATGATTCCCTGCAGCCTGCAATGTTGTTTAATAACATTTTAGCTACAGTAGAAAATGAAGTCAGTCCTCTCAATAACTATCAGTGCTTTATGAAACATTTACCATGCAAATGTTTTTGAAATCTGGTTTTTTTTCCCATAGGACCGAGTGTAGAACACTCAGTACCTGCAATTAGAAGTAGCATAATAAAAGGACAATCATGGAATCTCCCTGGTAAGGACAAGAATGAACTGAGTTTATCCAATATTCTAAATCTTTTGTTATCAATTCAACAATCTTTACAGAATCTTTACCAGGAGTAGACTTTGTCTCAAGAAACTACTTTGCTCATCCATAAGAAGAAACTTCTCATTCATTAAAGTTTTGCCATGAGATTGCAGCAATTTAGGTTCCACTTCTTCAGCTTCCACTTCTAATTCTAGTTCTCTTGCTAGTTCCACCACATCACCAGTTACTCCCTTCACTGAAGTCTTCTATACCTCAAAGTCTCCATGAGGGTTGGAACAACTTATTCCAGATTTCTGTTAATGTTGATATTCTGACCCCTTCCCATGAATCATGAATGTTCTTAATGGCATGTAGAACAGTACATCCTTTTGAGAAGTTTTAAATTTACAGTGCTCGGATCCATCAGAGTGATCATTGTCTATGGCAGGTAGTATTATGAAATTTATTTGTTAAATAATAACACTTGAAACTCAAAACTACTCCTTGACCCATGGGCTACAGAATGGATGCTGTGTTAGCAGGCATAAAAAGAAGATTAATCTCAATATATATCTCCATCAGAGCTCTTGGTTGATCAGATGCGTTGTCAATTTGCAGTAATATTTTGAAATGAATCTTTTTTTCTGAGTAGTAATTCTCAACAGTGAACTTAAAATATTCAGTAAGTCATGTTGTAAACAGATGTGCTGTAATCAGTTTTATTGTTTCAGTTGTGGAGCATAGGTTGAATAGATTTACCATAATTCTGAAAGTCCCTAGGATTTTCACAATGGTAAATGAACAGTAGCTTCAATTTAAAATCACCAGCTTGCATTCACAATGTGACTGTTTGACACAAGAGGCCTAGTTTTTGACCTGTCTTGGCTTTCTACATGCTTTTCACACTAAGCTTAATCACTTCTAGCTTTTGGTTTAAAGTGAGACATGTGTGACTTTATCTTTCACTTGAAATTTAGATTACATTGTATAGTTGTTAGTTACCCTAATTTCAATATTGTTGTGTCTCAGGGAAGTGGAAGGTTTAAGGTAAGGGAGCCTGACGGGAATGGCCAGTGAGTAGAGCAGTCAGAACATGCACAACATTTATCTACTAAGCTTGTGATCTTATGTGGGAATCACTTGAGGTACACAAATAATTACAACTGTAACATCAAAGATTATTGATTACAGATCACCATAACAAATATAATACTAATGAAAATGTTTGAAATATTGTGAGAATTACCAACATGTGACACTGAGACACGAAGTGAGCAACTGCTGTTTGAAAAATGACCCTGATTACTTTCTTGATGCAGGGTTGCCCAAAATCTCCAGTTTGTAAAAAAAACAATGTTTAGTTCTAGTCAAGATGATGGAGTAGGTAAATACTGTGCTTGCCTCCTCTCACAACCACATTAAAATTACAACTAAATTATAGAATGGCCATCATTGGAAGTTACCTGAAGTCTAGCTAAATAGAAGCCCTAAAACTAGGGACTCATAGAAGAGGCCACTTCAAGATCGATAGAGTGGGTGGAGATGCAAAATGGGCTGGTACCATACCTACCTGTGGCGGTTGAGAACTGGGAGAAATATCTCAGCTGCAAAGGTCCTCCCTAAGGAGAGAGGGGCCTCGATCCTACACTAGGCTCTCCAGCCTTGGGCTCCAGTACCAGGAAGAGAAGTCCCCACAAATCCTGGCTGTGAAAACGAGCAGAGACCGTGGCTGAGTGAGACGGAGGGCTGTGGGAGTCCCAGGCACTCTTCTTAAAGGGTGCCCCATGAACTTACTCATTGATGGACTCACTCATTCTGAGCTCCAATGCTGGGGAAGCAGCTTGAAAGGTTTCAGGGACACAGAGGGAGAAACTGAGATGTCTGGCATCAGAGCAAGGGCTGGAGGGGCAGCTTCCTCCCAGACAGAAGTTCCAGAAGAGGGTATTGTTCCTTTGTTGAGCTCTTCCCTATTTGATATGCAGACATAATTGCCACCATATCTGAGTCTCCAGCAACATAGCTAACACTAGTCGCTCTGCCCTGGTGATTTCCTGAGACCCCACCCCTCCCACCATGTGGCATGCCCACCCAAACCACTTCCAGTGGATTTTCCATACAAATGGCCTGTCTTGATTCATGGTACGAACTTTCCTCAAGTCTCTCAAAAGTTCACAAAACATAAACAAGCATCGTCTGGCTTCAGCATGCCCTGTACCTCTTGCTGAGCAGCCCCAAGCTTGGCACTAGCAGTTGCCAGCCTGAGTTTGCAGCTTGGCCTCTTGAGGCACTTTTAAGCACAGAGTGGGTGGCTGCCATCTGCAGATTGCTTGGTGGTTCATGCCAGGTGGCCCTGGGCAGGACACAAGCTATAGCTGAACTTGGCCTGCAGCAGGGCCTCTCCCAGGAGGCCCTAGCTTTCATGCCCAGTGGCTGGCTTCTATCTGAGCCAGCGCACCACCCAGGGTCATATCTGAGGATGACACATCTAAAAGGCAAACTGGACAGGGCCCAGAGTCCTGCTAAAGCAAATCCTGCTCTGTAGGATTGGCCACTGCAGAACAGCACCTCCACTGGTCATGGCCAGTCATCACAACCAATCAGCCTGAGGGTCAATCCCTCCCATTAACAAGCAAATATGAACTAAGGCTCAACTGCAACAGGAAAGCACACACAACCCATACAAGGGACATACCTGGAGCGCCCAGCTCAGGTGACCAGAGAAGATTGTGCCCCTGGGCCCCGTCACACACCTACAACATAAGGCCATTCTACTAAGACTGGGAGACATAGCAGCCCTACCTAAAACACAAGTAGGCAGCCAAAATAGGAAGACTAAGAAACATGTCCCACATGAAAGAACAGAACAAAGCTCCAGAAAAAGAATTAAACAAAATGGAGACAAACAGTAAAGCAGATACAGAGTTCAAAACAGTGGTTATAAGGATGCTCAATGACCTTAGGAGAAGAGTAGAGAAACTCAGTAAGAACTTTAATGAAGAAATAGAAAACATCCAAGTGGAGATAGAAAATGTAAAAAAGAACCAGTCAGAAATGAAGAATACAATAACTGAAATGAATTCAGGAGGAAATGACAGAAGATTGAATGAAGCAGAAGATTGAATCAGTGAGTGAGAAGATAAGGTAGCAGAAAACACCCAATCAGAGCAGTAAATCAGAAGAAAAAAGAATCTTCAAAACTAAAGATCATTTAAGAGGCCTCTGGGAAAACATCAAGCATAACAACATTTGCATTATAGGGGTACTAGAAGGAGAGAGAGAAAGCAAGAAATTGTAAACTTATTTGAAGAAATAATGACGGGAAACTTCCCTAAACTGTTGAGGGATATAGATATACAACCCTAGAAAGCTCAGAGAGTTCCAAACAAGGTGAACCCAAAGAGGCCCACACCAAGACACATTTTAATTATAATTAAAATGCCAAAGGTTAAAGACAAAGAGAGAATCTCAAAAGCAACAAGAGAAAAGCAATTAGCTGCCTACAAGGGAGCTCCCAGAAGACTGTAAGATGATTTCTCAACAGAAACTTTGCAGGCCAGAAGAAATTGGAAGAAAATATTCAAAGTGATAAAAAGCAAGAATCAACAACCAAGATTACTCTACCTAGCAAAGCTATTATTTAGAATCAAAGGATAGATAAAGAGCTTCCCAGACAAGAAAAAGTTAAAGGAGTTCATCATCGCCAAGCTAGTATTACAAGAAATGTTGGCAGGACTTCTTTAAAAAAAGAAAAAAAAATGTATCAAAAATATGAATTATAAAATGATAATAATTACATATCTATCAATATGTACTTCAAATGAAAAAGAATTAAATGCTCCAATCAAAGACATAGGGTGGCTGAAAGAATGAGAAAACAAGACCCTTATATATGCTGCCTACAAGAGACTCATTTCAGATCAAAAGACACACACAGATGAAAAATAGTCCTCATGAACTATTAGTTTCTCTCTTATTGTTTATCCAACTATAATCATCCAACCTGGAAAGGGATAAAAAAAGATATTTCATGAAAATGAAAACGAACCAAAAAAAAAAAAAAAAAACTGATAAATATTTATACATGCCAAAAATGGACTTTAAAACAAAGGCTATAATAGGAGACAAAGAAGGACCCTGTAATCCCACTTCTGGATATTTATTTGAAGAAACCCAAAGCACTACTTTGAAGGGACATATGAATCCATTTGTTCATTACAGTGTTATTTATAATAATCAAGATATGGAGGCCACCTGGGTGTCTATCAGTTAGATAAATGAATAAAGAAGATGTGGTACATATATACAATGGAATATTACTCAGCCATAAAAAAGAATGAAATCTTGCCATCCACAACATCATGGTTGTGGACCTATAGGGTATTGTGCTGAATAGAGTAAGTCAGACAAAGACAAATGCCATGTGTGGAATCTAGAGAACAAGATAAACAAACACACAACAGAAACATGCTTATAGAGAGAATTTTGATGGTTGTCAGATTGTGGAGTGGGTAGATGGGTGAAAGAGGGAGGGGATTAAGAGAAACAAATTTATAGTTACAAAATATTTATGGAGATGTAGTGTATAGCATTGGAAATATAGACAGTAAAATTGTAATAATTATGTATGGTGTCAGGTGGGTAATAGATTTATTGGGATGATCACTTCATAAGTTATATAAATGTCTAATCACTGTTGTATACCTGAAATTCATATAATATTGTATGTCAACTATAATTGGGAAAAATAAAAATACAAACAAATTTTAAAATGTAATATTTGTGAAGAAAATGTAGATATGAAAAAACATTTCATCAGATAGATAATATCAACGAAGAGATAAAAATTAGTAGGAAAGAATCAAATACAAATTGTGGAATTGAAAATGATGATAAATAAAATTTTAAAAATCACTGGAGGGGTTCAAGAGAAGATTTGATTGGTCTGATTAAAAAATCAGGAAACTTAAAGTAACAGGAATACTAGAAGGAGAGCAGAGAGAGAAATGAGCACTAAAAATATTTGCAGAAAGGTGGCTGAAATTTTTGAAAACTATTCAATGAAAGTTATTAATCTACAGTCATATCTAAGCTCAATTAAATCTAAGTAGAATAAGCACAAAGAAATCCACAACCAGCCCCAGCATAGTAAAAATGTTGAAAGAGAAAGAGAAAATCTTGAAAGCAGCAAGAGAAAAACAGCTGATCATGTAAAAGAGAACTCCAGTAGAATGTGAAGCAGACTGAGCACTGGAAACTGAAGAGGCCAGAAGGCAGTGGGGTGGAATATTTAAAGTGCTGAGAGAAAAATCTGTCCACTGAGAATTTTATATCAGGCAATCGATTTTCAAAAATGAAAGTGAATTAAATGTCCATATAATTATTATAGTCCTTACGAACAATCAGTTTCTCTCTTATTGTCTACCCTACTATAATCATCCAACCTGTACAATATACCTAAAGCAAGGTGCAAATATCAATTTTTAAAAATTGTTCCATATTAATGGTTAATCCTCTCAATATAACTTGAGAGGGATGTAGGCAAAGTAGTGACTGTTCAATAATAGACATGGACATATTTGTGATCATATTTTCTATTATGTGAGAAAATTAAACATACTATTTATATTTTTAAAAATGAAGGTGAAAGAGATTTCCAAATAAAAAATTCAGAGAATTTATTGCTTGCATCCCCATTTTATAAGAAAGTCATCAGACATAGTAATTTGAATCCACAAAAAAATAAACAAACACAAAAAATCACTTGAAATAACTCTAGAATTACAAAAGTCCATGTTAATGCACATCTGATTCATTTCATAATTGTTTTATAAAGGCATTTGTATAAAACAATGGGTATAAAATATATTGTTGGGACTCTAACTGTATACACAAATACAATATTGTTTGAATTTCAGGTGTACAATAGAAATTAGACATTTTTTACAAAAGCAGCATGAAGGAAATGGTAAGAACAAGAATGAATTAGAGTAGAAAAAAAAATGCTAGATGGTAATTGAATCCACAGGAACCAATTAAAAGAATCAAAGATTGTAAATAAGAAGGTGAATATAATAAACACTATAAATGTGTGTTTCATTTAAATTTGTCTCATCTTTCTTAAAATTATAATAGTAATTTTAACAATGTCTTTAATATTTATACATGTAACATGTAATACAGTAGCAGAAAAATGGGGAAGAGGGAATAAATCTATATAGAAATCACTATCTTGGAACACTATACATGAATCACTGTATAAAAATTATCTATTATATTAAACTATATAATTATCTATAGGATTATTGGTAATTTCTGTATCTCCCTGGAATTTAATTAGTATAAATCTGAAGTGTATTCTAAAATTGAATATAGTGATTGTTCCACAATTCCAAGAAATATTAATAACCATTGAAGAGTCATTTAAAATGGGAAAATTATATAATACTATGTTACACATTTTATTAAAAAGTAGCTTAAAGATAGGACCTCCAAGAAGAATAGGATTTTTTTTTTTTGAAAAAAGACTTAAAAGCATGGGAGGATACTGTAAAAGAAGAAAATTGTGACAATAGATTATATGTTTTTCTACCACATAACTTTTATGCTTATAATGTTAAATACAATTTGCCTCCGAGGGCTATTCTCATTGCCTCTCTGATTATCTAAGAATCTTTCGCTCTCTCAATTCAAATGATTAAATTCTTCTAATTATATTTGTTGGAGAACAGCCAAGGAGTAAAATATGTCTGCTAATGTTCTCTAGTCAAGTGTTGCTATAACTAATATTACTTCCACAGATATTATAATTTATTATCAAAAACTTGTTCTGCCCAATCCAGTGTGTGTCTGATTTTAATAATGATGCCCCTCCGCTTGCCTCTGCTTAGATTGCAGTGATGGTATGTTTGTACTGCCATGGTGATAGTGCAAGCTTTAAATACTCATGGGTTCAGTCATTTCTTCAAAGCAAGACTTTTAATCTATGGTGTCTGGATTGCAATAGGTTTCCAACTCAGTTACATATTGTGTTAGAACCAATTTTTGCACATGAAATTTTCCCAAGAGTTTACCCAGAGTCACCAATTCTAATTATCCTTTTTGAGATATGTAATTTTTAAAAATAAATTTCTTTTTAGTTTTTCTGTCATTGGACCTAGGTATTAGTTTCTAAATCCAGCAAAAAGTGAAAAGGACCTGCAGACTCAACTGGCATGGGATGCATACCAGTGCTCAAGTCACTACAAATTACCCATTTCCTCCTCCCTAGGTAGAAGGTCTACATACTAAAAGGACCTGAGAGGGTGTTCTAGTTCAGTCCAAAAGTTACTTGTTATTTTTTTTTTCATCATTAAGGTCTATTTGATTTACAATAACATAACCTTTAAAGAAAGGCATTAAAATATCCCTGTACAAGTCCAAGAATTTCTGTGACTATTATGACCATAGTTTATAAACTGGCCTGGGAAAAAATGTTATGACCTACCTCAACACATATAGCCTTATCTTATGAATGTGTTTTGAAAGATGTTATTAACATCAACTACCTAGGATGATTTAAATTTGCAAAAGACTTTGTTTAATGGGAAAAGCCCTAGTTAAGGAATTATGAGACATTTTAATTCTTTTTCAATTCTAAGGTCTTATGTCTGCAATCTAGGTATTTTGTTATAATTCTTCTTCATAAAAAAAATGCTAGAGTACTACTACACACATCCACATTAATAATTGTTTATTTCTATAGAGACTGATAGCGAACGCTTCCCGGATGTTATTGCGAGAGGTATAATAAAGGGAGAAATTAAGACACAATCAAAGGGTCGCCTTGGTAAGAACAAGAATATTTCAAGTCTATTTATGGTTCATTATCTTCTCAGGAGTTTATTTAAGTTTGGATCTTTAATGACTATATTTAGTACCTGTATGCCATTATTACATGATAAAGCATCTTCATAATTTCTCTCCTATAATTAATGGAACCCTAGTAGATACCATCAATGGAAAATCAATTATGTATCATATAAGTTTTAGAACCTATTCACTTAAAAAGTGATCTACAGAAATCCAGTGCTATATGTTGATGGAAGCCTTTAAAATGCTATTCTACTCGATTTCTTTTTCAGACCATACAGCATAGTTGCTTTGTATTTGCAAAAGCATAAATGCTAGCTTATGTATGAGAGAATAGAATTTAGCAAATAATTATTTCATTTCTTACTAGTCCCCTCCATATAACTAAAATATCAGGCAAATTTCTAATACCTCAGGCGAAATAGAGATCTTTAGTTTTGTTACATAATTCATAGGTTACACTACTGCCTCTTGTCCTGGCATAACAGTGTTTAATACACTTCCTGATCTTTGATGTGGTACCAAAGAAAGCAGAGAGTTCATCAGAAATAAAGAAAGGAGACAGTCAAAGAGAGCCTATATATAGAAATTATCTATTATATCAAACTATCACCCAAAAGTCACTGTGTGCATATCCAAGTCTGTGCCCTCAGAGGAGCCATGTTAGGAGCTTGATGCTATACTTTACTGGAAAGTAAAATATGAAATAGCCAGCCTAACCACTCGATAAATAGCTAGGCAAAAAATAGCTAGGCAAACCTCCAAAGGGAAAGAGAATTCAATGTCCAGATTTACTATAATATATTGTCTGAAATGCCCTTTTTTTTTTTTTTTACTAAAAAAACATGAGACAGGCAGTCGATGACATGCATATCATAGATTATAAATTTCAGAGAGGACTGGTTTTAAAAAGAATTAAAACAATGGAAAAATATTGTGAAGAAGGGAAATTATGATTCTTACCAGAATATGTTTCTCTAGTACATGTCTTTTTTTTCCTAGTCCTTAATCGTGTCTGCTGTCAAATGCCTTTCTTAATGCCTTTTTGTTTATTTAAGCATCTCTGCATGCTCATTTCAAACGGGTCATTCATTCTTATGCCAGTCAGAGAAAGATCCAGAGAGCCTCAAATAAATCTACTAATATCCCCTCTTTTACATTATTGTAGCTCATGTTACTTTCACAAAATGTAGTTATGTACTTATTGAAACTTGTTCTGTCCTTCTTGTGTGATTTGATTCATTTTGGTAATAATACCCAAGTGGTTCCCCACCTCCTTTTAGATTGCAGTGGATGTATATTTGAGCTCCAAAGGTCATAGTGCAATCTTTAACCTTTATTCACGCTCTCACCATTACAATAAACATCACTTTATGGTGTCAGGTTCATAATAGGTTTTCGACCTCTGGTACATGCTTTCCTATAACCAATTTTCATTTACAAACATTAGGCACATTGCTTGACACAAGTCATCAACCTAATACTCCCCTTTTCAATATGAATTCTTTTTAAATAACTTTCATGTATTTTTCCTCTCATTTGACCTAGTTAGTAATTTCTAAATTCAGCAAAATGCCAAATCACATAAGAAAAACAAATGGACTGGATGCAATTCCAATGCCCGTACTGCTGCAAATTTTACCCATTTCCTCTCTCCCCAGCTACAAGGTGTATATACTAAGGGAACCTGATAGGCACTTTTTCTTAGATCCCAGAATATCTTGTTGTTCTTCTACATCACTGATGCCTACTTGATTTACAATTACATCGCCTAAAAATGGCATAAATTATCCTCGAGAGAGTAAAAGAATTTCTGCCTCATAATAACTTTCTGTGATGTATATTCTTACGGTATGAATGTCCTCAGTGTAAACTTGGAAGTTATATTATTAAAATAAACTCCCCAAGATGATTTAAATTTGTGTAAGAGATAGCATTGTGCAGAAAAAGCAAGGGTTAAGGAATTATAGGGCATCAATTTATGGATCAATCTTGTCATTATCTTGGTATGTGTTCTTGATCAAATCACAAAACATGTCTAAGCCTTAATATAATGAGGTTTATATTATTGCTGAGAGCCATTCAAATTCTAAGGCTTTATGATTGTGCAGTGCAGATATTGTATTATTTTTTCTTCTTCTATAATAACAAATGCTAATTAAATAGTACCACAGACAGACACACATACACAAAAACATATATGTGTGTTAATGGTTACCCTAAAAAATGTTTTGAAATCTGTTTTATATTTACAGAGACACACATACACAAAAACATATATGTGTGTTAATGGTTACCCTAAAAAATGTTTTGAAATCTGTTTTATATTTACAGATACTTTTGGAAGAGAAAAAATACTTGGTGAAATCAAGACAGAACTTAAGAACTACCCTGGTGAGAACAAAAATTTTTCAAGTCTAATATTTATGAGTTATGTCTTCTCTGATGTTTAATCAAGTATAGACCTTTAATAACAACAATAACTATATGTTATTAGTACACAGGTAAAATTTTTATAAATGCCCACTTATAATTAGCTAAACTCTAATAATTACTACCAATAGAAAATCAGCTAGATATTATTGTCTTTAAAACTCATCTATTTAGAAAGTAATCCATAAAAGCCAATGTTCAAGAACCTTCAAATATGCTTAGTATAAGTATTTCTAACTGCTATTCTACTCACTTTCTATTGTAAGCTTAGAAAGGAAAGTTGCTTTGAATTTGAAAAAGCAAAAGGGCTAGTTAATGAGTGTTATAAGAAGAGGAACATAATAGATAGTTATTGCATGGGGTATAAATTTCCTCTGCATAATTAAGTTGGCATGTAAATGTATATTTCTACTAGAATAGTGTTCTCCAGCTGTGTTATATAATTCAGAAATTATACTACTGCCTTTAGTCCTGGAGTAACAGTGGTAGGTACTTTTCTCTTTGATGTAAGAAATACTGTAATTATGAACTGTTTTGCAGAACTGATGCTGAAAGCTAGAATTTGGAGATAGCTAAATCCTCAGATATAAGCATCAAAATATGTGTTCTAATTGAAATTTAAGGTTAAGGCAAGATTTTGAATGCTTTATTATTAAATTCACACTTTTATTCCTGAAAAGAAGTATTATTAAAAATTAATCAGATAAAAATTATTTACTCAAACAGCTTATAACTGGGGAAAAGCTGGTGGTGTAAATGTAAAATTACTTGAACCAAGCAATTTGTTTTGTGTTGTAATCTAACAAACTTGGTAAATTATGATAAGACATTTTTCTGTTATTAATTTTCAGATTTTTTATTTAGATACTGAAAATTACTTTTTGCTCAGTATTGCTTATCAATTTTGAATAACAACCTTAGATACTTTATTGCTATAAAGTGCTCTTAGTCAATTTAAAATATGCTTTTTAAGAATTAAATTAATTCAATTTATTACTTTATAATTATTTATTAATGATTAACTTATAAGTAAATGCTCTAAATAATATAAGAGAAATTGTTGAGAGAAAAGGAGTTGAAAGGAGATGACAGATCAAATATAGAAATGAATATTCTTATTGAAAGTAAAATGGGCTTGGTTTAAAGGTCAAAATGAAGGAAGATGCTACCTAAGAACACAGAACAAAGAAAAGGGATAAAAATTAACAAATATCTTATAAAAATTGGAGTGATAGACAAGTAGCCACTCAAATGTGGGGAGAAAAAATAACAATTGCAGATATAAAAAGTAATACATGGAGATTGAGGACTAGTGTGCAAATAGTCATAGTATTTTTGTAAAATTTTTCTTTTTAAATTTTATTTAGGTATGAATTTATTTCAAAATGTGTCCATGCATCATCAAGATGTTTTTACCGGGCCCATTGCACCAAGTAAATTCTCAACAAATGTGATCAATTTTTCAGACTTGGACAAACAAGGTAAAAGATAGATATAACAATATAAAATAAATATCCAGTTACCTAGAATACTTATAGTATGCTTTTTATATTTTACTTTTTATAAAATATTTAAAACATTTAGAAAATATGTAACACTAATACACAAAATATGACATTCCAATGGTTCCCTTTCTATGCTATAATAATCCCATTCCCTCCTTTCTCACCTTTTATCATATACAGTCATAAACTATAATAAAGCTCTATACAAATATTTTCCAAATTATTTTAGTGTACTTTTTTATTTTTTATTTTTATTTATTGTGGAATTTCCTACCTTGACTCCTCCCGACAACTCACTTTACACCAGGTCTATTGAGTTTATAAAAAATATGTGTACAGACACACACACACACACACATACACCTTTTTAGCAGAAATCCCCAAGTTAAATGCTTTTACTTCTTTTTTTTTGTCTCTAGAGTATATTTTTATGCTAGCTCAGCAATACTTTTTAAAATACATTTTTAAATCTAGCATTTTAGTTGCTGGTATTAGAAAGATCATTTGAGATAGCTTGTCTTCTATACTACATGTATCCAAAAATATAATCAATTTTTAATACCAAGATGTACCAAAATATATTTATACAAACACTCTAGTCTTGATGCTTTCATGAAAATAAGATAAAAAATAAACATAAATTTGACAGTATGGCGTCATTACACTAACATGCATTAAGGTTTTTATTTTTAATGACTTGAAAATTCTCTGCAGATTTTACCCTTATTTGACAAATGTGAATGGCTAGCTTGGAGTCATGGCTTCTGAAATAAATCATGTCAACAATATTTTATCTTCTCAATCACTACCTCTTACTAAATCCCCCAGTCTTGTATCTTCAGTTTAATCTCTAACTAATTATTAAATAATATTTGGTTTATAATCTTTTAAATGTATGTCTTCTATAATAGCATATGTTACTTTTATATTAAATTTTATAAAGAATAAATCTAATAAACATTGATTGAATGGGAGCAGGGAAAGCCAATGGTTGATACATAGGGCTCGAATCTCCAAAACTATGCTTGTAAATGTGTTCTAAATGTAGAGTACAGATCAAATACAGAAATTAATATTGTAGTTTAAAGTAAAACAGAGTTGGAAGAAAAGGTCAAAATTAAGGAAGATGCTGAGAATATATCAGGTTAAAAAAATGCAGTGAGGGCTTTGCTGCTAATTATTCTACTATACCTAAAAAGAAGAGGAAGGCATTTTGTACATCTACATTTGCAAATACTAAAAATACTACTCCATCAAAATGCTATAAAAAAAGAATAATCTTTCTCTACCAGAAGTGAAAAGTCTTTCTAAATGACTGTGAAAGAATTAGACATATTGAAGAACTAAAACAGAAAGTCGCATTTCTTGTAGAATATTTGGAAAGATAGGAGGAAGATTACAGTGATGACATCAGTGTGGTAGAATTGGAGTTTTCCACCATCTTCTCTCCGGAGAAAGCCTATTTGATGATCACGCATAGGTAACAAAGCCTTCGTGGAAGTCCAGGAACCCAGCAAAGAAGTTCTAGCACACTATTGGAGAAAAAAATAATTGAGATTGGATGCAATGAGAAGGGCAAGAGGTACAGTTTAACTTTACCTGTATCATTTCTCCCACATGGAAGCATATCTCAGTGCCAGGAAAGCCCTTCTCATTCTGTGATTTCTTGAAAGTAAGACCATGTGAGTGAATACTTATCATCTCTAGCTATACAGGATGCTGTTGAAGGCTCATTTCTCTCTTGTCCCATTCAGAGGACTGTGAGTGGCTGAGAAAACAGCAGCCAGGGCTCAGAATGGAATGTATAAAAGGGGTGTGACTACTGCTAACCACGTTAAGGACATAGGAAGCCCATTGGAGGTGCTCACATCAGCTTATGAGAACACCACAGGTAGATCCCCCACAGCTGGCCCATAGGTACCCCTCCATAACTCTGTGTGCTTCGCACACAAAACCCCCACCCTATGTGTGCTCCTACTGGCAGCAAGAGTGAGCTTTTACAGACAGCAAATGAAAACTCAGAGAAAACACGCCTGATCTGCATGCTAGGAGAAACTACAAACTTGAGCACTAAGCACTGCCCTAGGTTAAGCAACAGGGATGCTATTGCAACTAGCCTGCTTTATAGGATAGAGAGAAAGCATAAAAATTCTAAAATTTAAAAATTCTACCACAGAAGGAAGTAAAAAGTGTAGAGCAAGTGTACCCATAGAAAAAGTCTGAGAAAGCCTCAGAATCCTTAGCAGGGCTGACAGAGGGATTTCTCTCCAGCAGCCAGTAAAGCCTGTAGGAGGTGCCTGCTTCTTTAGATGCAATGATGGCAATACAGAACATCAAGGAACATAAAAAATTATGAAAGCGATATAATAATTCTCTAATAATCCCAAAGAAATGAAGATTTACATTTTAAATAATAAAATTTCAAAATAGCTCTTTTAAGTAAGCTCAGTGAGCTACAGGAAAACACAGAATGACAGCTCAACAAAGCTGGAAAACTATAGATAAACAAAGTAAGTTATCGGGAGATAGAAATCATAAAAAAGAATCAAAGAAATTCTGGAGCTAAATAATACAATGATTAAAATGAAAGATGCCATAGAGAATATTAATAGCATAATAGATCAAGCAGAAGAAAGAATTTCTGAAGTAGAAGAGAGTACCTTTGAAATTTTGCAGTCAAAGAAGAGCAAAGAAAAAAAAAGAATGAAGAAATACTATATCAACTATAGGACGCCAACAAGCTAAATAATATATGAATGATTGGAGTCCCAAAAGGAGAAGAAAGGGGAAGGGGGACAGAATGTTTGTTTAAAGAAATAATGGCTGAGAACTTCTCAAATCTAGAGAGAGATTTCAACATTGAAGTTTGTGAAGTTAATAGATCACCCAAAATTTTAATTCACAGTAGTATTTGCCAAGACGCAAAATAAAACTATCTAAAATCAAAGACAAAGATAATTTTTAAAGCAATAAGAGAAAAATATTTCTCTCATACAAAAGAATTTTCATCAGGCTATTGGGAGCTTTCCCTGAAAAAAAAAAAAGTTGTGGGCCTGAAGAGAGTGGGATGATATATTCAAATGTTGAAAGAAAAAATAAAACTGCCTAAAAGAATATTTTACCAAGTAAATTTGTCTTGCAGATCTAAAAGTGATATAAGACTCAAAAACAAAAAAAAAGCTGAGTTCATCATCACTATAACTGCCTTACAGGTCATGCTGAAAGGAGTTCTCCAATCTGAAATAAAAGGATATTGGTGACGTGAAAACATATGAAAACATACAACATGCTGATAAAGAAAAGTACATAGTCAATTATACTAAGAATATTCTAATACTGTATAGTAACCACTTAATTCTGGCATAAAGATTAAAGGACAAAAGCATTAAAAATAACTATAGCTACAACAATTTTTAGTAGATATACAATATAATCAAAGGTAAATTGTGATATCAAAAACAAAAGGCGGAAGGAGGTTGACATCACCAAGATGGTAACATAAGTCATTCCTGACTTCACATGCCCTCAAAAGAAGAATAACTAAAAACTCTTCATAGACAAGACACCACTGAGAAAATCCTAGCACACATGGGCGAGGCTAAAGCACTCCCTGCACTGCAGAGACCAAGAGAGACTGCATTAGAAGGGTAAGAGGACTTACTACACGCTGATCATATTGCCCCTCCCCTAGGCTAGTGCAGCATTTCCAAGAGTTCTCCTTAAGCCCTCAATTCCTTCTCTTCGAAAAGAAAGCTCAGGATTCAGCTCCCCCAGCATTGTGGGTTGCTTCTTGGGAACCCTCCCTTTCAGTCTCACACCATGGGATTGTGGTGATTTGTGGGGCTTGACCACTGGGAATTGTACTGTGACAGAGGTGGGGGGAGGGAGGGTAGGAGCTTGCCACAACCAGCACTTGGATCTTGGCAAACTGAGTTCCTACCTACAGCACACAACTAGCAGCCCCAATCAAAAGCTTTATTTATATGCAGAGCCAAGATGGTGGCATAGTTTCGTCAGGGAGCTCAGTGAGGTGCAGATATATATGATTTGGGTCCTAAAATAAAAAGTCTGGTACTCCCAACCAAACATGGGAGCTGAGTCATTGCATAATTCACTGCTGAGTACAGTTCCTTGCCCATTTGACTAGGAAAACTGGCAAGAACATCAGAAAGTGATGTGTCTCAGTACCACTTGAGCAGAAAGTATGACAGGCAGAGCTAGTTGTCCAAAGAGCAAATCCAGGGGCTTGATAATCCACTTGGAAAGTGGATTGGCTTGAGTTGAGACTAAAATCAAAAAGCCTTGCCAGGCTTTGAGTTAGTTCCCTGCTCTGCCCAGGCAAGGGAACTATTTAATAGCCCCATCCACTGCCACATGTAGTTCCTCACCACTCTTTACCAGAAAACCCAATTTGGAATAATTGGGAGACTGCTCGGAGCTGGCAATCCCATTCTGCCCAGGCAGGGGTGCTCATTTATAACTTCACTGACTGCTGAGTGTAGCTCTCAGCCCTGCCTGACCAGAAAGCCTGGACAGAACACTTGGAGGCACAGCAACACTTGAGTAGAGAGTACAGTAGGAGGAATTGGTCTTCAGTAGAGTGAAGCCAGTAGAACCATTCAGCCAGGAAGCCTAGGACTCAGGTCATTTGAGTTAGGACACAAAAACAGAGCCTTGCCAGCTATGAAGCCAGTTCTGCTCTACCCAGACAGAGAAACTAATTCATAGTCCTGTCCATTGCTAAATACAGCCTTCAGTCTGACTGGCCTGGGAACATAGTGTGTCCAATAACCCTGTTTTCTGTGGTAATTGAACAGAGAGCAAGCCTGTGGCTTTCTCTGTCTACAGAGGAAATCCAGTGGTCTCCTCTGGCCAGGAAATTCAGTTCATAATCTTACCTGATTTTGGTCTCCAATAACAAGCCTCACAAGCCCTAGAAGTTGTTCTGCTGCCCTGCCAGGGCAGAGAAGATAATTCATAGCCTTGCCTACTACTAAGTGTAGTACTCAGTCTTGACCATCTAGTAAGACTGATCGGAAAGCTGAAGCAACCACAGACCCTCATCCTACAGCCTTGTTTGGGAAGGAAACAAGGCTGGCAAACCTATCCAACCATTCTCAGCCAGTGCCACCTCCCACCCCCTCAGAACTCAGGCAATGGCCTCACCCCAAAACAGATACTGACACCAAGGCCCACCTGGCCAAGGATATTACCAGTAGACATGTGCAGAAACCCAAATTGAGTTGAGTACTGAAAAAATGCCTCCGCCAAAGCTAACCTGTGAAGTTTGGAAGAGGAGACCACTTACTCAAATGCACAGATACCAACAAAAGGAATAAGAATCACAAAAAAAAAAAAAAAAAATCAGGTAAACACGATACCACCAAAGAAAACTAATAATGCTCCAATGACCTGAAAGAAATAAAAATTTATGAACTGTCAGACAATTCATAATATTCCTCTTTAATAATTTTGATAACTACAAGAACACACAGACAACCAAATGAAATTAGGAAAACAATGCCTAAACAAAAGAAGTTCAATAAAGAAATAGAAACCACCAAAAAACAAAAACAAAACAAAAATTTTAGAGCTGAAAAATAATGATAGAACTGAAGAACTCAATAAAGAGCTTCAAAATCAGATTCAACCATGCAGAAAAAGAATCAGTGACCTAGTAGACAAGAATTTGAAATTATACAATCAGAGAAGCAAAAAGAAGAAAGAATAAAAAGAATGAAGAAAACTGACGGGACTCATGTGGTATAAATAGAAGAAAGAAGATTCACGTTATGGGAATTTCAAGAGGAAAAGAGAAAGGGAAGGGGACAGAAAGTGTATGTTTTTTTTCTGTTTTTTTTTTTAAATAAATTTATTTTCTAATTACAGTTGGCATACAATTTCATACTAGTTTCAGGTATACAGTATACAGTGTAGTAATTAGACATTTATATACCTTACAAAAACAAAATTAATAAACAAAAGAGAAATAAATTCATAGATACAGGCAGAAAATATATTTAAAAATATAATGGCTGAAAACTTCCAAAACTGGAGGAGAGAAATGGAAATTCAGATTCATGATCCCAAAGGAGCCCAAATATGTTGCACTGAATTGGCTACACCAAGATATACTGTAATTAAATGATCAAAAGTCAAATAAAAAGAATGAATTTTTAAAGGAGCAAGAGAAAAAAACAAATTTACATACAAGGAAACCACCATTAAAGTATAGGCACATTTCTCAACAAAAACTTTCCAGGCCTGGAGAGAATAGGATGATATATTTAAAATGTTAAAAAATAAATCTGTCAATAAAGAATTCTATATCCAGCAAAGCTGTCCTTCAAAAAATGGGAGTACATTCCCACTAGACCTGCCCTACAAGAAATGCTAAATGGAATTCCTTGATTGAATATAAAAAGATGCTAACGAACATCATAATAACATAAGAAGGTAGTGTAAAAGTCACTGGTAATAGTAAATGTGTAATCAGGTATATTCTGTAATATGGTAATGCATAATTTATTTACTACTCTAGTTTAAAGGTTAAAAAACAAATGTAGTAAAAATAACCATAACTACAATAATGTTATTGGATACACAATATAAACATTTTTTTAACTTAAACACAATATAGCAATTTATTTAGATGCTTAAAATGACTACAAAGAGAAATAAAGGTCACAAAATTATACATACTACTACAGTGTGTCATATATCAGATGGTATAAATGAATACACCAGATGGTGTAAAACTAAAGATAAAACTAAATATCCAAATGGTAACCAAGAAAAAAGCAAAAGTGGCTAAACTTGTATTAGACAAAAATAGACATTAACCTAAAAAGGGTTAAAAAATAAAGAAAATAATAAAAAGGTTAATCTGCAAACAAGATATAATAATTGTAAATATTTAAACACAACATCAATGTACCTAAGAATATAAAGCTAAACATATACTATATAAAGCGCTATGATATGTCTGAACAATACAGTAATAGTTGAAACCTTTAATAAATAGCCTACTCTCAACAACGGATAGATCATCCAGACAGAGAATCAATAATAAAACAGTGGATTTGAACAACGCTATAGATCAAACGAATGTAGCTGACATATATAGAACATTCTATTTGACAATAACAGAATACACATTCTTCCCAATAGTACATGGAACATTTTCTAGGATAGACCATACTTGAAGCCACAAAACAAGTCTTAGCAAATTTCAAAAGATAGAAATTATATTAATTAATGTTTTTGACTAAAATGTTAACAAAAATAACTTAATTACAGAAGGAAAACTGGAAAAAATTCAGGAATGTGTGAATATTAGTCAGCCTTCTCCTGATCAACCAATGGATGAAAGAAGAAATTAAATGAGGAATGAAAAAGCATATTAAGACAAATGAAAATGAAAGCACAACATACTAAAACTTATGGGAAGCGGCAAAAGCAGTTCTAAGAGGAAAGGTCCTAACAACAAATGTCTGCATTAGAAGGAAGAAAGAACTCAAATAAACAACCTATTTTTATGCTTCAAGGAACCAGAAAAAGCAGAATAAAAAATCCCAAATTTAGCAGAAGGAAGTAAACAATAAAATTATAGTAAAAATAAATGAAATAGAGAACAGGAAAGCAATAGAAAAGATTAATAAAATGAAGAGTTGGTTCTTTGAAAAGATAAAGTTCACAAATGTTTAGCTAGATTAACCAATAAAAAGAGAAGACCCAAATCAGCAAAACTGCAAATGAAAAAGAATACATTACTACTGACACCACAGAAAAACAAATAGAATATCTGAAGAAAACATTTACTAGCAAGAAAATGTAATCACTAATTAAAAATCTCCCAATGAAGAAAAGCTCAGGACTAGAGGGCTTCGCTGATGATTTTTACCAAACATTTAAAATAGAAATAAGGCCAACCTTTCTCAAACACTTTCAAAATATCAAAGAGAAGGGAATACACCCAAATTCGTTTTATAAGGCTAGCATTACCCTGATACTTATGTCAGAAAAGGACATTTAAAAAAAAAATTACAAGCCAATATCCTTGATGAACATAGATATAAAAATTCTCAACAAAATATTAGCAAACAAAATTCAACAATACATTAGAAGGATTATACACCATCATTAAGTGGGATTTATTCCAGAAATTCAAGGATGGTTCAATTTCTGTAACCAATCAATGTGATACACTATACTGACAAAACAATAGATAAAATTATATGATCATCTTACAGATTCAGAAAAAGCATTTGACAAAATCAACATCTTTTTATAAAAACTATTAAATTAGGTATAGAAAGAACACACTTCAATGTACGAATGCCAAAGATAACAAGCCCAGAGCTTACATTATATTTAATGGTGAAAGGTTGAAAGTTTTTTCTCTAAGAACAGGAATAAGACAGAGGTGCCCCTTCTCACCATTTCTATTCAGCATAGTACTGGAAATCACAGCCAGGGCAATAAACAAACAAACAAACAACATTAATTGGAAAGGACAAAATTAAATTGTCTCTATTTTCAGATGACATAATATTATAGATAGAAAATTCTACAGACTCCGCCAAAAAACTTATTTTTGATTTAAAATGTCAGTAAAGTTGCAAGATACAAATTAATATACAAAATCAGTACTGTTTCTATACACTAACAAGTTATCTGAAAAAGAAATAAAAAATGATCCCAGTTACAATAAAATCATAAGCAATAAAATGCTTGGGACAAATTTAACCAAGGAGGTGTAAGAGACTTACACTGAAAAGTATAAGACATTGATGAAAGAAAATTTTAAAAGACGCATATAAATGGAAAGATATCCCAAGTTCATGAATTGGAAGAATTAAAGTTGTTAAAATATGTCATCTATAAATTTAATACAATTCCTATCAAAGCCATCTCTAAATTTAATACAATTTCTATCAATATTCCAATAACATTTTTTTCAGAAGTAAAAAAAACAATCCTAAAATTTATATAGAACCACAAAAGATGCCAAATAGTCAAAGCAATTCTGAGAAAGCAAAACAAAGATGCAGGCATCACACTTCCTTGTGTCAAGCTATATTATAAAGCTATAGTAATCAAAACAGTATGGTACTGGCATAAAAACACATACATAGATGAAAGTAATAGAATCAAGAACCCCAAAATAAATCCATTTATATATGATTAACTAATATTTGACAAGGGAGCCAAGAATATTCAATGAAGAAAACACAATTTCCTCCATAAAAGTGCTAGAAAAAATTTGATATTCACATGCAAAAGATTGAAACTAGACTTCTTTTACACCATTCACAAAATAACTGAAAATATATCAAAGACTTAAAAATGTAAGATCAAAACTCACAAAACTCCTAGGAGAAAACATAAGAAAAAAGATTCTTGACATGGGTCTTGATAATGAGTCCTTGGATATGAAACCTAAAGCAAAAGTAACAAAATAAAAAGTGAACAAGTGGGACCACATCAAACCAAAAAGCTTAAAAAAAAAAAAGAAAGAAAAGAAAAGATCAATAAAATGAAAAGACATTTTGTGGAATGAGAAAAAATTTGCAAACCATATATCTGATAGTGTTGATATACAAAATATATAAAGAACTCATACAACTCGATAGCAAAAAAAAAAAAAATACTCCAAATAAAAAACGGGCGAAGACCTGAACAGATGTTTTCCAAAAAAGATAAGGATGGCCAATAGGTACATGAAAATGTGGTCAATGTCACTAATCTTCAGAGAAATGAAAATGAAAACCACAACGAGATATTACTTCACTCCTGTTATAATGGCTGTGATCAAAAAGACAAGAGATAACTAATGCTGATGAAAATATAGAGAAAAGGAAAACCTCGTGCACTGTTGGTTGTAAATTGGTAAAACCACTACGGGAAATATTATGGATGTTCCTCAAAAAATTAAAAATAGAAATACCATATGATTCAGAAATTTTGCTTTTTGGAATATATTTGAAGGAAACAAAAACACTATGTCTAAGAGATATTTGCACCCTTTGTGTTTATAGCAGCATTATTTACATTAGCTAAGACAAGAAAACGAGCTAAGAGTCCATTGATGGATAAGTGGATAAAGAAGTTGTTTTATAGATAGATGATATAGATAGATAGATAGATAGATAGATAGATAGATAGATAGATAGATAGATAGATAGATAGATGATAGATGATAGAGATAGAGCTAGATATAGATGGTTATATAGATGTAGATATATAGATACAGATATAAGTTATATAGAGATATAATATTCAGCCATGAAAAGAAGGATAACATGATTGAACTCTAAGGGTGTTTTGCTAAGTGATATAAGTCAAAGAGAAATACAAATGCTATATGATCTTACTTGTAAGTGAAATCTTTAAAAACAACAACAAACTCATAGAAAAACATCAGATTTGTGGTTACCAGTGGTTGGAAGATGGGGAGGGAAATTGGATGAAGGCGGTCAAAAGATATAAATGTGTAATTACAAGATAAATGAGTTCTAGTTATGTAATATAAACATGATGACTATAGTTAACACTGCTGTATTGTATATTTAAAGTTGTTATGGAAGTCAATCTTAAGCGTTCTCACCACAAAGGAATAACATTTTTTTTGTATCTATATGAAATAATGGATATTAACTAAACTCATTGTGGTAATCATTTCACAAATATATGTATATGAAATCATTATGCTCTACACTTTAAATTTATACAGTACTGTATGTCAATTATATATCAGTAAAAATGGGAAGAAAATGTGGAAAGGTAATGGGTTCTTTATTGTCATCAAAGTGAAGTTGTTAACAGTATAAAATAGATTATTCTATCTATAAGATATTTTATATAAGCTTCATGGTAACCAGAGAGTGAAAATCTACAGCAGATACACAAAAGATAAAAAGATGGAAATAAAAATATAGCAGTATGGAAAAGAACATCATCAGCAGGAAAGGAAAAAAGGAACAAGGGAACTATAAAACAGACAGAAAACAATAAAATGGCATTATAAGTCATTAGTTGTCAACAATTACTTTAAATGTAAATAGGTTAAATTCTTTAATCAAAAGGCATAAAGAGGATGAATGGATATTTTTAAAAGACCAAATTATATGCTGTCAACTAGAGACACATGTAGGGTCAATGTGAAGGAATAAAAAAAGATATTCCATGCAAATGTAAACCAAATTAGAGCAGGAGTGGCTCCCCTTATATCAGACAAAACAGACAAACTCAGAAGCACTAACAAGAGACAAAGAAGGTCATCATAGAATGATAAAGGGATGAGCTTATCGGGGGGATGTAATAATTATAAATATACCTGCGCCCAATATCAGACACCTAAATGTGTTAAGCAAATACTAATAGATATGAAGGAAAAAATAGATAATATATAATAATAGTAGGGGTCTTCAATATACCACTTTCAACAATGGAAAGATAATCCAGACAAAAGATCAATAAGGAAAAACTGAACTTGAACTTTATTTAGGCCAAACAGATCTAACAGATACATAGCATTTCACACAAAAGCAGCACAGTACACATTCTTCTCAAGTGTACATACAACATTCTCCAGGATAGATCATATAATAGTGACAAAACAAGTCTTAGCATATTTAAGAAGACTGAAATGCTACCAAATATCTTTCTGACCATAATAGCATAAAATGAGAAATCAGTAACAGGGTGAAAACAAATATGTGGAAATTAAACAACACATTTTTGAATGACCAATGGGTCAAAGAAGAAATAAAATGTAAAAAAAAAAAATTGGAAAAAATGAAACTGGAAATATATAATATAAAAACTTAAAGGATGATGCAAAAGCAGTTCTAAGAAAAGTTTATAGCAATAAACATCTACATTACCAGAGAGACAGACAGACAGACAGACAGACAGACAGAAAGAGAGAGAGAGAGAAACAAATAAACAGCCTAACTTTTCACCACAAGGAAAAAGAAAAAGAAGTAAAACTAAGCCCAAAGTTGGCATAGGTAAGGAAATAACCAAGATCTATGCATAAACAAATAAAATTGAGACCAGAAAAGCAACATAAAGATCAATGATGGTAAGAGATGTGTTTTCTTTTGAAAAAGTAAAAAAATAATGACAGAAAAAATGTATCATAATTTGATAAATTAAACAATATTGGAAACTTTTAGCTAGACTAGGGGAAAAAAAGAGAAGGCTGGAATAAAAAGATATGAAAGAGGAGACATTACATTTGATACTACAGAGATACAAACATTATAAGTAATACTACGAATAATTATAAGCCAACAATTTGGGTAACTTGGAAGAAATGAATAAATTCCTAGAAACATACCACCTACCCAGACTGAATTATGAAGAAATAGAAAATATTACACCAATAACAATAAGGAGATTGAATCAGTAATCAAATATCACCCTTTAAGAAAAGTCGATTTAGATGGTTTCACTGAAGAATAACACCAAACATTTAAAGAAGAATTAACATCAATATTTCTCAAACTCTTTAAAAAATTGAAGAGGAGGAAACTCAAGCTCATTTTACAAGACTAGCATTATCCTGATAATCAGGCCGGACACAAACACCAAAAAGCAAACAAACAAAAAACAAACAAATGAAAGAAATTACAAGCCTGATGCATGATGTTTCTGATGAAAATTGATGCAATAATTCTCAACAAACTACAAGCAAACCAAATTCAACAACATAGTTAAAATATTATACTCCATGATCAATAGATGCAGAAAAGGCATTTGACAAAGTTCAATATCTTTTCATGATAAAAACTCTCAACATAGAAATATCTTTTCATGATAAAAACTCTCAACATTGCTATAGAAAGAACGTATCTCAACATAATAAAGGTCATATATGACAAGCCCACAGCTAATGTCACACTCAATGTTGAAAGTTTGAAATATTTTCCTCTAAGGTCAGGAATTAGGTGACCACTTTCACCACTCCTATTCAGTTTGGTACTGGAATTCCTAGCACAAGCACTCAGGCAAGAAAAAGAAATAAAAGGCATCCAATTGGAAAGGAAAAAATAATATATTCTCTATTTGCAGATGACATAATCTTACATAGAGAAAATTCTAAAGACTCTACCATAAAACTATTAGAACTAATAAATAAATATAATAAAGTTGAAGGATACAAAATCAGCATATAAAAATTGCATTTCTATATACGAACAATAAAATATCTGAAAAAAGAAATGAATGAGAGAACCCCATTTACAATAACAATAGAATCTGGGATGCATACTTGAGAAGTGGCACCGCAGATATCAGTTGGGCTATAGATGAAATATCAAAGTGTGGTGTCAGAAGAGAAGGAGGACACTCAACATGAGGGTGTCAGTCCTCCAGGGACTCCCCCAACCCCATTGGCTCAGGTCCAGGTAGGGATTACCCTGGGGAGCAGGGTTTGGGGGAGACAGCTTGGCATTGTTTGTCACCAAGCTGAAGGTGCCCACGGGTAAGGTTTGATGCTAGTGGTGTGTCCTTGAGAGGACCATGGGCTGGTGGGCTGCATGCTCTGTGAGGGGCCTTTTCACATCCAACCTTGCTGATAGTGGAGCTCACGTGGTCAGATGGGTCCAATGCACTTTATAATAAAGGCTGAATGTGTCAACTTCATATGTAAAAGAAAAGGATACTTAGGAATAAACTTAAATAAGGTTGAGAATGATCTAAACACTAAAAACTATATAACTTTGATGGAAGAAATTGAAGAAGCATGGCTAAATGGAATTATATCCTGAGTTTATAGATTAGAAGAGTTTATGATTTTAAATGTCAGTCCTACCCAAAGCCATCTATAGAGTCAATGCAATCTCTGTCAGTATTCCAAAGACTGTCTCCCCCAAAATAGAAAAAACAATTCTAAAATTTCTTGGAACCACAAAAGACCCCTAATAAACAAAACTAGAAGCATCATACTTCCTAATTTCAAACTATATTACGAAGCTACAGTAATCACAACAGGATGGTACTGACATAAAAATAGACCAAGAGTCCAGATAAACCGTCACAATGACAACTAATAACAAACAATAAGGTAGGCAATAATACTTAATAAGGAAATAAATGATGTTGGAAAGTTGGATAGTCACATGCAAGAATAAAATTGAACCCATATCATCATTAACAAAATTTAACTCAAAATAGATGAAAGACTTAAATGTGAGATCTGAAACCTTAATACTCCTACAAGAAAACACAGGGGGAAAACTCCTTGATATTAGTCTTGGCAACGATATTTTGGATATTATAGCAAAACCACAAGCAACCAAAGAAAAAATGAACAGATGGAACAACATCAAACTAAAAAGCTTCTGCACAGCAAAAGAAAGCATTGAAAAGCAAAATGAAAATGCAAACTACAAAATGGAAGAAAATATTTGCAAATCATCTTTGATAAGGGGTTAATATCCAAAGTATATAAGGGACTTATACAGTAGCAGAAAAAAACAAAAACAAAACCCCAACCCTGAACAGACATTTTTTCAAAGAAGGCACAAATAGTCAACAAGTATATGAAAATGAGTTTAACATTACTAATTAAAATTATGCAAATTAAAACTACAAGGAAATATTGTCTCACACCTGTTAGAATAGCTATCATCCAAAAGTCAAGAAGTAAATGTTTCGAGGATGTGGGGAAAATGGAACCCTTGCATAATGTTAGTAGGATTCTAAGTTGATACAGTCACTATGGAAAATAGTAAGGATGTTCCTCCAAAAATTAAAAATAGAACTACCATATGAGTTAGCAATCTCACTTCTGGATACATAACTGAAATAAATTAAATCACTATTTTAACATGCAATCCCATGTTTATTGTAGCATTAGTCACAATAGCCAAGATATGGGAATAACTTATGTGTCTGTAGATAGAAGAGATAAAAAAAAATTTTTGGCAAAACATAATTGAATATTATTCAGCCAAAAAAAAAAGGAAATTCTGCTATTTGTGACAACATGAATAATACTTGAGTTCATTATATAAGTGAAGTGAGACAGAAAACATTTGTATAATCTCACTCATATGTGGAATCTAAAATAGCTGAGCTCTTTGAAACAGAAAGTAGAATGATGGTTACTAAGGGCTGTGGGGTAGAGGAAATGGAGGTGTTGGTCAAAGTACAAACTTTTAGTTAAAAGATGAATAAGTTCTGCAATCTAATGTATAGTATGAAGATGATAATGATACTACTATTTTATATACTTGAAAGTTGCTAGGAGAGTAGATCTTCAATATTGTTACCACAAATTTTAAAAAGGTAATTACATGATGTTATGGAGGTTTCTACTAACCCTATGGTGGTAATCCTTTCATTATATATACATGTGTCAAAATACCATGTTGTACACCTTAAATTTACACAATGTTATATATTAATTATATCTCAATAGAGGTGGGAAAAAAATAAATGAAAATGTGGTATAGACATACAATAAATATTATTCGGTCTTAAAAAAGAAGGAAATCCTTCCATATGCAACAAAATGGGTGAATCTGGAAGATATTAATGCTAAGTGAAATAATCCAGTCAGAGAAGGACAAATACTGCACTATTTCACTTACATGAGATGTAAAAAGTCAAACTCACAGAAGAGAATAAAGCTGGTGGTTTCCAGGGACTGAGAATAGAGAGAAATGGGTAGTTATTCAATGGGTATAAAGTTAGGGTTATATTAGATGAATAGGTTCTAGAGATCTTCTGTATAGCATTTTATAATTAATAACACAGTACTGTGCACTTAAAAATTGTTAAGAGGGAGTACTTGTGCTAAGTGCTTTTTCTACACACACAAAAACAAGGAGGCACAAGAAATCTTTTGGAGGAATGGATATGTTTATTACTTTGTGTGTAATGATGGTATCACAGGTGTATGCATATGTTCAAATATCAAAATATATATTAAATATGTTCAATTTTTAAACAGTATAACACAATGAAGCTGAAAAAAATACCATCAAGAAACAGAACAATGACAAGAAAGAGAAAATAATAAAATAGTTTATAGAAACTGGAATAATAGACAAGTAGCCACTCAATAAAATGTGGGAAGAAAAAGCACATCCATAAATAGAGTTTGGGGAATAGTGTGTGAATATTCAAAGAACTCATGTAATTTTTCTTTTTAAATTTTATCTTAGGTATGAATTTATTTAAAAACAAAAATATGTTCTCACATCATCAAGAAGAATTGTTTACCAGGAACATCACACCAAGTAAATTCCCAACGAAAGTGATCAATTTATCACCCTTTGACAATATAGGTAAAAAACTATGTATTAAGACATAATATAAGGATATAATTAGAATTGCTTTTGTAATATGGTTTTCTTTTTACTCATTTTGCACCTTATTTTTCATTCAGAAATATAGTTTGCATGCCTGAAAATAAAATGATTTTAATATATCTTTTTTACTGGCAGTAAAATATAAAGATATTTTATAGTTTAGAATTATTTATTCAATAATTTTTCTATTAAATGGCATTGCGAGGTTTTTTTGTAGGTTTTTTTTTTTTCTTCCGCCATCACTTAATATGTTCCTGAACATATATTCTTACAGATTTGTGCTTTTATCTTTTGGGGGTAGAGTCCAAATTGAGATTGTTAAAGCATACATGGATTTTTGATATTAAAACATACTTTCAGATTGCATTCCTAAAAGGCTATTAAAATTTTCACCAGCAATATTGGGGGGAAATACCTTTCTCTGCATACCCATCAACCATACAGGTTGGTAGGGATGTTCATGTATGTGGGTTATTTTTTTCATTTATGCTCATCTGACAGTTATTAAATGATATCTCAGTCTTATTCTAATTTTTTCCATAGTTGTTAGTGATCTTTTACTGTATAGCTACCTCAAAACAATTTTGCTTCAAACAGTAACTACTTATGTAGCTTATGATTTGAGAGTTAGAAATGTAGACTGGTTTGGGCTGGGCTAACTTATACATCTTTGGTCAGCTTGTGGTCAGTGGCTTCACTCACATATCTGGCAATTGACTGGCTGTTGTTTGGGGCAATAGGGGTACATAGCTGGGGTCCATCAGTAGATAGAAACATCAATAGTTGTTTGAAAAAAGAGTAATAATGAAAAAACTAGTTAACTAAGTACAAATTTAACTATGTAATTGAAAATGTAAAGAAATTCTAAGGTAACATGGAGGAAGCAATTGCAGGAAAAAGTTGCCAACCCTCGGGCTGCAGGAGACCCCTGAGTAGAGGATGCAGCTTGTCTGATTTCTCAGGAGGGGACTCAGCATATTTCTGAAGAGGGGCACTGCTAGTGTCTCAGATGATGAAAGTTTAAATAAAACTAGTTCTGCAAATGTGGGGAAAAAATACAAATCATTTATGTCATGGAAACAACTTCTGCCCCTGGGATAAAAAACATTGCTTGGATATGTTCCCAGGAACTGAAAAGAGACAGGAAGCTCTTAGGAAGCCCATTGATAACCAAATGGGAGAAACAAAGCCCCTGACTCTCCAAACTCTCAGTCTCCCTCTAGCATGCCTTGTACCACAGCCTAACTTGAAGCGACCTGTAAAAGCAAGAATGTGGATTTCAGAGTCCCAGGTTCAGCACTACAAAGCAGAATACAGAAGGGTGGCTTGGGAGTTAAGAGAAAAACCTTTTCAAGTAGCACAGGCAATAACCTGACTACATGGCTCTCATTATCCAGCTAATTAGCTTAGAAGACTTCATGGTGTAACCTCAGATTTTAAGAGCAGCATGTGTAAAAGCCTGAGTGTACAGGCAATTTTGAAGTTTCTGCTTGCATTTATTTGTTTTTGTTCCATTCATTAAGTCATATAGCTAAGACTAGAGTTGTGTGGGAGTACCTGAATACAAATGGTCAATAACACATCGAAGGCATTATTGAAACCAATTCACCAGAATTCTCTCTGGTTGAGAGTATTCCTGACCTTCCCACACACAAAATACATGTGCTTTTCCTAGAACCCTACAAATTCTCATTAAATTTTAGTGACAGGGCCAAAGACCACCATTTTGTGATCTATAATCAGTTTCAGAGACTGTTTCCATAATGTAACTTCCTGCAAAATACATAGACATCCACCTACACACACACACACACACACACACACACACACACACACTGCAATACAATAGCAAGACAGGGATACGTTCCACAGTAGGCACTTCTCTATAAACAGGCAGGAAAAAACCAGGCACATAGCACATGTGTTTAGGCAGTCTTTCCATCCTTCAATTATATTATAATACTATTATAATTTTTTCAATAAAAATATGTATGCAAAAGCAAATGAACCAGGATGCTGGGAGGTCCCAGAATGTAATGCAGACTGAGACATATGGAACTTACTGTATTACAAATGTATGACAGGTGATGTTAGCATCGTGATGGCAGAAGACACTCCTTATTTTGTTCCCCTCCTCTCAACAACAAAAATTTAGTATCCTCCCATGAACAAAATTGCCTTTGTGGGAGTGTGGGATCCAGCATCAAATGATAAAGGTATACAGAGGAGTTTTGCCTACCTGTTCATCAAGTAATAGGTACATGGACCCTGGCTGTCGACCCTGAAGTAGCACATGAACTAGTTCCAGCCCCTCTAAGCTGTGGTCTGGGAGCACCTGGAGAACACTGACGCCCACAAAGAAGAGAGCCTTTGTGGAAGTCCAGGTTTCTAGAGGAGAAGTTTCAGCACTATGTTGGAGAAAAAAATGAGTTTGGACACAGTGGAATGGATAAGAGGAACAGTTTGACTTTGCCTGTATCCCACCTCCTCTAAGGTGACACAGCTAGGATCAACTGAGACCTTCTCATCCCATGATTTCTCCCTCAAGGGGAAAGGGAGAGCATGTGAGTGAGTACCAACCTTCTCCAGATCTCCAAGACATTGCCAAAGAGATTCATTTCTCTCTAGCACTGTGCAGAGTACTAAATTGTGGAGATCAGAAGAGAGGCAGATAATATTCCCAGCATTAAAGGAATGAAGTTAATATTCCCAGCATTAAAGAAATGCAGTTTTTGCTGACCATGTTGCAGATTCCATCAGGAAGCCCACCCATCAGCTGCTGAGAAAGTTTTACCAGCAGATCCCCACAATTGGCCCACAGGCACTCCTGGTAATAGGTATGCCTTACCCACACCTCCCTCAACTCTGCAGCCAGCTCCATGGGCATGCTCTTGAGGGCAGTGGTGAGGACAATCTTTGGCGGCACTTGTTAGGAAGCTAGGAAGTGCTTGCAGAAAGCAGGCCAGGAGAAATCACAAACTTGAGCTGTAGTGCCACCATAGGAAAAACAAAAGGTAGAGTGTCAGCAACTGACCTGTTGTAAAGAGAAGACATACAAGTTTAAGAATTCTGCCACAAGAGGGAGCGCAAAGCAGGAAAGCGCATCCACTCTAGGTCTGAGAAAGCCTCAAACCTTGAGCAGGGCTAATGTAGGGTATTTATCCCCGCCAAAGCAGTTATAAAGATTACAGGAGGTGACTGCTACTTCAAATGTGAAAGCAGCAACACAAAATTCCGAGGAACGTGAAAAATCAAGGAAACATGACACTACCAAAGAATCACAACAATCTTCCAGTAACCAAACCCAAAGACATGGAGATCTACAGTTAACCTAATAAAGAATTCAAAATAACTGTTTTATTTTATATGTACACTAACAATTAGATAACATTACAAATGTATAAAATTTAATTATATAATATAATTATATAATAATATAATATTTATTATAATTATATAATAATATTCTATCTATTTTCTATATTATATATAATAGAATACTATTTGGCTATAAAAAAAGAAATCCTGCCATTTGTGACAACATGGATAAACCATGAAGGCATGCTAAGTGAAATAAGACGGACAGAGACTATATGATCTCATATGTAGAATGCAAAAAACCTTGAACTCAAAGAAACAATGCTTGTTGCCAGCAACTACAGGGTGAGGGAAATGGGGAGATGTCGGTCAAAGGGTATAAACTTCCAGTTAAAAAATGAATAAGTTCTGGGAACCTAATTAATGGTATGGTGATTATAGTCAAGAATACTGTATTATATATTTGAAAGTTGATTGAATAAGTGTTAAAGATTTTCACTGCAAAAAAAATACATGCTATTTGTGTGACATGATGGAGGTCTAGCTAATGCTATTGTGATAATCATTGTGCAATATGTAAGTGTATCAAATCAACACCTTAAACTGTTACACCTTAAACTGTCACGATATAATATGTCAACTATATTTCATTAAAGCTGAGGGGGAACAACAGAATAAGTATATGACATTATTGATAGAAAAATGAACAGCTCAAAGTAACTGGAAAAGAGTGTTTTGAGTGGATATACTAAGGTAAAAACACAAACAACTGGATATACATATTGTATTCTAGTAAATATGTTCCTCATAAAGGTATTGATTAGCAATTATTTTTAAAAATTCATTGAAGTACAAAGTGCATACCATAAAATTCACCCATCTTAATTGTATGAGTCAAGGCCGACTTGATTTAAAGTAATATAACCTTTAAAAAAAAAAAGGCGTTAAAATATTTCAGTACGAGTCCAAAAGTTTCTGCTTCGCAGTCAACATCTGTGTCTATGATGACCACAGTTTGCAACTTAACCTGCAGAAATGTGTTATGTTCTGACTGGCCAGGTATATCCTTACCACGCAAATGTGTTTTTAATATACACATGAAAGTAATGCTATTAAGATAAACTCTTCAGGGTGATTGACATTTGCAGAAGAGTTTGTATTTTATGGAAAGAGACCTAGTTAAAGAATTATGAGACTTCAGTTTGTGAATCAATTTAGTCATTACCTGGAAATGTCAACCTTGGTCAAATCACTAAACATCTCTAAGCCTCAATACAATAAAGCTTATAAGATTGCTAATGGCTCCTCTCATTCTAAGGTATTGTTTCTGAAATTTAGATATTTTACTATAATTCTATTTTTATAGTAAAAAAAAATATGCTAATTAGGAATACTGCATAAACTCTCCCACATACACCCACACAAAGACACATACAAACACATATGTTAATATTTAATTTAAAAAGTTTTAAACTGTTCATTTTTATAGAGACAAATGCAGAACAACTGCTGGATGTTACTGGAAGACATTCGAAAAAGTGGGAAATCAAGACACATTCAAAGAGTCACCTTGGTAAGTACAAGAAGATTGCAATTCTATTTATGGTTTGTTATCTTCTCAGGAGTTTAAGTTTGGATCTTTAATGACTATAGTACCTGTATGCTATTATTACATGATAAACCATCTTCATAATTTCCCTCCTATAATTAATGTAACTCTAGCAAACATCAGCTGTGTATCATATAAGTTTTAGAACTCATTCATTTAAAAAGTGATCTACGAAAATCCAGTGCTATACGTGAGCTTGGAATACATTGATGGAAACCTTTAAAATGCTGTCCTAATCACTTTTTTCAAGCTATATAGCATAGTTACTTTGTATTTAGAAAAGCAGAAATGCTAACTTTTGTATAGAATAAGAGGAATTTAGCAGATAGTTAATTCATTGGTTACTAATTTCCTCCATATGACTAAAATAACAGGCAAATTTCTAATATCTCAGGTGAAGTAGAGATCTTTAGTTGTATAGGTCATAATTTTCAATACTGGATATTGCCCTGGAATAACAGTGTTTAGCACACTTCCTCTTGATCTTTGGTGTGATGCCAAAGGAGAAAGAGAGCTTAATAGAGAAATAAGAGAAGGAGACAACCAAAGAGAGCCTCTTAAAATCAACTGTCATCCAAAGGTGATTGTGCATGTCCAAGTCTGTGCCCTCAGAGGAGCCACCTTAAAGCTTGGAAGGAGACTTCAATAAAATAGAAAATAGTCCAGCCTAATCACTCAATAACTAATCAGGCAAACAACAATAACAAGGTCCAAAAGGGAGAGGAGCTCAGTACCCAGATTTGCTACAATATATTGTCTGAACTGCCCGGTTTTTACCAAAAGAATATGAGACATGCAAAATTACAGTAAGCGTGGACTATACACAGGAAAAAAGCTGACCAGAATAACTCCTTGTGATTGTTCCAGTTGTAGGATAATATAAAAGAGTTAAATAATTTAAGAAACTCATGCTTAAAAAGAAAAGGAAGATGGATAACAATGTCTCATCAAAAGGCTCGGAGAATGGGGTGAAGGGTTAAAGAAGTACAAATTAGTAGTTGATAGATGGTCATGGGGATGGGGAGCATGGCATAGGGCATGCAGTCAGCATTAATGTATTGGCTAGGCGGAGAACCAGAAGAGAGAAAGGGAGGTCATTTTATAAACTATATAAATGTCTAACCAATGTACTGTATACTTGAAACTAATAAAATAAAATTAAAAAAATAAAATATAAACAAAGAGATAGACTATATATGTGTGTGTCTGTGTGCGTGTGTGTGTATATATATATATATATATAATGTTTATGAACAATCAAAGGGTAGCATTGAAAGTTTAATAACTGTACGGAAATTTTCACTAGAGAGGTTCAAGATTGATTTGAATGGTCAGAAGTAAGAATCTCTACATTTAAAGTAATGAGACCCATACAAGTAGAACAGAGAGAAAATGGGCAGAGAAAACATTAGAAAAAATAATGGCTGTAAATTTTCAAGCTTTTTGCCCATAAATGATTTTGCACATCAAAACCTGATGAAATCTAAGTAGAATAAATACAAATAAACCCGTAACCAGACCCATCATGGTAAAGGTTATAAAAGACAGATAAAATCTTGACTGCAGCAAAAGGGAAACAATTTATTATATAGAAGACAATTCTAGAAATATTAACAACTGACTTAGCATCACAAACTATAGAGGCCAGAAGGCAATGAGTGGGATGGCATATTCAAAATGCTGAAAGAAAACATGGCCACCAAGAATTATATCCAGCCAAAATTCTTTCAAAAGTAAAGGTGATATAAAGAGATTCCTAGATTTTAAAAAAGAGAGAACTTGTTGCTAGCAAATTCACCTTACAATAAATACTAAAGTCATTTATGCTGAAAGCAACTTACCTCAGGCAGTAATCTGAATTCTTCCACTAAAAGAGCATGGGTTCAAGGAATTCTATAATTCCAAAAAACAATATTTCACACATTTAGTCTCTTTCTTCTGTTAACTGACTTTTAAAGGCAGTTGTATAAAACAATATACATATCATTGTTTTGTTGGGCCTATAAATATGGAACATTAATACATTCCACAGCTGCAGCACAAAGGAAATGTGTCAGAGCTATAATAAATAATGCTGTTCTGAATAGTCACATGTTGGTATTTTTGAGGGCATATGTCTTCATGTCTCTTAGGTGTATACCTAGGAGTAGAGTTGCTGTGTTCTATGGTGAACTTAACATTTAACCATTTCTAAAAAATGCCAAACTTTTCCAAAGTGATTCTACCAGTTACATGCAAACCAGCAAAATATGAAGGTTTCTCTCTCTCCCCATCCTTACCCACGTTTCACTATTGTCTATCCTTTTTGATTATAGACATTCTGTTGAATGTGAGATTGCATTTGATTGTAGTTTTAATTTACATTTCCATGTTGACAAATTGTGTTGAGCCTCTTTTCATGTGCATTTGTGTATTTCTTTGGAGAAATGTCTTTAATTTTTTTTTTGCCTATTTGTAAAGTTGTGTTTTTTAATTTCTTAATTTTTAAGAGTTCTTTATATGTTCTGGACACAACTCATTTATCGAATACATGATTTGAAAATATTTTCTCCCAGTCTATGGTTTATTGTAACTTTACTAATGGCGATCAAAAGTTTTGAATTTTGAGAATGCTTAAATTATTAATATTTCTTTAATGGATCATTCTTTTAAATTAATATCTAAAAAATTATTGTTTAATTCAAGGTCTCAAGATTTTCTATTTTTTTTCTAAGGGTTTTTATAGTATAGCTATTGCATTTTGATATGTAATTTACTTTGATTTAATGTTGTGTATAATGAGAACTAAAGATTCAGGTTCATCTTTTTGCAAGTGTCTACCTCACTGTCCCATCATCATTTGTGAAAAGAGAATCCTATTTTCATTGAATTGCCCTGGAAACTAGTTTAAAATCAATAATCTATAATTACAAGGGCTTACTACTGGAGTCTTAATTCTGTTCCTTAAATCTATTTGTATACCATTATGCCAGTTTATAGTTAATTTTATAATTAGGAAATGAATGCTCTACAGTTTTATTCACCTTTTACAAATCATTTTAGCTATTCTATATCTTCTGCATTTCATGTAAATTTTAGTTTTATTAATTTCTGCAAAATAAAAGCCTCCTGTAAATTGATAGGGTTTATATTGAATCTATATTTCAATTTGAAAAGAATTGTCATCTTAAAAATAGGAGTGTTCCAAGAGTTCCAGTTGAAGATGGTGACATAGGAGACTTCTGAACTTACCTCCTCCCACTAATGCATCCAGTCTACAGCTACATACAAAGCGTTTCCCCATGAAAGAAATCTAGAAGCTAGCTGAGTGACTCTTACACATCAAGTGAAGAAGAAACCCACATAGAATGAATAGGAGAGCCTGAGACACAATCTTGCCACAAACCTTACCCAGAGCTCAGTGACACACGGGGGCAGGGGGAGCTCACAACTCCCAGATGCTCCTTGAGGACCTCACATCTGGCACCTCAATTTTTAAGACTTCCACCTGAGAGAGGGGCCTCTATCTCTGAATATCTATCTCTGAAAGCCAATGTTGCTTGGATCTACAAGACCCATGAGGAAATAGTAAACCAAGAAATAGTTCTTAACTGGCTCCTGTAGACTCACCTTTGCTACCCTCCAGGGCCCAGCATAGAGACAGCAGATCCAAACAAATCTTTCCATGAAAGAGGCCTTATTGCTTATTTTAAAAGCTGTGCTATGGGGCAGGCTTCTAATTTAATGCACATCTAGGGGCTGACTGCAGTTCTCTCCAGAGACTGGGGAGGCCAGCACCACCTTCTTTGCATGCTCTCTCTGTCCCACTCCAAGTTGCCAGGTTGCCAGTGTCTTTTAGAAAGGAGTTTGTGTCCCAGCTTTCCTGGCTGCTACCCAGGGGATGCACCCATTGATCCTTTGGTGGCTAGCAGGGCCTGTGTTTTTGAGTCCTACAGTACTGTAACAAACAAAAAAAATTAGTTCTTAGCCAGCTATTCCCCTAAGGCCCAGCACAGAGACATCAGACTGAAACCAACCTTTCAATGAAAGAAGTCTATTTTCGATCTTAAAAGGAGCAGCCTGAGGGTAAGGTACCTAATTTAACACACACCTAGGGACCAACTACAATCTTCTCTAGAGCCTGGGAAGGCCTGAGGAGATGTAATTATAGCATGGTGACTATAGTTTACAATACTGTAGTTATATATTTGAAAGTTGCTAAGAAAGTAGGTCTTAAAAGTTCTCATAACAAGAAAAACAATTGTAACTATGTGTGGTAATGGATGTTAAGTAAATTTATTGTAGTCATCATTTAAAAAATATATACATATATCAAATCACTGAAACAAATACAATGTTATATGTCAATTATATTTCAATAAATAATAAAGTGAGAATGTTCTAATTCATGAACATTGAATATATTTATTTATTTAGATCATCTTTAATTTTCCTCAGCAAATTTTTTTGTAATTTTCAGTACAAACCTTGCTTCTCTGTTTAATTTTTTACTGTTTTATTCTCTGTGATCCTATTGCAAATAAAACTTTTTCTAATTTAGTTTTTGGATAATTCAGTTCTCATATATAGAAACAAAACTAAGTTTTGCTTTATGTACCTAGCAATACAGTTTTATGCAGTTGTCTTTTTAGCCAGCTAATTATAGAAAAGAGAAAAAATGTATATGGTCATTTACATTTATCTGTATAATTACCTATAAGGTGCTTTTTATATCTTCATGTAGATTTGAGTTATCAAATCTTTAGTATTCCCTTTAGCATTTCTTTTAAGGCACTTTTGCTAATATAATAATAAAATGTATTGCTTTTTTTAATCTAGGAATATCTTTGTTTTGTCTTTATTTTTTTTAATGGTAGTCATTCTGGGTATAAAATTCTTGGTTGTGAATTTTTGCTTACAGCACTTTGAATTTGTCATCCCACTGTCTCTGTTTTCCATTGTCTGTGATGAAAAGTCAGATGTTAATATTTTAAATAGCTTTATTGAGATATAATTCACATATCATACAATTTACTCATTAAAATGTATAATGTAATAGCTCTTAGTACATTCATAAAGTTGTGCTTCCATCATCACATTCAACTTTGGAATATTTATATTATGTGAAAAAAAAAAAAAAACCTCTTCACACTCCTTAGTCATTATCCTCAAGTTTTATGTCTCTAGCTCTAGGCAACCACTAATCTAATTTCTATTTCTATAAAATTTGCCTATACTGGATGTTTCATAGAAATGAAATCTTATAATATGTGGCCTTTTGTGACTTGCCTCTTTTACTTAGTTTTGATCTACAAAACTATCCTTCTAAATATATAAATTTTGGTCTGAAATAAATTAATAATAAAGAAGTTAAAATTATTTCAATTTTTAAAAATTTTATTGTTCACAACTAACTCACTGTGTATGAAAAATAATTATAAATGTACTCCATCTTATATCTAACATATTTTCTAAATATTTCTAGGGGGAAATTCTGAGTCTGTTTCACCTAATAGCACACCTAAGGCTATGTCAAGCTTTAATAAAGCCATCTATTTTCCTTCACTGAATAAAGAAACTTCAGGTAATTTTAATATTCTTAGTATACAATATGATCTAAATTAACAAAGCTTTAATTATATGGAAATAATCAGATCGTACTAGCCTTAGGGATATAACCAGTTTAGCAAAACATAAGTAAAAGTAAATGACAAATTAAGCTCCTTTAACATATACACATCCTTAGTGGATGACTAATGTCCCTGGCATGGCTCTTCTTTCCTCACTACCACTAAATTGGAACTCTGTTTCTTTTCTCAACCTTCCATTTTTGCTCACTATGATAGATCCTCAGATGACTGAGATAAACTCATTCTGTAATCCTCTTCTTTACAGATTTATATGTATCTCTTTTGTCCAATCCAAGACAAGGTCTGCAATAGAAAGACTTGAGACTAGATGGGAAGGAAGATAAACATTATGTTCATTTTTCCCTTTCTCTTCATTATATCTCTCCAGAATTCTAATCCATTAATATCTAAGAACTAATTTCCAGACTCTATTTCTGTATAATAAAAACAGGAGAATCAAATGAATGTTTGATTCATTGTTCCAGAGGTGTTATATAATCATTAATTACACTAGTACATTTTTTATATAATCATTAATTACATTAGTACATTTTTTAACCAATATTGAGTTTAAACTTTTTTTTCGATATATATTTTTCTTCAGTCAATTATGCTCTCCAAAACCCCAAATAATTATGTATGCTATCAATACTTTTGCCAGGTTTTTTTCTAACTCTGCATCCTTTACCATCATATCTATTGGCTATTTTTTATAGTTCTTTGAATATATAATTCAGAGATAAGATAAATTTGACTGTTAACTGAAGTAAGACATATAAGGCAAAAAACCTAAAAATCTGAAGTTAATTATAATATGCCCTTTATGTTTGAATAAACTATCCCTTTCTTCCTACTAATTGCCAACAGTGAGATTAAAATCTTTCAGAATATTTTAGACCTATGTAATAGATTTTAGATTCACCAGCTACTTTATATCACTTACAATACTGCTTTGCATTTATATAGCTCCTAGTTTGACCTATAATTTTTGTTTCTTTTTCTAAGTTAAAGCCTTCTCTTTGATGGAAATAGTAATTATATGCAGTAATGTTGCCTAAAGAAACAACAAAGAATAGGAGAATAAGTACTAACAAATAGTCTGAATAATCCACTAACTTTTTACTCCATGATAGAGAGCAATAATAATGTTCTTCTTTTGTAGATTGAATGAAAATGATGTTACATAAATGTTTCTATTTTCAATTGTAAGCTTTTTAATCTAAAACTAATGGCAGATAAACATCATTTTTGTAAACATTTATTCTGAGGAATGGAAAAGTTGAATGTTTCATTTCTCTGCAAGACACATATTGTGGAAATTGAACACATTAATGTACATTTTTTTCTACAAATTTTGAGAAAGTACCATTTAAATGCCCATATTCTGCTTTTTATTTTAGTGTATTTTTCTCTAAATGAGCATGTTGAAACTATTTTTATTATTGTATTGTTTTGTTTTTAACAGTGCTCAAAATATTTATTTTTACAATAACATTTCCAAGCATCTCTCTCTCCATCCTAGAACTGTATTTTTCACTGTGGGAACATATACTTATTTTTTAAGTAAATACATGCTCTTGCATATAGAGATAAGAACTTTATCTGATAACTTATCAATTTAATTGCTAAAGTTATTTTACTGTCCTACTGTAAAAAGAGCTTTTTCTCTGACATTTTTATATACTGCATTTATATTATTTCTTTTTCTTGATTTGCACTCTGATTATGATAATAAATATCAGATACCCAGCAAGGAAAAACCATAGAGAAAATATTTGTGTTAATAAAGCTGCTTTATCTAAATTATTGGGAAAAAATATAAGAAAGTATGTTTTAGAAGTGGATTAAGATTTATTTTTAAATTTTTAAAAGTTGATATCAAGTCATTTCTAGGATAATTTAATAATTCTATTCTCATTTTTAGGGAATCCAACAGATTTAATCTTAAAGAAAAGAAATGTTGAACTTAATAGTACTCTGCCTATTGTGCTCTCTAAAGGGAAAAAGCCTATAAATAAAGGTAAAAGAGTCACTGCAATATAAAGATGTATGAAATAAAACCTTATACTATGTTATCATTGTCTCTATTTGCCAGTCTCCTCAACCTATGGGCCCCCTCCCCAGATAACTAGTGTTATGGGACAGGTATATTTGTATGTGTGTGTGTCTGTGTGTGTGTGTGTGTGTGAGAGAGAGAGAGAGAGGGAGAGAGGGAGAGAGTTAGTTTTCTACTTGTACAATAATAGGATCATATGCAGGGATTCTCCTCATTTCTGATCCAGGTATATTGATATAGATTTATTTTATCTTTCATACCTTTAAAGTGCTACAAAATTTTTTTTACTTTTTAAAAAATTTATTTATTTTAATTAGTTTCAAGTATATAGTACATTGGTCAGACATCGATATAGTTCATAAAATGATCCCCCCAATTGTTCTATCCCTCCCCTGACCCTCCATCTAGCTAATGTATTAATGCTAAATGCATTCCCTATGTCATGCTCCCCATCCCCATGACCATCCATCAACTACAAATTTATACTTCTTTAACCCTTCGCCCCATTCTCCCAAATTGTCCACTATATTTATGAATCTGTTTTTGATTAGTTTGTTCTTTTAATTCCTTAGATTCTACATATAAGTGAAATCATATAGTGTTTATCTTTGTCTGACTTAAATACCTTCTAGGTCGATCAAAGCAATATCTTTTCCATCCCCTTCTTTTTAGTCTGTGTGTATCTTTTAATGTGAAATTAGTCTCTTATAGGCAACATTTAGGGGTCTTGTTTTCCTTTCCATTCATCCACTCTATCTTTTGGTTGGAGCACTTAACTCTTTTCCATGTGAGGTACTTATTGTTAAGAATTTAGTTGTTAGCATTCTTTATTCCTGTTTTTGATACATGTTTTTTCTTCTTAAAGAAGTCGCTCCAACATTTCCTGTAATATTGGTTCGGCTGTAATAAATTTCTTTAGCTTATTTTTGTCTGGGAAACTCTTTATCTGTCCTTCAACTCTAAATGATAGCTTTGCTGGATAAATTATTCTTGGTTGTAGATCCTGGGTCTTCATTCTGTCGAATATTTTGTGCCAAGCCCTTCTGTCCTGCATAGTTTCTTTTGAGAAATCAGCTGCCAGTCTTATGGGTGTTCTCTTATAAGTAACTATCTGTTTATCTCTTGCTGCTTTTAATATTCTTTCTTTGTATTTAAAATTTGGGATTTTAATTATGATGTGTCTTGGTGTGGGCCTCTTTGGATCCCTAATTTTTGAAATTCTCTGAGCTTCCTGAGGTTTTATGTTCATTTCCTTCACCAGGTTAGGAAAGTTTACAACATCTTGATTTTCTTTAGTTATGCCGCTATGACAGATATTTGGACCCTTAATAGTGTCCCATATCCTCCTTAAATTATTTTTATAGTCTTGGCATCTTATCTCTTGCTGTTCTGATTGTGTGCCCTTGGCTTTCCTGTCCTCTAAATAATGCATTTGATCCTCTTCTTTATTCACTTTGTTTATTCCATTTAATATACTTCTTATCTCAGATGATGTGTTCATTTAGACTGGTTCCCTTTTATAATTTCCAGTTCCATTTTTATGTTTTTTATCTTTGTTGAAGTCCTCACTGAATTTATCTACACTTTCCAAAAGTTCATTGAGCATCTTTATCACCAACGTTTTGAACTCTGCATCTGTTAGATTACTTGACTCCATTATTTCTGGATCTCTGTTCTGTTCTCTCTTATGGTTTCTGCTTCTTTGTCTTCCCATTTTGGCTGCCTTTTCGTGTCTGTTTCTATGTACTAAACAAAGCTCCTGAGTCTCCCCGTCTTATTAGTGTGGATTGGTGAAGCAGGTGTCCAGTGCCACAATCCTGAAAGGGATTCAGCTGCAGGCCAAACTTTGCCCAAGCCTCTATCCCTTCAGAGCCACCTGTTAAGATTCAGCAAGGAATCCACAGATGCTGTGCTTATAGTAGCCTCAAAAGGCCACACCAGAAACTGAGGCCAGCTCCCTCCAGTGCGAATATAGGCGCTGCTCAATAAGGAGCACCTGACTTGCTGACGGTATGGCTTGGGTGGGACCACAAATTGGGGAGGTAGAGTTTCAGAGAATCCTCTGGGCTGAGCGACCTCTGTTATCCAGTTTGATGATGTCATGACTATGGTGTCGCTGTGTCCATGCGGGGGAGGGCTCAACAGGGATACCGTAGGCACTTCTGTACAAAGTGAGTCTCACCTTGGCCCTCACTCCAACAATGTTTCCCTGTAAGTCCCTGATGCCCCCTGCGCACAGCCAAACCAGCACTGGTGCTCCGAGTAAGCATGTCCGTCTCTGCGAAAATCCGCTTGTGGATGTGGCCCCTTTAAGAGGCTTCTGCAGCTGTCACTCCCGTAGCGCCTTCTCACTCAGCTGTTGGAGAGCAGGGAGCCTCGCGTCCTTGCCCCATCCTACCTTCTGCCGTTGCAGAGTGATTTCTTGGATTTCTCCCTAGTTGTATGGCTTGTTTGTCAAGATCCCAGGCGATTTTTCCTTGCTGCTGCTCCTTGTTTCTGTTACAATTTTGATTTAGTCACCAGAGAGATGAACAGAGCCTCTATCATCTACACCATTTTTTCCCCCTGCTACATAATATTTTATAATGTGGATGTGCTATAACTAATCAACCATTTCTCTGTTGAATGATATTTACATTTTTTATCAAATTGTTTTTTACTACTACAACTAATGGTGCAGTAAATATCACTGTGCACATATGTTTATATTGTGGTGATTTTATTTCTAAAATAGAACATGCTGTGTTCGCTGTATTAAAGTGTATGTATGTTTTTATTTTAATAAGTATTGACAAATTACTTTCCAAATGACCTAGTTAACAATTCGTGAAGAGCTTGTTTCCCAACGTCTTAGCCAGAACTAGACATTTTATACATTGGCAAACAAATTAAGTTAGCAATACTACACAGAATTATCTACAGATTCACTGCAGTTCCCATCAAAATCCCAATGACTTTTTTTGAAGAAATAAAAAAATCGATCCTAAAATTCATATGAAATCTTAAAGATCTCTGAATAGTCAAAATCATTATATAATGACTTTGTCTCTCTTGACCATTTTTAGCTTAAAATATGTTTTGTCTTGTATAAGTATAGCTACACTTGCTCTCTTTTGTTTTTTATTTGCATTAATGTCTTTTTCTAACCCTTCACCTTTATCCTATGAGTGTCCTGAAAGCTTAAGTGAGTTTTTTATAGGCAGTCTTGGATTTTTTGTTTTTATCCTTTCAACTATTCTTTGTCTTTTAATTGGTGAATTTAAACGATTTAGAGTTATTATTGATAGAAAAAGACTATCGCCATTTTGTTAATTGCTTTCTGAATACTTTATAGTACCTTTTCCCCTCTCGCTGTCTTTCTTTGTGCATTGATAGGTTTTTGTAGTGAAATGGTTTGATTATTTTCTCTTTATCATTTATGTATTTATTAGTTTTTTACTTTATAATTACCATAAGGTTTTTATAATACCATAAGGTTTTTATAGTTATAATAGCCTATTTTAAGCTGATAATAACTTAATTTCAATTCTATAATTGCCCCCTAATTTTGCTTTGTTGATGTCTCATTTTACACCTTTTTTTTGTAGCAGCATATTTGTTTTTTATTAAATTTATTGGGGTGACTGGTTAATAAAATTATATAGATTTCAAGTGTATGATTCAATAATATGTCATATGTATATTGTATTGTGTGTTCACCACTCAAAATATGTTTGACACTCTTTACCCTTATCTGCCTCACCCTACCTCTTTCCCATTGGTGACTACTAAACTGTTGTCTGTTTCTATGAGTTTTTGTTTGTTTGTCTTGTTCATTTGTTGCTTTCAGTTTTATATCCCACATATGAGTGAAATCAACTTTTTGTTCTCAATTTTTTGTCTGACATTTCATTTAGCATGATAATCTCAAGATTAATCCATGTTGTCGCAGTATTCATCTTTTCTTATGGCTGAGTAATATTCCATTTTATGAATGTACCACATCTTCTTTAACCAATCATCTATCAAAGGGCATTTTGGTTGTTTTCGTGTTTTCACCACCATAAATAATATTGCAGTGAACATCGGAGTGTCTATATCTCTATAGATAACTGTTTCCAAATCCTCGGGTAGATACTCAGAGAAGGGATCGCTGGGTCATTCTATTCTTAATTCTATTCTTAATTTTTTCGAGGAACCTCCATACTGTTTTCCATAGTGGCTGTACCAATTTACTTTCCTACCAGCAGTGTACGAGGGTTCCTTTTCCCCCACAACTTCTCCAATACTTATTGTCACTTGTCTTGTTGATGATAGTCATTTTAGCAGGTGTGAGGCAGTATCTCATTGTGATTTTGATCTGCATTTCCCTAAAACCTAGTGAAGTTAAGCATCTTTTCATATGTCTGTTGGCCATTTGTATGTCTTCCTGGGAGAAGTGTCTGTTCAGGCCTTCTGCCTATTTGTTAATTGGATCGTTCATTTTTTATTGTTGAGTTGTAGAATCTCTTTATATATTTTAGATATTTGCCCCTTATCAAAGGCACTGTTTGCAAATATCTTTTCCCGTTCAATTGGTTGCCTGTTTTTTTGGTTGTTGTTGATGATTTCTTTTGCTGTACAGAAGCTTTTATTGATATAGTTTTATTCATTTATTTTTGCTTTTACGTCCTTTGCTGTTGAGGTCAAATTCATAAAATCTCCTCTAAATCCAAAGTTTATTAATTTAGTGCCTGTGTTTTCTTCTATGTAATTTATTGTTTCAGATCTTATATTTAGGTGTTCGATCCATTCTGAGTTAATTTTGGTATATAGTGATAGACAACAGTCTAGTTTCATTCTTTTGCATGTGGTTTTCCAGTTTTCCCAGAACCATTTATTGAAGAGGTTCTCCTTTCTCCATTGTATGTTTTGGCTCCTTTGTCAAAAATTGTTTGCTCATAATATATGGAGATTTATTTCTGGACTCTCAATTCTGTTCCATTGGTCTGTGTGTCTGTTTTTCTGCCAATACCATGCTGTTTTTACTAGCGATGCTTTGTAGTATAATTTCAAGTCAGGTAGAGTCTAACCTTATTTCCCCCCTACCCCTCAGGATTGCTTTGGCTACTCGAGGTCCTTTGTGATTCCACACAAATCTGATGATATTTTGTTCTATTTCTTTAAAAAATGCTGTTAGGATTTTGATGGGGATTGCATTATATCTATATATTGCTTTGGGTATGGAATATGGAATTGGAAGTCCTAGCTAGAGCATTCAGGCAAGATAAATAAATAAAAGGCATCCAAATTGGGAATGAAGAAGTCAATTGTCACTTTTTGCAGATGACATGATTCTCTATATAGAAAATTCAATTTATACCTTTTACATTATGTTCTCATTAACAAAATATTGTATCAATAATTATTTTAAAAATTTTTGCCTTTTAATCTATATGCTAGAGTTCAATGTGATTTGCACATCACCACTGCAGTATTTTGAATTTTACTATATATTTATTTTTACCAGTAGATTGTATACTTTTGTTTTTTCCTGTTGCTAATTAGCATCCTTTTGTCTCAGCTTGAGGAACTCCCTTTAGCATTTCTTGTAAGGCAGTTCTACTGGTGATAAATTCTCTCACTTGAAGGTGGCTGTGTGATCACTGGTTGGCTGGGGTGCAGCATCTCTGGTTCTCAGGAGGACACAGCAAAATATATTCATTATATAGCTCCATCAGCTGAGGTCAATGTTGGGGAACACTGTGGGAGTCTCCTGTTACCAGTACTGCAAAGGTTCTGTAGGTGTCAGTGGCAATGAGGGAAATTAGAGTCCTTGGAGGTGAAGGCTCCTGTGGCCCTCTTGTTCTCCTTTTATACTTTGTGGGAGGAAGTTCTAATTGAGCAAATCTCTTTTGGTGCCAGGTCTGGTGCGCTGGCACTCAGATCATCAGCAGAGACATTCCTGGCATCAGGTGCACATGGAACTACCACAGTATTTTGATCCTGGGGCACAGGTATACTTGCCATGGCAGTAGCACTAGTGTCTGAGGAGCAGGCATGTGCAGATTTCCTGTGGAACTGAGGTCTAGGGCTCTGGGATTCGCTGCAGTGAGTGGGGGAGGGAGTTAAGGGGGACACAGCAGTGACATGGGTGCTGAGATGACAGGGTGCAGTGGTATCTAGGGCTCAGGGAGTAAGGTTCAGTAGCATCATGGCCTGGGGACGGTGAGTCAAAGTCCCAACTCTGGCCATAGGGGTCAGTCACAGAACACAGCAGTATGTCCACATGATGGCCTATTAAAGCCAAGTGTCATGACACAGAAGGTGGAGTTCAGAGCAGCAGCAATTATTCTGGTAATGGTGCATCAGAGCCACAACCTAGGACCTGGAGCAGGACTCAGAGCAGTGGCAGCTTCTCTGGTCCCATAGATGATGAGGCACCATGGCTTTCAATCTCAGAAAATTGGGGCATAGCTGCTATGGGGGTTCCTGGGGGCAAGTCTCATCATAGCCACAGCCACAGCCCTGGGGAATAGATGGGGAGTGGAGGGGGCTTGTTGGAAGGAGGACTTTCAGTGGCTCGTCGACTGGAATTAACATTGGTGGATATTGTGGGAGTCTTCAGTAGCAAAGCCCACAAGTGTCCATGACAGTGAGGGATGCTAGGATGTTCCAGCTCTCTTTTTCCCCCTGGGTGAAATCTCTCCAAGGGCATCTCTCTTGGCTACCCTGGGCTGGAGGATGTGATGACACAGGCAAAATGCTTCCCACCCTTTTTAATGCAGCCATCCTTGGTTTTTGAGCTCCTCAAGATTTCTACTGCTTTTTCTTTGTAGGACAGAGCTTTTCTAGAGCCATTTTCATTGGTTTGTATTTGTTTGTTTGTTGTTTTTGTTGTTTTTATGGGAGAGACATCACTGGGATTTCCTAGCCCTCCATCTTGATGATGTTGCCTCTATTATTATTTATTCAAAGAAGTCATGCATCTTTTCTGCTCCTTCATTTTTTAAAGCAAAAAAAAAAAGTAACTTCAAAATCTTTTCATATCAGCACATCAACCTAATCTTTTTAAGTCCTTTATATTCAAGCATACTGTAGTTTAAATTTAATTAGGTCTCTGTTAATTAGGCATCTTGATTTTTTTACAGTTTTCTCTCTATAACAAACAATATTACAACAAAGACCATTGAAATCAATAGGTATTTTATAATCCAGTCTTGGTTTCCATCTTCTACACAAAAGAAAATATCCATATTTCCTCCCTGACACTAATTTCTTTTGACCTCTTTCTTTTGCAGTTCAGAAATTCGCCTCTCATTTAAAACTGACGACTTTTTTTTTTGAAGAAACATAGATATATTAAGCATATACATTTTATGTATTCCCCCCAAAAAATATTCCAGTGAACTTGAACTTCTGATTTCTTTGTCAATGCTTCTCAAAGTGTGATCTCTGGACTAGCAGTTTGGCATTACCTAGAAAGTTATTAGAAATATAAATTCTTGGACCCTACCCCAGACCTATTGTGGGGTTTGAGACCAGTAGTCTGTTCTAATAAGTCCTTTGGGTGATTCTGATGCAGGCTAAAATTGGAGAACCATTGTACTACATTTATACTGCTGTAAGTAAAGGATGTCCCTGTATCATTTCTGTAGAAACATAGTGAGATTTATGTACTGCTTTTCCATTTTCATATTTACTATTATTTATATACAATATTCTATTTTCCATGATGTTACATATAATAAAAATTATATCAACTATAACAAAATTAAAACTATTTTTTTAAATCACATAACTTTTCTTTAAAGTGCCACATACCATGGCTCAAAAATCTCTACTCCGCACATACTTCTAAGAATAAATGAATTCTGGGCAAGCTAAGCAACATGTACAAATTCATGGAAACAGCAATGAAAATTGCAAGTATGGAGGCCTTATGAAAAATAACAATGACTTGAGTGGATGGTGCTTATTGAATAATATAGGAAATACCCTGAATAAACAGGGTTGGCTCAGATCATGGAAGTCTTAATATGCAGCAGGTGAGTTTGAATGTTTAAATTGCTTTCCCTTTTTTCTTTAAAAAAATTTACAGTTATCTTTTAAATCACAAGTGATGAAAATATACACCCTATTCAAAATGTTAATGTTTAACATTGCCCAACCAATTTCAGAAAGTAAGTAAACATAATGCCTCAAGACAATAACCTGATTGATATGTGTTAAATCATATTCTATAAAATTTGATATGGCACAAATACAAGTGCTAAGAGTTTTAAAGAGATGATTCTTGTCAATCAATGTTAATAACATTAAAATATTGTTTTTAACCACATTTTCACTGTACCCTGGAGAGCATAAATATTATTGGATGAGATTGTCTTAAAAATAATCTGGATTATTATTGACATTGGTATTTAAGTTTGTATAATATCCTTTTGTATCTCGAATGTTTGTATATTTCTCTAGCAAGGATTAGAACAATGAACAATAATATTAATCAAGTATTTTGGAGATCTATTTTGTATAAAAAAATTAATTTAAAAATTTGGGTTTTTACAGAAACAATGTAAAGTGAAATAAAATTAATGAGATAATGGCAATACTCTATAAACTCTCATTGTAAAAACACAATTTATATTTTACATAGTAGTAAAAATGTACAAATTATAAATAAGAATAAATCATGAATTAAGCATAATTATCAGTCAAGAGAAAATAAATGGAGTAATTCTTTACTAATGTGTGAATGTGTAATACAAATATAAAATGTATAAATAACTTTTGTGAGTGTTTTAGAGAGAATATATGCAGAAATAAAGAGAAGAATCATTATCACAAATTGCCAATAATTAGGATATGAGCAAGGAAAATTTTATGCTTCTCTCTAGAATTATTTTCCCAACATAAATTGTAGCTTAACATAGCAGCCTTCTCCCATAAATAGCGATTTCCAGAATTATCTAAACTTGATCCAACCTAGCTTCTCAGTTTGCTCCCATGAACTACCGAGATGTGTTCTTTTAGTTAAATGAGCTAATAGATGCACTAAACAGTACTTCCCAAATTTGTTTACAAAATAGAATTCATCTGGAGTGCTTTTAAAAAAAAACACTAATTCTCTGCCTCCAAACCCAGATCAATAAAATCAAATTCCCTGTACATGAGTCAGATGTGCAGTCAGAGTTGAGAACCATGGTGCTTACTATTTGATTATCAACTAATTTCCAACCCATATACAAATGTTTGCTGCTAGTTTTTTTTAAATCTAGATATTGTAATACTGGCAGAGAGGGCCCCAATGAACATATTCAATCTATACTGGCTTCATTTAAATGTTCCTTCTCCAGGCCACCTCTTTTATGGCAGTTATGACTTCTCTACAACATTCCCAAATAAAATGTCCTATGGCAATAGAGATTCTATATCTGTGCTCTGCAGTGTGGGAGCTATGAGTCATATGTGGCTATCGAACTCTTGAAATGTGGCTAGTGTGACTGAAAATCTAGATGTTTAATTTTATTTAATTTCAGTTAGTTTAAATCTAAATCACCATATGTGGTTTGTAGCTCCCATATTGGATAGCACAGCCCAAGAATTACCAATGACTCAACAGCCAAACAGGACCTGGGAAGACAGTGAGCTGTTCAGAGGGATATATGGAAAAGCTTTTTACTGATTAATGACTAACACAATAAAAATGGATGGAGAAGTAGAAGCAGAAATAGTATTTCAACAGAACTGTTGAATAAGATTTAATGCTTCTTAAGATAGCAGAATGATTCTTACTATTATGCAGGTGATGTCAGTTTCAACCAAGAACTCTTACTAGCTCAAATTATGGCAGAATTAGGGCAAAAGTGACTATGATTAACAGCTTTTGGAAGGCTTTAGCTATCATCAAAGATAAGGCAAGTCCCTTCCCTTCTTGAAGAGGTCAGATAATGAGATAGGGCATAAATATGAGAATAAATGACTAATGAACCCCAGAAATTCAAAGATTCATTTGCTTCTAGTGTGAGTCACTCAAAAGCTAAAAACTTGCTGGAAATCATAGGAATGCTTTAAGTAAACTGAAAAAGGCCCAGAGAGTATTTCTCTCATTGTTTGAATATATTTTTATCATGGTTGTTCTAAAGATAGTGCTGCTGAAGACAGATATGGATTACTTAAACCAAAGGTTTATGTGAGGTCTGCTTTAATATATAAATTAGAATATCATCTTCATAAACAAGCTCTATATAGAAGGTAGTGAAAGAATAAATTTTTGTTTGTAAAAATTATGGTATCATTCATGCTACTGAGGCTTATTAAATTGTCAAGAGTGCTCGTAACATTTCAACTTTCTATTTGTCACTATTTCTAATTGAGACCAAATTGATGGTGTACTAAACATCCAGTTTTAAAATGTCTCGTAGAGCTGGCCCATAAGATTAGAGATCAACAGGAGCAGATCTAAATATAACCATTTGATACCTTAGTACTTTGTGAAAGGCAAAAAGCTTTATTTTTCTTCTTCAAGAAGAACATGAAATTACTTGGAGACGGGGGTTAAAGGAACTTTAATTTCTCTCTTTACATGTTGGTGATTAACTTTTTGTACAGGGGCCATGATTTTAGGTGCAGAGTGAGACAAAGTATATTCATTTGAAGGTTCCTAGGTACCCGTTGATTACACAGTTACATTCATGATTCAGGGGCAATATGCAATTGTTTTTTGATTCAGGAAACAATTCTTAGTATGTTATGCTCTTACCTAGATTAATGAGCACTGGGATGGTAAATAAAATGGAATTTTTAACAGGACATGGGCAGTATTTGTTATTATTTATAGAATATCAATTTTCAACAGAAATGGCTGAGTATTGGGGCAAGGAATAAGGGGTGTTGGTCACTAGAATACAGGGCACTGATAACTTCTAATTGAGTGAAATACTGGTCCATGCAGCTGCCTGACACTTTGAAGTCTTATCATTGCTTTAATCTAGTGGCAGGAACACATCACTCAGTTTCCCTGAGACATAGACTGCTGAATCCACAGACTGGGAAGAGTAAAAACACTGTAATTGTTCTCTCTCTCACATCTTTTCTACCTTTCTATTTCCTTCTTGAACAGCCAGTCAAGTGCCTGAGTTGCAGATGAAAAGCTTATAGGCTGGGTGCCCATAGTCAATATGCCCCACTACCTTAAAATATGAATATAATTCCTAAACTAGGAATACAGAATCCCCAGACTCTTCAGTGTGGGCAGAGTTCATGATAGTAGAAATTATGTGTGGACAGGCTAGCACATGTGAATATATTCTCATGGTTAAGTCTATTAGTTCAGAGCATACGTTGATCATTTGAAGATCAAGCACACAAGTTCACCTCAAAGATATATATCATATAAGTGGCAGATTAAAAAATGAGAACCTATACAATTAGACTCTAAAGTACAGGATTTTAACTCTAATATATATCACACCACAATACCAAAGTCCATAAGAGCCTGTCTCACGATGTTGTTAAAAACATTATTGACGTTTGTTCAAAATGGCAATGAAGGCTTTATTCAAGACTATTGTAATAGAGAAGAGAGACTGAATTCAACTCTAAACACGGGGGGAAAACTGGGGATTTATAGCCAATGAGTAGAATGAGGATGTAAAATTGCTAAAAGGAGGCAGCGGGTGAAGGGGACTGCTATTAAATTAGCCTAATGGTGTTCTTGCTAAAGGCAGGACAAAGAAAGGGCCAAGTATGAGGCCTAAATGAAAAGAGGACTTTAGAAAGCCCAACTAAAGTTTGTTTAAGGAGGGAGTCTTTGTCAATGTCCAGCTACAATAAACATTTTAGCATTTAGCACTTAGAGAAAAGGGTCATTGATTTTGAAAACTAGAAGCTCTAGATAATATTTTTTAAAATGCCATGAAAATAATGTAAAATATACTGTAATAATAAGAAATGAACAAAATCAAAAGTTTCAGAAATGCTTGTGTGTATTGTGTATTAGAGGTTGAATTAAAGTTACAATTACTTGTTTATTTTCAGAACTCTTCTTTACTATCTGGAACAAATTTGAAACTCTAAGATCAAAGCCTCTTTGTTGCTGGTGTTAAGAAAGGAGCTCTATGTTGTAATTACAGCTTGCTTCTAGTCACTAATGTCCCTGTAATGCCTTCTGTTGTGGTGTAAAATCAATTGAATAAAATTTGTGCTCAGCATGTTTTGATAGCGTCGTGATTAGTTATTTGCAAATTTACTCTGTATGACACTATATAGAGAAAAAACACATACATACATTTCTTACATACATACATACATTTCTGAATGTAAAGAAATTACATTCAGAAAGAAAAATATCTTGCTTTAGTTTTCTTTTTTCATATTAAAACTTGAAATTTGTTGAAGAGATCAGAACAAAGTCTTTCTTATTTATATGTTATTAAACCTAGTAAGACTATAAATTATACTACTAGCTCAACTGTAAAAGACATTATTTATAGACTCAAAGAACTTATTCTATGTGAGAATGTTACTAGTAAATACCAAGTTTCATACTAGTGTTAAAAGAGAATTAAAAAGAATGAGGAAAAAACTTGTAAATATTGAATGAGTTAGTAGTCCACTATCTATATGTTGTCTTGTTTTCTCTTTGACACTAAGATTGTTAGATTATCATTATTACTATAATCTAATCATGGGCCTCTTTTTATATAAAGATTTTTAAATGTATTTTAAAAATATTTTATCAACTTCTAATATTTATAAATATTATTAAGTAATATTTTAGTTCCTTATTACTTGAAATCTCAAATGAAATAAAATTAAATGAAATAATGCTATTATGTATTAAAATAGATTTTCCCCAGAATCCAAAATTATTGTACTATTTCAAAATGTGCTTAAAATAAGATTCTGCTTTCGTGAAAAAAAATATATTAAAAGGTATTTAAATCTCTACATTTAAGAATTTAATCTTTCACATTTAGTTCAGCATACATGAGCTCAGCATATAGTATACAGTCATTGTGGATCCCAGAGATAGGTTCAAAGCAGCTTCTTTGACACATCCTTGGTGTCTCTCAGTGATACACAGACATTTTAAATCCAAATACATATACACTCCATCAGCAAAGTAATTTGTTTTTAAAAATGTTAGACCTAGGTGAACGATAATATTTTATCCCACATTGTCTATCTTCGTTCTATAGAATATATTTATTTACACAACCCTAGAGTTCAGAGCATGAGTTGCAACAAATCATATACAACTTATAATTTTATACCATGTAGAATTCCTGTTACTTGTTATTCAAAAGATGATCATTAGGCATGTACTTAAGTACATCTCATTCCAGTGATCTCACTGTCTCAATTGTATGAAGTCTTACTATCAGAAATGGTTCTTATTATTGAGTCAAATTCTACCTTCATATAAGTTATTCCTATTGGTGAAGCTAGGATGAAAGTGGAAAAAATATTTTAAAAGATATTAAATGAGGTAATAAAAGTAGAGATCTGGGTCAATGCCTGGCACCAAAAATGCTATTTAATGATTATCATCAGAACCTCTGAAAGTGCTTTATAAGAATTGTCTCCATGGGTGTGAAAATTAAATAAATAATATATTTAATATATTTAAAAGTGATATTAGTGGGATTAGTAGGGAAAGTTTTCCTTAGAATGAAGAGACAGAACTCAATATATATCTGATGTTACATAATATTCTTCTTAAGGCTAATCCTTAATGTCTTAAGAAAATAATATTGATGCAAAAAAATCAAATCACACTGGAAACTGTGAGATTCAAGACAAAAATAAGGTATATAAACACTGAACTCTAGTCAATAAATTTGTTTCTTACAGGAGTACAGGTTAACAATTCTGAACATGTATACTAGGACTGAACAAATAAATACAGGGATGCTGGAGAGTGGGAGTTAGGTATCTCACTAGTGGACAAAAGAGTTATAGATAAGCAAGCTGGAAAACCTAGAATGAACTCCATGGTAATGGGTATATGGGAAGTCTTTGTACTATTTTTGTAACTTATCTGTAAATCTAAAATTATTTTAAAATAAAAACAATTTTTTAAATTAATCACCCAGAGAGCATTTATATAATTAAATGAGAAGATAAACAGGAAACCCTCAATTTAAGATTTGGACAGACGAACATTTTTCATTTTGATAATATATGTTGGCTTTCATAACTTAACCATTATACTGAAAGGTTATTTCCAAAATGTGTCGAACATATCACATTTGCCTGAGAGGAGAAGAATAAAGTGATTGGCTATAAAGACTTTGGATAAAACTTTATCACCAATGACCGTAAGAATCAAATAGGATAGTAGCAGAGAAAGTGCTATGAAAATGTAAGGCCTGCAAAAAGTAAAATAAACAAGGATAGTTGAATAGAAGTCTGAAAACAAAATTGAATTTAATGCTTGCCTGGCAAGGAAAGAATGCACCACACAGGTGTGACTTCAGAAAGTTGTTGAAAGCAGAAATTGAAGGGATTACATACAGGGCAAAAAGAGAATCATAAGATTATATGTATTAGGGAAATACAAAACAAAACCACAACAAGATAGCACCTTACATTGATTTAGAATTTTTTTTTAACTCTCAGAAAATAACCAGTATTGTGCTACTAATGGGACTGTAAAATGGTATAGTTGCTATAGAAAATGATATGGTAGTTCCTCAAAAAAATGAAATAGAGTTATCATATAATCCAACAATCTCCTTTCTAGATACATACTCAAAGAAATCAAAAGCAGAGCCTGGAACAGACATTTGTACACCCATGTTTATAACAGCACTATTCACAATGGCCAAAAGGTAGAAGCAATCTAATCGTTTGACAATGAATAAATAGGTAAAAAAAATGTGATATATAAATACGATGGAATATTATTCAGCCTTAAAAATGAAGGAAAGTCCGACACATGGATAAACTTTGAAGACATTACACTAAGTGAAATAAGCCAGTTTCAAATGAACAAGTACTGTATAATATCACAACATGAGGTAACTGGAGTAGTCAAATTCATAGAGACAAAAGTTAGAATGCTTGCCAGGTATAGGAAAGGGGTGAATAAGCAGTTATTGTTTAATGGGCATAGAATTTCAGTTTGGAAAAATGAAAAAGATCTGGAGATGAATAGTGGTAATAGTTGTACAACAGTGTGAATGTACTTAATGCCACTAAACTGTACATTTAAAAATGGTGAAGAATGCCAAGGTGATCTGGAGACATGTTTGTTGTGGGGACAGTGCATGGGCTGCAAGGAAAGACATTTCACAGACAAGCTAAACTGGCATTCAAGAGCAAGGCTCCTAGCTTCGGGTTCAAGATAGCAAAGTGTAGAAACTGAGCTAACCTCCCCTCATTGACACCAAAACTACAAGTACATATAGAATGGCGATCTTTGAAAACACTTGAAGATGAGCAGAACAGATTTTCTACAACTATGGATATAAATAAAAAGCCACATTGAGATGAGTAAGAGAAGCAGAGAATCAGTCTAATCAGGACCACCCTACCCTCACTCCCCATGCGATGACCCACAAGCAGGAGGGATATTACAACTGCAGAGGTTCCCCCTAAAGAGAAAGTGGTGTGAGCTTCAGACTGGGGTACCTGCACTGGGGGACCCATAATATCTGGCTTAGAAAACCAGCAGAGCTTATGTCTAGGAGAGGCAAAGGGCTGAAGGAAGCCAAATTTGCAGTCTTTCCAAGTTCTAGCAAATAGCACCTGAGTCATACAGGAAAGTGATACACGGACTAATTGTAGGGCATGTGCTGGAGGGGTAGCAATCTGTTGGAAATTTCTCCAGAAAAAGAAGTGCTGTTGGGTGCCCTATCCCACCCCCCACCTTTTTTTTTACTCTCCCTTTTCCTAGATGGTCTGACGCTGGAAAGTGCCATTTCTGACACTCTCCATTAACTTTGCTAACACTATTCACCCCACCCTGGCATTTCCCTGAGGACTCACCCAGGCTTGCACCCCTCTGAAGCAGTTCCTGTCCTGCCACACCTGGTGGGTAGCCTAATTTGGCACCAGCACACAGCAGTGTGTCTGAAACACTTGAGGCTGGGCCTCACAGCCAGCCACACCAGGGGCCCATCCTGCACACCAGTGCACCCACAACAGTTGCAGTCAGGCCTTACAGCCAGCTGGGCTAGAGACCAGCCCCATCTGCCAGTGCATCTTTAGCAGTTGTAGCCCAACCATAACAGGAGGTTACACTGGACCACACAGGGAACACCTGGCTCTAGTGACAAGGGGGGATTGCACCACTGGGCCCCACAGGACACCACCTAAATAAAGACTTTTTCAAGAGCAGGCAACATAGCTGATCTACCTAATATATAGAGAAAAACAGGCAAAATGAAGAGACAAAGAATATGTTACAAACAAACAAACAAACAAACAAAAGACAAAACCCCAGAAACAGAGTAAGATGTCTACTAGATAAAGAGTTCAAAATAATGGTCATAAAGATACTCATCAAACTGTACAGAAAAGTGAATAAACTCAGTGAGAAGTTCAACAAAGAGATAAAAAATTACAAAAAAAAAGAATATCTGAACTGAAGAATATAGCAACTGAAATGAAAAATACACTAGAAGGAATCAATAGCAGATCACATGATGTAGACGAAGGGATCAGCAATCAGGAAAACAGTGGAAATCACCAAATTGGAAGAGCAAAACAAAAACAAAAACAAAAAACAAAACTTAAAAGAATGAAGATAGCATATATTATAGGAACAACATCAAGAATACTACTAACATTCCCATCATACAGGGCTCAGAAGAGGAGAGAGAGAAAGGGACAGAAAACCTATTTGAAAAAATAAGGGTTGAAAACTTCCCTAACCTGGTGAAGAAACCACGTCCAAGTCCAGAAAGCACAGAGAGTCACTAACATAATGAACCCAGAGACCCACACCAGAACACATCATAATTAAAATGTCAAAAGTTAAAGAGAGCATCTTAAAAGCAGCAAGAGAAAAACAACTAGTTACATACAAGGGAACTCCCATAAGACTATCAGCTGATTTTTCAGCAGAAACTTTGCAGACCAGAAGGTAGTGAGATGATATATTCGATGTGATGAAAGGGAAAAATGTACAACCCTGAATATTCTACCCAGCAAGGTTATCAGTCAGAATTGAAGGAGTGATAGTTTTCCAAACAAGCAATAGCTAAAGGATTTCGTCACCACTAAACTATAGGTTTGTATTATAGTTTGAAATCAGGGAGCATGATACCTCTTTTGTTCTTTCTCAATGTTGCTTTGGCTATTTGAGGTCTTTTCTGGTTCTATATAAATTTTAATAGTCTTTCTTCTAGTTCTGTGAAAAATGTCATTGGTATCTTGATGGGGATTGTATTGCATCTGTAGATTGCTTTGGGTAGTATGGACATTTTAACAATATTAATTATTTCAATCCATGAGCAAATAAATCCATTTTTTTTTAATGTCGTCTTCAATTTCTTTCATCAATGTCTTGTAGTTTTCAGTGTACAGGTCTTTAGCCTTGAATAAATTAATTCCTTGTTTAAATGAGATTATTTCCTTAATCTCTCTAATGGCTCTTTATAAAAGTGTATAGAAGTACAACTGATTTCTGTATGTTAATTCTGTATCCTGCAACTTTACTGAATTAACATATTACTTCTAAAAGTTTTTTTGGTGGAAGATTTAGGGTTTTCTATAAATATAAATATCATGTCATCTGCAAATCATGACAATTTTACTTCTGCCTTTACAATTTGAATGCTATTTATTTATTTATTTATTTATTTATTTATTTACCCTAACTGTTCTAGTGAGGGCAATGAAAAGGGTGGGCATTCTAGTCTTGTTCCTAATCTGAAAGGAAAATCTTTCAGCTTTTCACCATTGAGTATGATGTTAGCTGTAGGTTTGTCATTATGTTGAAGTATGTTCCTTCCACCCAACTTTGTTAAGAGTTTTTATAATAAATGAATGTGAATTTGTCAAATGATTTTTCTGAATCTATTGAGATGATCATATCATTTTATCTTTTGTTTTGTTGATTGATTATATTGAATTTTATTACATTCGTGTTGAAGCATCCTTGCACCCTTGGAAAAAATCCTACTTGCTCCTGGTAAATAATCCTTTTAATGTATTTTTAAATTCACTTTTCTAACATTTTGTTGAGGATTTTTGCATGTATGTTCATCAGAGATATTGGCCTATGATTTACTTTTTTTGTGTGGTGTCTTTCTCCTTCAGTATAAGGAAAATGTTGGCCTCATAAAATAAGGTAGGAAGCATTATTTTCTCTTTAATTTTTTTGGAATTATTTGAGAAGGATAGGTATTAACTCTTCTTATATGTTTAGTAGAATTCACCTTGAAAAGCCTTCAAGTCCTGGACTTTTGTTTCTTGGGAATTTTTAAATTACTGATTCAGAAACATGGTAGAGTGAGAGAATTCCCCAGATCAATCCCTTAAAACAATAAGCTAAACTTCTACAACTCAACAAAAAACACCTAACCTGCACACTAGCACTTCTGAGCAGGGATCTGCACATAAGAGCTACCACAGGACAGAACCCCGGAAGTTGGGTGGTGGTCTAGGAGAAACAAAGAAGCTGCCTCTCACAGCCAGAGCTTCCTGAATGAGGATGGGGAGGGAAGAAGGTGTGGCAGTTCCTAGAACAGCCCTGCCTAAGAGTTGTGAGTTCCTCACAGCGGCAGTGCCCAGGGATAAAGGCAGAAAGCAGAGAAGTGGGGATGGCAGAGAAGCAACAATCGATTATTACTAGCTGCAGTTGCAAAACATGAGGCTGAGTCATAGCCCCCACCCCTCAACCCAGAGGGCCCCTCCCTTCATATCCTCCAAGAATGAACACTTCAGAGCCCCAGGAGAATCTAAGCAAATGCTATCGAAACTGTCACTGACATTGACAGGGACTGAGACTGAGTGTAGTGAACATGATTGAATGTCTATAAGGGAAAAAAAGGCATTATTAAGACTTTATATAAAGCAGGGATCCAAGAGGATTAGAAGCCACCTACTGGGAACCAAAAGAAAAATGCCTTCTTTGAAACAGGCTAAAGAGAGACCTTTATATAACACATCTTCTTTCTGGGGGCGAGGGGTGGGGGGAGCAGAACACACTTACATTAATGCCCAGGCAGAGAAATAGTCCATTAAACACCAAGAACAACCAAGGTGACAAGGCATCTCAGAAAGAAAAAGAAAAATCTACAGAAAATAAGTTAAAGACAGAAATATGAGACTTAAATGACAGAGAAGGCAGGATGGTACTTCTGAAAGAATTCAATGAGATCCAAAACAATTCATATCAACAATTTCAGGAATTGATAAAACAACTAGATGAGCAGAATGAATTCTTTAGCAAGGAGATTGAAACCCTCAAAAAGAACCCAAATAGAACTTCTGGAGATTAACAATACACTGAAAGAGATGAAAAATGAAATAGCAAGCTTGGGAAATAGAGTCGACCAAGTGGAAGAAAGGATCAGTGATACCAAAGACAGAAATCTAGAAATAAATCAGAAGGAAGAAGAGAGAAACTGAAGAATGAAAAATAAGAAAAGAGAAATTCAAGACTAGCTGATACCATCAGGAGAGGAAACATAAGAATAATGGGCATTCTCGAAGGAGAAGAAAAGGAGCAGGGATTAGAAAGCATTTTCAGACAAATTGTTGACGAGAATTCCCCAAATCTAAGGAATGAGCTGGAGCTTGGAATTAAGAAGTCAACAGAACACCCAATTTATCTCAACCCAAAAAGGCCTTTCCCAAGACACATTGTATTAAAATTATCAAAAATCAATGACAAAGAATTCTCAGGGCAGCCAGGGAAAGGTAAACAGTAACCTATAAAGGAAAACCCATTAGATTATCATTGGACTTCTCAGCACAAACCTTACAAGCCAAAAAGGAATGGAATTAAATATTCAAACTATTAAATGAAAGGAACTACCACCTAAGAATAATGTACCCAGGTAAGCTCTCCTTTAGATAGGAAGGAGAAATAAAGACCTTTCCAAACATACAAAAATTGAGAGAATTCTCCACTACAAGGCCTTTATTACAGGAAATACCGAAAGGGGTCAGCTCGCCTAAAACAAAATGCCAAAAATTACATAACTATGAGTTAGGCGACTATCAAGCAGATAGAAACAGAGTGCAATCTTTACTAAGAACAGAGCAATATAAGCGTAAACAATAAGAAGAAATTTGCTATACAAGATAGTAATGAATGTTCAGCATATATAGGGACAAACAGACAACAGTGACAGAAAAGGAGAGGATTCGAAGATCCAAATTCACAAAGGGGAATAGAGATAAGGCACATGCAGAGGAAAATGGATTATTCTCTCTCTCTCTCTCTCACTCTCTCTCTCTCTCTCTCTATATATATATATATATATATATATATATATAACCCTTTTGAGGGTTTCAAATCTCCTGTTAAAGAATTCATTCTGCTCATCTAGTTGTTTTATCAGCATATATATATATATATATATATATATATAGAGAGAGAGAGAGAGAGAGAGAGAGAGAGAGAGAGATATAAAATTATCCTCTACATATTTGTAAAGGTAAACATATGCCAAAGATTCAGAACTGAAGTATATAACATGAAAAAGAAGGACCAGAGGGAAAATGCACAAAAACCAATCAAAATTAAAAAAAAAAGAAGAAGAAACACAAGGACAAAGAAGTAATGGAAACACTGAGCTACCAGAAAGCAAAAGATAAAATGGCTATGGAAAAGCTTCATATTTCAATAATTACCCTAAATATAAATGGATTGAACTCACCAAAAAAAGGCACAGAGATGCAGATTGGATTAAAAAACAAAATTCAACCATAAGTTGCCTCCAGCAGACACATGTCAGTTCCAAAGACAAATATAGACTCAAAGTGAAAGGGTGGAAAATGATATTTCAAGCAAATGGCATTCAGAGAAAAGTGGGAGTAGTGGCACTAATATCAGAGGAAATAGACTTCAAAATAAAAAAGGTAAAGAAAGATACGAAGGGACACTTCATAATGATAAAGCGAATCACGCACCAAGGAGACTTATTAATATCTATGCTCCCAATCAGGGATCCCCGAAATATGTAAAGCAATTACTAACAGAACTAAAGGGAGAAACAGACCAAAACACTATCATAGTAAGGGACCTAAATATCCCACTGTCAGATCACCCAAACAAATCATCAGATCACCCACTGACAAATTATCCAAACAGAAAATCAATAAGGAAATAACATCCTTGAGTGACACATTAAGCCAACTGGACATAACTGACATTTACAGAGCATTTCATCCCAAAACAGCTGCTTTTACATTCTTCTCTAGTGCACAAGGAAAATTATCAAGGATTGACCACATACTGGGACACAGAGATAGCCTCAACAAATATAAGAAGGTTGAAATCATACCAGCCATATTCCCTGATCATAATGCTTTGAAACTAGAGACCAACTGCAAAAAGAAATCCACAAATACATGGAGATTAAACAACATGCTACTGAAAAATAACTGGGTCAAGGAAGAAATAAAATGAGAGATCAAGAGATACATAGAAATGAATGATAATGATAGTACAACATATCAAAACTTTTGGGACATGGCTAATGTGGTAATAAGAGGAAAGTTCATATCTTTACAAGCCTACTTCCAAAAACAAGAATGAGCCCAAATAAACAACCTAATGCTTCATCTTAAAAAACTAGAAAAGGAAGAACAAATGCAACCTAAAGTCAGCAGAAGGAAAAAATTAATGAAAATTAGAACAGAATTAAATGAAATTAAAACAAACAAACAAACAAACAAAAACAATAGAAAAAATAAATGCAACCAGGAGCTGGTTCTTTGAGAAGCTTAATAAAATTGACAAAACCCTGGCTAGACTCACTAAAGAAAAAAGAGAAAAGGCACAAATAAATAAAACCAGGGATGAAAGAGGATAAATTACAACAGACACTACAGAAATACAAAGGATCATACAAGAATACTATGAAAAAGTATGTAACACAAAATTTAATAACCTAAAAGAAACAGTAAAGTACTTAGAATGCTACAACCTTCCTAGACTGAATCAAGAAGAAGTGGAAAATCTAATTAGACCAATCAGCAGTATGGAAATTGAAACAATCATCAAAAATCTACTAAAGAGTAAAAGTCCAAGACCAGATGGCTTCACCAATGAATTCTACCAAATATTCAAAGAAGATTTAATATCTATTCTCCTCAAACTCTTCCAAAATATCGAAGAGGAGGCCAATATTACTCTGATACCGAAACCTGGTAAAGATAACACAAAAAAGGAAAACTACAGACCAATATCTCTCATGAATGCAGATGCAAAAATCCTAAATAAGATACTAGCGAATGGAATACAGCAGCATATTAAAAAGATTATACACCACGATCAAGTGGGCTTCATCCCAGAGGCACAAGGATGGTTTCAACAAATGCAAATCGATTAATGTGATACACCACATAAACAAATTAAAAAATAAGAATCATATGACATATCAATAGTGCAGAAAAAGCCTTCTACAAGATACAGCATCCATTTATGATCAAAACACTTAAAAAATCGGTATAGAAGGAAAGTACCTTAACATAATAAAGTACCTTAACATAATATATGACAAGCCCTCAGCCAACATTATACTTAATGGTAAAAACTAAAAACCTTCCCTCTAAGATCAGGAACAAGGCAAGGCTGTCTAATATCGCAACTCTTATTCAATATGACATTGGAGGTCCTAGCGAGTTCAATTTGGCAAGAGAAAGATATAAAAGGCATCCAAATAGGAAACAAAGAAGACAAACTGTCACTATTTGCTGACGATATGGTTCTCTATGTAGAAAACCCTAAATCTCCACAAGAACACCACTAGAAACAATAAGCAAATATAGTAAAGTCTCTGGATAGAAAATCAATGTTCAAAAATCCATAGCATTCCTGTGCTCAAATAATGAAGGATCATAAAAAGAAGTGGAAAAAATAATTCCTTTTGCAATTGCAACAAAAAGAATAAAATACCTAGGAATAAATTTTACGAAACAAGTGAAGAATCTATATAATGAAAACTATAAGACCCTATTAAAAGAAATCGAAGAAGATACAAAGAAATAAAAAGATATTCCATGTTCTTGCATTGGAAGAACCAACATAGTTTAAAAAGACCATATTACCTAAATCATTATAAAGATTTAACGCAATTCCCATCAAAATCTCATCAGCACTTTTTAAAGAAATGGAACAAAAATCATCAGATTTGTATGGAAGCACAAAGACCCCAAATTGCCAAAGCCATAGTAAGAAAAAAGAATGAGGCTGGAGGCATCACTCTACCTGACTTCAAATTATACTACAAAATGAGTCATCAAAACGGCATGATATTGGAAGCAAAACAGACACAGAAATGTGGAACAGAATCAAGAGTCCAAAAGTAAACACATATTTATACAGGCAAATAATTTTCAACATAAAAACTAAAAACAATGGAGAAAGGAAAGCCTCTTCAATAAATGGTGCTGGGAAAACTGGAAAGCCATCTGCAAAAGAATGAAACTAGACTGTTGTCTATCACCACACTCCCAAATTAACTCAAAATGGCTTAAGGGCCTGAATATAAGGCCTGAAATAATAAAACGCATAGAAGAAAACATAGGAACTAAATTCATGAAACTTGAACTTACAGAAGATTTTAAGAATTTGACCTCAAAGGCAAGGGAAGTAAAAGCTAAAATAAATGAACAGGATTACATCAAACTAAAAACCTTCTGCTCAGCAAAAGAAACTGTCAACAAGGTAAAGGGACAACCATCCAAATGGGAAAATATATTTGCAAACAACGCCTCCGATAAAGGCCTAATATCCAATATATACAAAGAACTCGTATGACTCAATAACAACAAAAAACAAATGATCCAATCAGAAAATGGGCAGGGGACCTTACTTCTCCCTAGAAGACATACAAATGGCCAACAAATATATGAAAAGATGCTCAACATCTCTAGCTATTAGGGAAATGCAAATCAAAACCACAATGAGATCTCATCTCACACCTGTTAGAATATATAATCAACAGGACAAGTAATAACAATTGTTGGAGACGATGCAGAGAAAAAGGAACCCTCATACACTGCTGGTGGGACTGCTAATTGGTACAGCCACTATGGAAAACAATATGGAGTTTCCTCAAAAAACTAAGAATTGACCTGCCATATGATCCAGCAATCCCTCTACTGGGAATTTACCCCAAAGACTTGAAAACCCATATCTGAAAAGATATTTGCACACCGATGTTCATAGCAGCATTATTCACAGTGGCCAGGACATGGAAGCAACCAAAGTGTCCTGCAATAGATGATTGGACAAAGAAGCTGTGGTACATATATACAATGGAATATTACTCAGCCATAAGAAGAGATGAAATACTGCCATTTGTGACAACATGGATGGACCTTGAGATAATTAGGCTAAGCGAAATAAGCCAGACAGAAAAAGTTGAAAATCACATGATATCACCTATATGTGGTATATAAACCTAAAAGCAACAAATGAACAGGACAAACAGAGACTCATGGACAGGGACTATAGACTAGTGGTTAACAGATGGTAGGGGGTGGGGGAGGAGCTGGGAGGTAGACAGGGTAAAGGAGTCAAATATAGGGGGCTAGGAGGAGAGTGAAGTGGGTAAAGGGGATCAAATATATGGTAGCTGAAGGAAACTGGACTTTGGACGGTAAACATAACACAACAGAATATACAGATGTCAAATGATAATGTTCACCTGAAAATTATATAATTGTATTAACCAATGTTACCCCAATAAACTTAATAATAATAACAAAAGACCCTATTAAAAGAAATTGAAGAAGATACAAAGAAATGGAAAGATATTCCATGTTCTTGGACTGGAAGAATCAACATAGTTAAAATGACCTTATTACTGAAAGCATTAAGCAGATTTAAGCCATCTTCATCAATACCCTTTGGTATTTTTTAAAGAAACAGAACAAAAAGTCATCAGATTTGTATGGAAGCACAAAAGATCCTGAATCGCCAAAGTCATCCTGAGAAAAATGAACAAGGCCAGATGCATCACTCTGGCCAACTTCAAATTATACTACGAAGTGGCAATGATCAAAATGGCATGGTATTAGCAGAAAAACAGACACACAGATCAGTGGATCAGAATCAACAGTCCATCACTGTTATCAACATTTGTTGGGCAGAAGCTGTCAATGTCCCTAGAGGAGCTGCTGCTGGTCAGACCCTCCACACCTGCCTCAAAGGCCCCTTCCTTTCTATGCAAGCCACATAAATCTAGGTCTCTCTTGGCCTAACCTGTACCGGTGCTATTATCGGAAATTAACTCCTAAAACTGGCCCTGAAATAAACAGATCACAGTAATGGGGCAACAAAAATTATGATACAAGAATGAGTGACATTATAAAATACATTTTTAAAGCACAGAAATAGTTTTTTAATCAAACATTAAAATTTGGTAAATTGATGGCTATCTTTTTATTTTTGATAAATATTTCGCAAAATGTTTTTATGTTTGAGTTATGTGAATACATATTCATCAAGAATCTGTATCAAAGAAGAAATTCTAAAGAACAAAGACATTCAGCTTTGAGATGCTCAGGTTGATTGGACTTCCGAAAGAGATGTACAACTAAAGGTAACCCCTAGTACAAGTAGCGCATAATTTTAATCTTATCTATATATTACTTTTCAGTAAAACAGTTGTGAAAATGTAATCACAATATTTCCTAAAAGCAGCAAATAGTATGTAAAAGTTGTTTTATATTCTCTACCTGTGTCATTTTAAATTATGTATTAGGATTTATTGATTTGAGACAAAGAGTTAAATTTTCATATCATTCGGGATTCTAATTGAAAATACTTTGCCAGTTTGGTGTGGGCTCTCAATCCTGGTATTAATTATCTCAATCCTGGATAGGCTTATTAGAACAGAAAGTATATGTATAGTTTTAGTTTTGAAAGATAAAAAGAGTTCTGGAGATTGCCTGCACAACGATGTGAATATATTTAATAGTACTGAGTTATCTACTTTAAAAATGACTAAGATAGTAATTTTTATGTGTATTCCACCACAAAATTTTTAAGATAAAATTCAAAATTAGATTTAAACATAAAAATTGAAAAACTATAAAACTTCTAAAAGAAAACAGAAGAAAATCTTCATGAACTTAGGGTAGGGCAAGTATTTCTTACAACTCAAGAAACACTATAAAAGTTTTAAAATATAGTAGATTTCAGCAAAATATAAGACTTCTGATCTTTGAAAGACACAATTAAAAGGGCAAACTAAAAACTGAAGAAAAATTTTAATACACATATCTAACAGCATTTATATCTGGAATATGTAAAGAAGCCTTACACCTTACAACTCATAATAAACAAACAACTTAATTTTAAAAAAGGCAAAATATTTAAACACTATATAAAAGAATAAAAAACAGAAGATAAAGACATTTTCAAGCAAGCAAAGATGGGAATATTTTATTTCAAAAACCTATACTGTAAGAAATGCTAGTTATTCAAGACGAAGGAATATGGTACCAGACACAAATTATCTCCTCAAAAACATTCAAAGAATTTAACATATCCAAAGTTGTAGGATTGAGCCAAAACACTGCTGAGAGAATAAATTATATCATTAAATGTTTATATTAGTAGGAAAAAAGGTCTCAATGACATAAGCTTGTAATTTAGGAAACTAGAAAAAGAGGAACAAATTAAACTTAAGGCAAGGCAAAGAATGGAAATAATATGAGTAGAAATTAATGAATTGAAAGCAAAAAATACAGAAAAAAAATGAGACTAAAACCTGGTTCTTTAAAAATATCAATAAAATTGATAAAACTAGTTAAACTGAGAAGGAAAAAAAGAAAAGACAAAAAATGATCACTATTAGGATTGAAATAGTGGGCATCTCTACATGTCCTACAAATAATGAAAGTAACAGGAAATATTCCAATGCCAAAAAATTTGACAAACTAGATGAAGTGGGCAAATGCCTTGAAAAACAAGCTTCTGGGGGTTATATAAGGAATAGATAATCTGAATTGTCCTATATCTATTTTAAAAATTTAAATTCAGAGTAAAGAACTTCCCACAAAAAAATATAGACATTGTTTCAATGATAAATTCTAACAAACATTCAAAGAAATAATATCAATTTGAGACAAACTTTCCAAAAAAAGAGGGCACATGTTTCATGAGGTAAATATTATCCTAAACGAAAACCAAAGTACGTTATAAGAAAACTACAGTCCAATATCTCATGAATATTGACACACAATCCTCCATAAAATATTACCAAATTATATCTAACAATATATTAAAAATATAATACATCATGACCAAAAGTGGATTTTTTTCCCAGGAAAAATGAACCTCATGAACCAACCTCTGTTAGCTTCACCTTTCTTCTGCAGCTTCCTCATCTCTCTTGGCCTTCACAGAACTGAAGAGTTAGGGCCTTGCTCTGGATTAGGCTTTGACTTAAAGTTGAAGCTGGTTTGATCTTCTAGTCAGACCACTAAAACTTTCTCCACACCAGCAACAAGGCTGTTTCACTTATCATTCATGTGTTTACTGGAGTAGCACTTTTAATCTCCTTCAGGAACTTTTTTGTATTCACCTACTTGGCTGTTTGGCACAAGAGCCCTAGCTTTCAGCCCGTCTGGGCTTTTGACATGCCTTCCTCACTAAGCTTAATCATTTAGAGCTTTTGATTTAAAGTAAGAGACGTACAACTCCTTCTTTCACTCGAACGCTCATAGGCCATTGTAGGGGTTGTTAATTGACCTAACTCCAATATTGTTGTGTCTCAGAGAATAAAGAGGCCCAGAGAGAGAGAGAGAGTGATGAGGGAATGGCCAGTTAGTGAAGCAGTCAGCACACACCCAACATTTATCAATTACATTTGCCATCTTATATAAGCATGCTACGTGGTACCCCAAAATGATTACAATAGTCACATCAAAGATCACTGATCACAGGTCACCACTAAAATATATAATAACAAAAAAGTTTGAAATATTGCAATATTTACCAAAATGTGACACAGAGATATTAAGTGAGCAAATGCTGTTGGGAAAAAGGCGCCAACAGTCTTGCTGGACACAGGGTTGCCACAAGCCTTCAACTTGTAAAAATAATGCAATATCTGCAAAGTGCATTAAAACGAGGTATTTCTGTATTATCAAAAAAACAAACAGTAAATGCTGGCAAAGATGTGGAGAAAAGGGAAACTTTCTAAACTGTCAGTGGAAATGCAAATTGGTGCAGCCACTATGAAAAACTGTATGGCCTTCGAAAAATTAAAAATAGAACTATTATATGATCCAGTAATTTGGCTTTTGGGTATATAGTGAAAAAAATGAAATCATTATCTTGAAGAGATATGTGTACCCCTATTTTCATTGTAGATTATTTAGCAATAGCAAAGACATGGAAAACACCTGTCCACTGACCAAATGAGTGGGTAAAGAAAAATGTGTGTACACACACACACAAACTCTAATATTATTCGGCCATAAAAAATGAAATCTTGCCATTTGTGACAACATAGATAAACTTTGAGGGCATTATGCTAAATAAAATAAGTTGCAGAGAAAGATAAATCTCACTTGTATGTGGAATCTTAAAACAACAATAAAAAACAACAAACTCATAGATACAGAGAACAGTATTGTGGTTGCCAGGGGTGAAGGAAATGGGTGAAGAGAGTCAAGGGTGTAAATTTCTATTTATAAGAGGAATAAGTTCTGGAGATCTAATATACAGTCTAGTGTTTATAAGTTAATACTGTCTTGCATATTTGACAGTTTCTGAGATTTTAAAAGTTCTCACATTAAAAATTTTAACTAGTGAGGTAATGGATATGTTAACTAACTTTACTGTGGTAATCATTTTGCAACATATACATATATAAAACCACTGTTTTACACCTTATACTTACACAATGTCTTGTCAATTTTACCTCAATAAAGCTGGGAAAAAATTAAAAGTAAAAAAAAAAGAAAGTTACCAAAAATTTCCATCACCCAAAACAAAGGCTCTGTAATCATTAGCAATGCTTCCCATTTCCACTTCTTCCCAGCCCCTGGTAAACTTTCATCTATTTCCTGTCTCTATGAATTTGCCTAGTCAAGGTATTTTGTACTGGAATCATACAATATTTGTCCTTTTATTTCTGGCTTACTTCACTTAGCATGTTTTCAGGATTTATCTGTCACAGGATATATCAGAACTTCCTTTTTATGGCTAAATAACATTCCATTGGTTGTACATACCACATTTTGTGTATTCATTTGTTGATGAATACGTACGTTGTTTCTACTTTTTGACTATTATGAATAATGCTGCAATGAATATTGACATACAGTATCTGTTTGAGTCATTGCTTTCGATTCTTTTGGGTATATATCTAAAATTGCTGGGTCATATGGTAATTTTATGTTTAGCCTTTTCAGAAACCAGTTTCCCATAGCCATTGCACCATTTTATACTTTCACCAGCAATGTACAAGGTCTCTAAATTTCCACATCTTCATCAACACTTATTTCCTTTTATTATTGCCATCTTAGTAGGTGTGAAGTGGTACTTCACTGTGGTTTTAATTTGTATTTCCCTGATGGCTAATGACGTTGAGCATCTTTTCATGTTTGTCGACTATTCATACCTTCTCTGGAGAAATGTTTATTCAAGTTCTTTACTCATTTTTTATTTGGTTGTCATGTTTATTTTGGTTGCTTATAGTTCTTTACATTTTGTATATTAATACTTTATCAGATATATAATTTGTAAATATTTTCCTATTCCATAGGTTTTCTTCTCATTTTCTTGAAAACATCCTTTAATGCAAAGGTTTTTAATTTGAATGAAGTTCAATTCAAACATTTTTCTTTTCTTTTGTTGCTCATTCTCTTGGTATCATATCTAAGAATCCAAGGTCAAATCCAAGGTCATAAATATTTATAATGTTTTCTTCTAAGAGTTTTATGGTTTAAGCTCTTAGGTTATTGATCCATTTTGAGGTAATTTTTTATATATGGTGTAAAGTGGGAACCCAATTTCATTCTTTCCATGTGGAAATCCAGTTACCCAGCACCACCTATTGAAGAGGTTTTTCTTTCCCCATTGAATAAACTTGGCATCTTTGTTAAAAATCAGTTGGCTATATAGGTATTTCAAACAATATGAGTTGTAAAAGAGAATAGAGAAACAGATAATATCTATAGCATGTTTGTTAATGATGGAAATGATCTAGAAAGAGAGGGAAAAATCAATGATGCCAGAAAGCGGTGAAATGCTTGTTGTAGTGGTCAAGAGGAAATACTATTTAAGATGTAAGTGGAAGGACTGGCTTGGAGTGCAGAGTTCATCCATAGGAACAGGCAGGAAGGCAGAGTATATCACTGCAGATCCTGCTTGGTAAGTAGACATGGTAGCAGTAACTTACGGAAACAAAACCATCCAAATACTTATTGGTTACCTACTTATTTTGTGCCAGACATTGTCCTAGGTATACAATAGAGAATCAAAACACACAGGTTCCTGTACTCATGGGGCTATCAAATCTAGGGATAAGACTGAAATATGAAATAGAAAGGACATGTGGCAGGCTTGAGGATCTGAGGAGCTGCAATGGGGGTGCTGGAACAATATAATCCATTCATGTTTTAAATGGTTGCTGAGGAGACAGCTAGCTATTAAAGGAGCATGAATGTTGATATATCTCCCAAGAATAATGCTGGTCAGTAAACATTAATAGAACACTGTTATCAACAAGCAAAGTCAACAATATATCAAATACTGTATATAAAATTAAAGGCAACTCTTTATCTACTATAAACTACTGAATAGATTAAACTATGGGATTTAAATATTCTAAAGTGTTTCCCTTCACAGCGGTCCATAATTAACTCTTGTATAATATACCAGTTTATTTTAGAATTAGTCCTAATGAGCCCATAAACCCAAAGTAGAAAATCAAGTAAAATTAAATGAAATATCACTAATAACCTTTTATGGAAACTCTCTAATCTTGAAAAATTCATATATTTTAATATAGTTAAAACCCAGTGAAGACTGAGTGTAGAAGGAAATGAATATAAAGGTTGTCATTATCAGTGGACTTAAATGATTAGTTATTTGTCTCATGCTTCATGCTAGCATTTTTGTACCCCAAAGGTTCTAGTTTAGATAACATATCACCCTCACAGTGGGCTATTTAACCTTAATCTAATCTGGCCTGAAAAATATGCTACCACTTATCTCTCAGAAGCTAATTCTCCTATCCCTAAATTCTCAAAAGAATCTTGGGACATGAGAGCCAGTGAAGTCTTCATAGACTCAAAAGGAGTCCTGGAGGTATTTTTTCTGAACTCCTTTGAACACAGTAGGTAAGAAAATCTGTCTTCAGGGAGACAGGCAACAGACTAAAGACAAATGCCTCCATTCAAGTTTATCTATCAAACTCCACTAGGAAACCAAAAAAAAAAAAAAAAAAAAAAATGCCAATTCTGGGTTAAAATAAAAAGTTGAGCAGAGTGACCAGGTCTTATCTGGACATTTTTATCAAAGAAATTCATATTCATAATTTGTAATAGAATAAGAAAACTTTGTAAAGTGTCAAGGAATTACTGCAAAATATGCCACTATTAACACTTGACATTGATCAAATAATATATGCATACCTAACATTTTATAAATATTCATATTATAGTTTGAATAAAAATATTTATACCTAATTTTACTTTCAGAACTATTTTTTGGAAAGCATTTCATTGGAGGTCAAAATGTACTGTTGCTAGGAAAATTTTTAGTGACAAAGTTCTATGTGGCTTCAATCAAAGCTAATTATCAATCTCTTCGACTGAATTTTAAAATTGCCAGTTTCAAAACTAAAATTATTCAAATGTCAATGCTCTTACAGTCAGCATGAGAAATAACTCTATACAATTCCTCTAGCTTCCAAATAAAAGGATTTCTATCATCAGAAAATGTTTATAATTCATTTAAATCTAAAAATTCACCATATTCAGTGTCAAAGATATGTAAGGAAAAAATCAAAGATATGTAAGGAAAACAGACTATATTTGTAAAAAAACACAAAAACCAAAAAACATTATAGCAAACTTCTAGAGTGGAAATACGTAATTCAATTCAATTGAATTGATTATGCCTAAGGCATACAGAAATGAGTTGAGCTAAGAGGGAGTGTGGGTGGTGGGAAATGGAAAATGAGGCAGGATAAAATGAAGTGATAAACAAACAAGATAATTTTTGTCATAGAACTTACAAACTAGTAAAAATATAATTCTCAGATGAAAGATGATTCACTCTAAGCTAGGAAATACATTTAAGTGGAATAAGTAAAAAGGATACCAGTTTTTTAAAAATGGAACACTGTAAATGTGAGATTGGTAAAACTGAAATTTTAAACATCCTCTCCCCCAAAACTTCTTTTGTTTTATGCTCTAGGAAAGTATATTTCTTTTAATAGCTTTATACAAGTATTTTTATGGAGATATACATATACTTTCTAACACAAATAAACCACAGCCAAATGAAAATAAAATTTTCCTTATCAAAAAAGTAACAATTGCTTATCTGTATCTTAAAGTGATAGAATTTCTAGCTTCTAGTTAACAGCTCTAAGATGACCTTCATAAAGAGTTAATTCTGATTAACGTAAGGATGAAACGTATCTCCTAGTGCTGGGTGGGGGATGAAGAGTTATCTAATATTACTTAGAGAGCTCAAAGGTACTCTGAAAATCTCTTTTACCATATCACTTTTCCTTATGTCCCTGGCACATCTTTTATTTTTATTTTTTTAAAGAAATATGTTTTACCTTAAGTGAAATATCCATCAACCAGAAATGTTTTTCGGCAGTCTCTTTAAGCCATATAAATTTTATGCAAAGTGACGAATATATCAAAATAGAGTGAAACGTACAATTTAAGTATTTTAGGCATTTTTATTTAATAAATAACTTCAGTAAACAGCACTGTAAAAAGTGATCTGTTAAAATTAAAAGGCACTTAAAACAAGAATGTGACTAGTATGAAACAAAATGGGCAACTCAGTGAGAAATATACAGTGGTCTGTTATTGCAGTAATTGAAAGTAAGACTTGTGTTAAGTGATAACTGTTGCATAAGCCACAGAACAACTTCATGTGATCATTAAGAAGGCAAATTTACAGCGAAAACAGCAAAGAAAAAGTACTGATAAAAAAGTCTTACCCCAAAATTGCAAGTGCATTAAATGATTAGAAGTGGTGATAAAAAGCACCAGGCTTTAAACAAAATAAAATGAATAAAATAAAATAAATTCACGAACCAAAGGTCCCCAATTCAGCAAATACTATGTAAAATAAGGCCTTTATGTAAGTAATGCTAAATTAAGGACTTTTTTGCAGAAAATGTCCCAATACTTTTATCCAAGACCTAAATTTATAACAAGAAGGCATAAAAGTTACCAAAATCAAGTAACTCTTAAAATGGCACACAGATTTTAAAGCTGTTTTTTCTTCCCAACGCTGATTTTTCTCATGGCCTTTGTAGAGCAAATATTTCAAAACTATTTTACAAAAGTAGCTCCCAACATACTCATCTTTCAGATATGTCATCAGTCATGTCTAGGAGGCAAATAGCAAAATAATAAACTTAAAACAATTCTAAACTAGCAAATAAGACACTTTGGATTTTTTATAACTGAAAAGTGACATATCTGTAAAGCTAAAAATCAGTTTTAATACTTGATTAATAGAAACTCTCATACTCATTACTTTAACTACTGTACTGCCCTTTCAATCACTCTAGAAACATCACTTAATCCAATAAGAGCTTGATTTCAATAGTCCAGGAGGAAAAGGTCAAAAAGGCACAATGTGACCTTAGCTGACAAGGATAACCATCCTGTCTCAAGTCTTTTGTCAGTCTCTGGCATTGATTATAACATTATTTTCAAAATAATATAAAAAATTTTAAATTATACATATTGTACATTTTCGAGACCTGCACATGAGTAAAACCCATGGTGATATCGCCCTAAAGCTACATTATTTTGTGACTATGGAAATCGCTACTTTGCATTCAGTGTTGTGAATGAAATGTACACAGGTAGTGCTCATTTTCCCTCGTACTTTGGATTGACAACAGTTGTCACGGCACTTTTATAAATAGGATTTTCACCCTAAAAAAGAAAAAAAGAAAAACGATCAGTTACTCTAAAAATCATGTAATATTACTTTATAAAACAATGCCGAAAGCTAGTCATGTTCAGAAGTCATTTCTATTTTTTCTGTCCAAATATCACATTCAATTTTTTAAAAAGGTATTAATAAAAGTTTATACAAATATGAAAAATGAAAGCTTTGATCTACAGGTCTAAAGATGCCCCTGTAATCTGGTATGATTTCATTCTTGAGTCCTTCCTCCATTGGAGAGCTAATTCGACAATGTCCTCCATAGTAGAGAATGTGCTATTATGGTTTCTCTCATTTAACTAGTTTTGAATACGTGTTTTAAGAAAGAATTAACTCTTCTGCCCCTAACTGCTTGATTCTTAATCTTTTATTGTACACAGAAGGTACCTGATAAATAATAAGAATCCTTGGCTTTCATCTCTGTGAGGGAGGTGTTCACCTGAGGCTCTTCCACAAAAGTTACTGATTATGTTAACAAATATAATTACCATTCTTCGTGAAATAATTGTTATTATTCAATATTGCATTGGCAAAATGTTTTTTATTTTAAGAGTATTAAAACCAAGTCTAGTAAATGACTCCAAGCCATAAATAAGAGGTCTTTCAAGATCCCAAAATATATTGACAGTGATGTTTCAAACAGGAAAATAACAGACAACCCCACACTCCCATTTTCTTTAAGTCTCTTATGCTAATTGATACATTTAAATATCTGACATAGCATTCTTTTTTTCTCCTGTTCTTGTAAACTGAAAGTACGCTTGAAAGTCAAGCGAGATATACTGCAAAATAATCCTCTAGCAGAGGAAACTGCAGTGAGTACAAACCAAATAAACATTAAATGACAACTTAAAACATTAAATTTTTAGACATATATTAAGATTTTGAAATGTTGTTTAGTTTTATATATCTCATCAGATCCATTTGTAGTAATTTTTAAAAATATTTATAGAAAGCATCTAAACAGTAATTTTGCTTTTATATTTATACTTCATTGCATATTACATTTGGACTTGGCTTTTACTGCCACAATTTTTGTCCTCAGAATAGTTTGCTGGACAACAAACATGAAAATAAATTAAGTTACTTTGATATAATAAATAGATTTCTGTACATAATAAAGGAATAGTATAAAAAAGAGACTGACTTTGAGAAGAGATACTGTCATAGTGAACTAGACTACAGATAAAATAATGAAAGGTAAATAGAAACATATGCAAAATCAAAGTTCATATGCAAAGTCGAGGTGTAGGGAAGAATGACACATTTAGCAGAAATATCTATAATTCATAAGTTTTTAAGGATGAATATGTGAGTATATATTTTGAGGTGTGGAGAAGGGAGAAAAGACAAGAAATAAGACAGTGCCAAATCAGGAAAGGTTCTGTATATGCCATACTAAAAAGACTGAATTTTATCCTGTAGATAAAAAATCACTGAAGGAGAGTATCGTATCTAAGGGCTGAGTCCTGAGACACCAAATAAAGCACTATGATTTCAGCTCAGCAGTTAGTCTGAATACCAATTAAAACATGACAATATACTTTAGCTACACACACTCCCCTACTGTATAAAATACAACCTGATCAGCCATTTTTTAGAAACATGGAGGAACTCAGGATCCCTTAGAAACTAATATTATATAATCTGAATGATAAAAACCATATAGGATATCAATTTCTGAGCTCTAATCCCAACTAGATTTAATACATTACCATACACACATTACAGCAGACATTTCATAACAGAGATGGGAAACTGGGCCCTAGCAACTACATTCTTAACAACTTATATAGTACAAATGGGGTACACTTGCTATTTCCATCTTCCTATGTGCATATGAGGCTAGTACTGCCTGTCCATTCTTTCAAATATGCTGGGAAAATAAATTACCATTTAAATAAATTTCTTTAATGCATTAGATAAATCTAATATTTAATACTTAAAAATTGTAAGCAAGGTACAAAAAAAATCTGGAAAAAAACAAAAAACAAAAGAAAAAAACCACTTAAGTTATTGATGAGTCCAAAGTACAATTTACATGGCAGACTTACCTTTGAAGAAGTTTGCCTTTTCATATAAACAAACATTATTATATTTCAAAGTCCAGCCAAACAAAAATTCAACATGCAAGGTTAGAGGTAAAATTAAACTATATGCATTAGGCATCACTTTAAATGGAGGTAAACTAAAATAATTCAGATTAGTTTTCATCATTCAGAGTGCAACCCCAACCCTATCCCAACAACAAAAAAGTCTATTTAAATCAAGAGAGCAGGGGCATATTTAGAAAGAAAATCCTCTGTACTCAGTAAAATGTGATCCTTGTGCTCATTCTGGAATGGCTGACAATGATGGTTAGAGAATATCTCGGTAAAATATATTAAATATACAATGCACAACTATAAGAGATTAGGAGTCCATTATTTTTACATAACAACAGGGGAGGCTAGACTAGACAATTTTTTCAATCTACTTTAACAATTATAATGTTGATAATTTGATTTTTTTTATTATAGCAACATGAGAGTCTTATGTGCTAAAATACAGTTTCTGCCCATTACCCAAAATGTTGATGATATAACTGATTGGAAAACTTTGATTCCATATCAGAAAAGTGTTTTACAAGCCATGATTTGTTTTAATTTCCTGATGTTCATTAATTTCTATTTTTCATTTCTACTTTAATTTTTCTTGAGAAAACAGAATAACCCCTAGCTGTTAGTTCACCTGGATTTCACGAATAAAGACATTTTTACTTTTGCTTCTTGAATTATCTAAAATGCTTATTTTGTCTGAAAAAATAACATTTCAGCCAAAAATTAATTGAATAATATAAACTTTAAGTTTCACTATTATTGATAATTTCCTTCAGAGTACAATTTAATGTACAGCAAAGGTGAAAACTTCGCCGTTTGGTAGGACATAAAGAATTGACTGTTTTTGACCTATCAAAAAAAAAAAAAACAACAACCCTAGAAAGAAAGAAAAAAAGCAAGCAAATCAGTTTCCTTCTAAAAATGACTTTCTGGAAAGTATTAGGTAAGAAAAAGAATGGGGCAAGTCTTAGACTAACATGGAAATGTACCAGCCTGCCCATATATAAATCTGATTATAATTTTCTGGAATGAAATTTAACTTTGCTATTTCAGAAATCTTAAAATCTGCTTAGAAATAAAAGAAAAATCTGACCAGATGAGTTCTAATATTTTTGGTAGTTCCTATATCTCTAAATATATTAAACATTTCTGTATTAAGATCTTATTTGTTATTATTTTATAAGTATACTCTAGTAAACAAGCAAAACTATAGTGTTGGTTTCCGTGTAATAAAGTGATTTCCCTGTTGCAATGTTTGCCCAATGCAGTAGAGTTACTCTAAATTACAACAAATGTCAAAAAGCTATAATTTTCTATAAAGAGTGATCCACCTCTTCCTAAGCAGGTAACCGAGTTTTCTGAAGATATGTGACTGCTGCCAGTACATTGTAGTGGACACAAACTTGGACCCTGGAGTCCAATTGCGTTTGAATCTCAACTCTTCCACTAACAAAATATGTGAATGTGGGTCAAAAGTTACCTAATCCTTTTGTGCTTCAGTTTTCTCATTGGTGAAATAATAAAAGTAGTTGGGAAAGGAAAGAATTCTGGATCATCAGTCAAGAGAATATGTCCTAACCACAACCTTTTTATTAGAAAGTTTTTGGGGCTTGTGTTAAAATATGCTAGAAGCATTTCATGAAATTTCAGTTATAAGGAAGAATCCTGCCCACTACTGGTAAGAGAAAATGATAAATTTATCATCCAAGTAAAACATACACTCACCATAATAACTTAGCCTCGCTTAGAGAAGAGAATAAGTAAGCCTTATTACGACTATGAGATTTTCAACTAAGTTTTTATTTAAAATTATAACTGGACTTTTTAAAGTCTCTTAGCTTTCTTTTTAAAAGTTCAATGTTAGAATTGAATGGTCTTCTGGTCTTTAATGGAATTTCAAGTTACAATGAATAAAAAATCTCAAAATATTTCTAGAACAAATAACAATGACATTGTAGTTGTATATTATACAAATATTACACCAGGGTACACTTATTTTTCTATGTGCCACTTAGATTTCACATTTACTTTTCACTATTTCACCCCAAAACTTACATATGGTAATTTATTCTAGAAGGCTAATAGAGCACTGAACCACAGTGAGGATTATGACCTACAGGCTGATATTATACACTGTAGTTCATTAGCTACAAGCAACCATACTACGGAACAGATATTATTACTGACTCCTTGTTAAAGATATAAAAAACTAAAGCTCTGAGAAGCGAATGACTTAATGCTACTCTACTTACTAAATGGAAGAACTGAGATTTTACCCGAGGTCGGTCTGACCACAAAGCATTCTCTTCCCACAATAACACAGCTGCTGCTTCTATTCCATTGTTTTAAAGCCCTTCTAAACACTAACTCTAAATTAACACACAAAAAGGAAAGCCATTATATAGCCATATAAAGCCAAACTTTTAAAAAATAGCAATAGTGATAAAAGACACACAGTGCAGTAAAAAAGGATGAATGTTCACATGCAAAGACAGAGAATGAAAGAAAATACGAACGGCAACTTAGAGACCAGCTTTACGTCCATAGTTTGGATTCTTGAAATTATTAATAGGACTCTTGTAAATCGGATTTTCTTGCTAAAGTGAAAGAAATAGTTTCTAATGATTTCACCATAAAAAACTGACATGTATAGTGTTCAAACACTATAAGAGAATTTTTACTACTTTACACTTCTAAAATTCATTATTTTCAAATTCATTTACAATTTAAAAATACTGAAGATTGTCAGTTTTCTTGTATCAAAAGATTAATACACAAAGTCCAACATCTGGCTGCCCCACCTTTGACTCCACATTTCAAAGCACTAAACTCTAGCACAAACTTTCAGACACTAATAGCTTTTAAAATTTTTTATAAAGCAAGGTTTATTGAGTTATAATTTCCAAAGAGTAAAATATATCCTTTTTTAAGTACAGCATTTCGTAATTCTCAAATGTATAAACACACCCACAATCAATGTCATCCCAAGAAGATCCCTTTTTCCTTTACACCAACTCTAGCCTCTGGAAACCACATAACTTGATTTCTATCCTTATAGTTTTGTCATATAAATGGAATCACATACTATATAGCCTTTTGAGTCTGGGAGCTTTCTACTTAAGGTTCTTGAGTGAGAGAGAGCGAGAGAGGGAGAGAGCGAGAGAGAGGGAGAGAGGGAGAGAGGGAGAGAGAAAGCGCGCGCGCATGTGCGCGCACGCCATCCATAAAGTAGCTTGCTACACAGATAACATTATTTAGGATTCTACTTTACATGAGATGAAAAGGCAAAAGAGGAGATTTAATACCAAAATTATTAAGAAAAAAAGAAATACTGACCACAGTAAAAAGAGATATTCTTATAGTATTTTCTTTTAATGGGATGTATTTAAGATGTTTTTTTGTTTTGCACTAAATGCAAGTTCTCTGAATAATGAGCTTATGGAACTTTTTAGATGTTTTGCAACTTACCGTGTCCCATTTGGCATTCATTTTTTCCTTTTCAAATTTGGCAAATTCCCTTCTGTCATGAATTATCATTAAAAGCTTCCAAATCAGCAGCAATGCAAGGCCAATCAGAACAATTCCAGCAACCACACCAGCTACAATGGGAATGATGTCTGGACCAGTGGGGCACTCTGTAAAGTACAAAGGAAAGACTGAGCATACAGGGATTAATGTGTACAGAGTACAGTCAGAAGTCTGAAGAGCTGGGTAGTCTCTTATCAGTGAACATATACTATCCCAAAGATCTAAAAGACACTACAACTAACAAGTGAGTTTATAAGGACACAGAATCCATGACCAGTAAAAAATAATATATACATATTATACAGAAATTTATTTCTACATATTAAAAACTGAACTTTAGAATAGTGTCCTCTACAATAGCATCAAAAGTCATGAAATACTTATGTATAAATCCAACAAAATATGTTCAAGTTTTGCATGGTAAAATTACTAAACAGTGATGAAAGAAACCAAAGAACACTTGAATAAATAGAGAGCTATTCCATGTTTATGGATCAGAAGACTCAATAATATTAAGATATCATTCTCCTCCAATTTGATCAACGCAATCCAAATCAAAATCCTGGTAAGATTTTTGTAGATATTAAAAAGTTAACTCTAAAATTTACAAGGCAGGCAGAGAACTAGGGAAGTGTTTCAAAAACACTTTTGGAAAAGAACAAAGTTGGACAACTTACATTATTATCAGACTTCAAGCCCAGCTATAAAGCAACAGGAATTGAGACAGTGTGGTATTTACTGGCTATAACACAGTTGCATACATTAACGGACTAGAATAGAATCAGAAATAGGGCATACATATAAGGTCATCTCATTTTCAACAATGGTTGAGAAAGGTCAGACTTTTCAACAAATAGTACTAGAACTACTGGACATCCCTATGCAAAAGACTGAATCTCACTCCACATACTAAGATTAACTCAGAATGGGTTATTGACCTAAGTAGAAATCCAAAAACTATAAAACGTCTACAAGAAAACACCACGGAAAAGTCCTATGAACTTGAGTTAGGCAAAAGTTTTCAGATAAAATGGTAAAAGCAAGATACATAAGAGAAAAACTGGGTAAATTGTAGTTCATCGAAATTAAAGTTTCTGGTCTTCAAAAAACCCCGTTAAGAAAATGAAAAGACAAGGAGGCACAGACTGGGAAACACTATTGCAAAACACATATCTGAAAAGACAAAACAGTGCAGAGACTTTAAAAAGCAGTTTGGCTGTTTCTTATGAACATATGCATATTGTAGCCCCCAAAATTCATTCCTAATATTTATTCAAGAGAAATGCAAACTTACATTCCCACAAAAACCTGTACCCAAATGTAGAAAATTCCAAAGAATATACAAAAAGCACATAGAAAAACCAAGATAAAGTTTCATCTTATGAGAAGCTGAACAAACTCACACGTTACAATAATCTTTAACAAATTATCTCTCTTGTCAAAGCCTAAATCAACCTCAAATTTATCATCAATAATGATATAACTCTTATGAATTACCTGGTGTCAGATATTGTGCTGAGTGCTTTGTGGGGATTACTGCATTTAATCTTCAAACTCTCCACTTGTAACACTTAAAACTTGCTTTCTCTTTCCCTCACTTCTTATATAGTTAATTAAATACTATTTTAAACTTTGAGATAAAAATGTCCCAATTGGAACCTAAAATAATCCACCTGGAGGCCATTCCTGGACATTAAGGAAACTGCGAATAGGCCTAAGTAGTAGAAACAAGACATAGAAGAAAATGAAAAACATTATGAAATGATCGGATTTCTACCTGGAGTCTCTACAACATGAACGATGGCTTCATTGTTCCCATTCACGGAATATGTGAAATAGAACCAGCAATCATCAACATCCTTCTCCTTACAGTGGGACAGGGGATCCACCTGGCCCGGCTGGGGTAATTTGTCCCGATTTTCAACCTTGGTAATGTTGAAATGGGAACATTCCTGTGCACATGTGTCTTTCTTTTCTCCTTTATTGAAGGCTCGGCACTGAACACATTCTCTGTTAAAACACAAATTTTAACAGTTAACATTTAATATTTAAAATGAATATTTGCTTAAAAATTACTTCACGTGCTAGATTCAAAATTTGACCAAACTGAACCAAGATCTATGAAGGATTTGACTAAAAGGAGTGGCATATGACATTGGCTCGATGAGAAACAAAATATAAAGATGCTAGTTTCCCAAGTAAAATTATAATTTATTACAGCTTAAACTAAAATCCCCCAAAAGAAACAGCAGTAAAATAAAACTAGCCCTATCAGATATAAAACCAAAATAATTTAAACAATGTGTTGCTGGTACAATAATAGTTTTTCAAGGGAAAAACCTTCAATTTTGCTTAGTCGAAAGATAGTAATTAAGCAATTGGTGATGCTAATGTAACAGAAGTTACCAGACTCAATTACATAGCAAATTCAGATCAAAATAATAGTACCGCTATCCTATGACACTCTTCAAAATCATGTGACAAACACTAGCCACTGAGAAAGAATTTTTAGATTTGAAAAGTGGGCTTCAGTGTGGCAGATATTTTATTTACATATGTAACAGGTACTGTTCCAGATCTAGTGATACCACACAGGGCAACAGACAGTAAATGCCAACTATTTCAAACAATTAGGAAATACTTACTTATGCTCAGCACAGACGCCAAGGCAGGTCTGACACATCTCACAAGTCGGCCCCTGAAATTTGGGATCCGTGCACTTACATGTGCCACACTCACAGATGCCCCGGCCATTGCAGATCTGTCCATTTGTGGCCATGCATGAAGTCGTGTCCAGAGAACAGTCGCATGCACTGCCCGTGTAGTCGGGGTTGCATTCACACACACGACACTTGCAAACACCATTTCCTACAATTAAAAATATCATTTCTCATAACAGTAAAACAAAAATCACAGCACTGATTTAAAAGTAGAAATGAGCAATAATGAGAAGAAAGTATAGGTAAGGGATGGACTGACCCTCAATGCTGCCCTTTTTCTATTTATTCACTAAGCAAACTCTAACATTTTTATTATATTAGACGGGATCACATTTTTTTGTATATTAATTTTTTCTTCTTTTATTGTGAAATATAACATACATAACAGATAAGTACATAAAACATACTAAGTTTAACATGTAATTATAAAGTGGAAATAAAAGTAACCAGCCCTAGGTCAAGAAAAAAAGCACTGCCAGCACTGAAGAGCCCCAGCCCTCCTCACTCATCCCTACTCCTGCCCTGTGTTGTCTCTCCCTTAGTAAGATGAGATCACATTTTATAACCATATTCTGACTCCTTTCTCACCTCCACAAATTAAGCCGTTGGATCTATCACAGTTGAAATTGTCACACTCGCAGAATTTTCCAGAATAAATTTCATTTGTATTATCCCTCTTCCTACAAACACACTGTCCACAGACACACTCGCCATTGTTACTACAGATCTCTGAACTGTTTTCTTTCCTGCAGTAAGCATCCATATCTTCACTGTTAACTTCATCTGTGCTACATTCACAATGTCTGCCAACACGTCCCTCATTGCACCTAAAGAGAGTCCAAAATTTCATTTACATAAAAGAAAAATAACTTAAAATAACAAACTATGATGTGGGAAAGACTATTAACGATACGTTTCAACTACAATTATGTTACATGGGAGTGCTCATGGACACAAAAGTGTGCACATGCACACACACACACGCCAGCCATTCAAGTTCACATGGAACACGTGCAAGGGCCTAGGGAAAAAACTCTTCAGGAGAGTAACCATTTTGATCAAGATGAAAATATAATAAGCAGGTGAACAAAACATTTGGAAACAAAGGATAAACTTATTTTTAAACAGTATGTTAGTGATGTTTTCAAATTACATGCTATTACATTTGCTATTACTGGTGAAACATCTCTAAATTTAAAGCAATGGTCCAACTGTTAATGTAAGAAAGTACAATAAACACATCCTAAAAGCACACAGAAGTTAAACACTGAGCATATAATTTAAAAATATAAGTAACATACTGTTTAAAAACAAATTTATCCTATGGATCCAGACTTTTCAGATACACTTATATATTTTCAGAATACCTAATGCTTACAGACACTGAATACACTAACTCTGTATCTAGTAAATATACAAAGGGAAGAAAGGCATCATTTACATGACTTAGGATATGTAAACATAAAAATAAAAATGTAACATTTTAAGATTTAAAATGGATAGCTAATAACTAATAGCGAAATAGAGCCATTTATTTTTCTCATGATTAAAACCTTTAAAAACTTAGTTATTTGGAGCTGACATTTAATCAAAATACTCTCCCATCCTATTCTTTAAGGAGAAAGCTGTATTCAGAGTACATTCAATTTTAATTTTTAATTAAAAGTAACTACAGTGTGAAAATTAAATTCTATGCAGAAGTACATGTAGTACAAAGTGAACATCCTTTATCACTTCCTAATTCCAATTCCCCGATAAAATCACCGTTATAAGTTTGGCATGTCTTTAAAATGTTTTTTATAAACATTATATAAGCTTATTTAATAAGCTCTAGAAAATTTAGATTGCTATTTTATGAGAGAAAAACTCAAATGCTACCTAAATAGTTTGTTAAATATGTCTTGGATGGCTATAAAAGCTTTTATTTTAAAAAGCAGTCTTCTTAAGGAGCAAAAAAAGGCAAGGAAGAATTTTCTACATCACACACAAGATCATCAAATTGATCTTCAGGTGAGCAACAGTGGTTGAAACCAAAAAAATTTTTTTTCAATTAGAGTTTACATTCACTATTATTTTATATTAGTTTCAGGTGTACAGCATAGTAGTTGGACACTTAGATAATTTACAAAGAGATCCCTCTGATTAGTCTAGCACCTACGTGGCACTATAGTTATTACAACATTATTGACTATATTCCCTATGTTGTACTTTAAATCCCCATGACGATTTTCTAACTACCAATTTGTACTTCTTAATCCCTTCACCTTTTTCACCCCAGTCCCTCAAGTCTCCTCCCATGTGGCAACCACCAGTCTGTTCTCTGGATCTATGAGTCTGATTCCATTATGTTTGTTCATTTATTTGGAACAAATAATTTATTTGCTCCAAATAGTCAGATTTTCTCTTGATGTCCCAAAACATAACCTGCCTGTAACTTTCTAAACCAACATACCTCTCTCTGTCCTTTTCTGACCACCTCCAGCTTACCTGCAAGCTCCACACTCAAACGTTCCATTTCCTTCGTGACACTTTGGACTGCCAGGGATGCCTTCACTTTGACACTCACATTCACAGATGAACTGAAGAATAATCTCTACTTCCTCAGTGAAGCCCAGAGGCTTAATTTTAATGGTTTCGGAATTTTTATTCGGACATTTATTTGAAGTTATGCTAATTTCGAATTGAACCTTAAAGGAAAAAATGAGTTAACAACTAACTAAGCAACTTAAATCTACTAAAAAATATTTCAAAAAGCTACTCATTTTTTTATTCTCAAATTATAATCTAGATTGCTTATAAATAAGCAATTTTTTCTTTTCTACAGAAAAGGTAGATTTATACCACCTACCTCATCTCCAATGGAAATATTGGAGCATTTTCTTCCATTTTCCCCAGTTCCATTCACCCCATTCTTGCAGTAAGATTTGTAATTTATTGTTACTCCTTCTGGCAATTTGCTGTTTTCCAAAATGACTTCTGAGGAAAGGGACTAAAAGAAAGTCTAATTATACATAGGAAAGGCAAACAAAATGCTACTATAAGTTGAATTCATAAAATCAATGGGTAAAATGAACTGTTAACAAAATATCATTTAAATAAAATACTTGAAGCCAAATCTTGAGTGACTAGAAAACAGAGAACCTAGAGAAATAGGCTCTAATCAATAAGGATTAGTTCAAAATATTGTACATGATTGAAAGTTAAGTTATTTATATTTTAATTACTTAAAATATTAATGATCATTAAGCACAGAAACCTGATATAAATTATGAGGAGTCTTAAGAACTCAGAGCCAACATTTTCTTTCCCCATCGGCAATATGGCTCCCCTCTGGCCCTACCACTTCATCTAACTAGGGACTAAAGTAAATAATCTACTATATAGTCTGGAACAAATTTGCTTAGAACCCATTATAGCCCTGGCAAAACAAAATAAAACAAAAGCCTTCAGTAAGAAGTATTCGAGCCAGTGCTTTTTTTTAGAATATCAGACTGCCCAGGACAAATGCAAAAGGCTGTGGGAGCAAGCTATCGCCTGTTAACCCCTACATGCAAGGGAATTCATGCGGTTAAGATGGAGAACAACTATGCAGAAGGCATGCAACAACTGGAATCTTGAAAATATTTGTAAAAATCTTTTTTTTTTTTTGAGATGATCAGACACTTTTTAAAAAATTTTATTAAATTTATTGGGTGATATTGGTTAATGAAATTATATAGGTCCCAAGTGTACAATTCAATAATCCATCATATATATATATTGTATTGCGAGTTCACCACCCAAAGTCGAATCTCCTTCCATCACCATATATTTGACCCTCTTTACCGTTATCTATCTCCTTCCCTCCCCATTTTGAGTAGGGTCTTTGTAAAACATTTTGGGAACTCCTGGCATGAAATAAAAAGTATCTAAAAATCAACTTGTCAAGGGCTAAGTGGAGGTGGTGGCATGCAGCACACATGGTTACCATGTTACAAATGCCTTCAGATTACTTAAAATAATTATTAACCAATGCTTAGTGAGTATTACTAAAGGTATTCTGAATTAAGCTCTAGACAGAGCAAATGATTCCTCTTTAATTTCAACTTCCTTCCATGTGTGAGGGGGAAAATTTTATAAATCTTTTAAAAATAGTCAAGTCATATCTATATTAACATTTAAAAAACCTATAAATCTAAATGTGAGTTTCTTCCCCATTTGCTTTCCAATGAAGAAACTTCCTGCTTAATGACATTCAAACAGATATTTAGAAATATTCCCCACATGTCTTTACCTTATTTTTTCTTTGTTTAAAATTAATAATTATGCTTTTGTAAGAGAATATGAGTTTTTCCTCCATGTGCATAGACTTTAAAATTTATGTTGTCCTCTGGGTTTTGTTAAACTGTATATAAAGGGAGTTTTACTTTCTTTTGAGCAAAGTATTTTCAACAGGGTATTGTCCAAAACAGATCTTATTTAAAATGCACTCACATTGTATGCATCAATGATCAACTGAATCACATTGCTGGAATTTGCAGATAATGTTCCTACTGCTGACTTAGGGATCAAATTTTTCAGTTCCTGTAATTAAAAGATAAAACATTTAAAATACAGATATATTCATTCTATAAGCATCTATTGAGTACCAAATACTTATTTTTAAATACCAGTTCCATACGTAGTTCCTAAATAACTTAAGGAGTCAGACCTGAAAAAAACTAGTTTTATAATATATATTAAAAATTAATATAAAATGCTTTTGTAAAATCCAGTCTAGCAGGTGACATTTTCCTACATTTTAATTCATATATGATTTTGCCTCTAATGACTAAAAGAAAAGGAGTCTAGAAATTTCTTCCTCTTTTTATCTTGTTACCTTGTAAACAGGCTGAAATTCTTCAGTAACCGCAAAAATCGTCTGAATGTTATTTTCGCTTAGTTTCTGGACAAGGTGAGCAATAGAAGGATAATCCTAAGAAGTTAAGTGATAAAATTTAGTACATAATTACATCCAATCAATTCCAGTTTTTTGATCCTTTTTGAAAATCATGATTTGACTATATAACTGGATTACTTACATAAGATTGCTTGAAATAACACAAATAATTGCTGGAGTGGTGTGTACACATGGGTTTCTAATCTTCTATATATGTGTATAAAAATTTCCATAATAGGTTTTATAAAGCAAGATCATCTATGCATATTAAATGTCAGAACAAGGAAATTAAAAAATTGCCAGTAATTAAAGGTTGTATTATCTATTACTTAAGAAAAAGACCACTTTCTTCCAGAACCTGGAAAAGTTGCCCATCTTCATTTTTAGTAGAGGCAGGGTGCCTATTTTGAAAACTCACATATAAATAAGAAGAAGACAGTACAAATTATTTTTTTAAAAAATAAAATCAAATTTGCTACCAAATAATCCATACAAGTGAGAAGAGACCCAGCTATGAGTTGAGGCATCGAGTAAAAATGTCTAAGCAGCTCCTTTCCCCCTACTGAAATCCTTATCTAAGCGGAAGAAAGCAAGCACAAAGCCACATGTTTAGAAACAGCAATATTTGCTTTCCTGCACATAAGGTCAGGGCCCATACTGAAAAACCAAACCCTGAAAAACCCACAAGCCAGTCATTCACAATATCTTAGTATTAAATGTCAAAACTCAATATAAATCCATTCAATAAATATATAAGGAATTAGACACTTACATAATAATGGCTCATTGTGTACACATCGTTTTCCAGGTGACACTGTCCATCATTTGGTAAAACAATTCCACCAAGTTTCCCATCTCCGGCAAAGTGAAAACCAGCATCCGTGGAAAACACTAGTAGCCGTGTAACATTCCTCCAGCCAATTAATGACTTGAAAAGAAAAGGACTGTAATTTTAAAGTACTACTCACAATAATTCGCAATAGTGCATATAGGCTATCATTGTACTTTTAACCTAATTCTGTATCTTCTCTTTACTTTCTCTTTCCACAATGCTAATATTCTTGTGGATAAGCACATAGAGCCCACTGAACAGAGCTCTTCCGCCCCACTGTAAAATTACATCTTGCCTGGTTGTCCATTTCTCTCAGCTCTTTTTAAAAAACTCTATCTTTTAAAATAAATGTCTCTCCCCCACTAGAAGGTAAGCCGACTCCACGTGGGGGCAAGGACCACTCATGGTTTTGCTCATCATCATATCTGCAGTAGCTGGCAGTGTATATATATATAGTAGGTGTTTCACGAATATTTCTGAAGTAAATAAAAATGCCTCAGCTCATGCTTTACTTTACCTTCCTGCTGCTGTCTTATTCTCATCCATCCTTCCATCCTAACTCTATCTTCCACAGTATATACCTTTACTGGCCCGCCATAGTAGGTCTTCCTTTTTTAAGTACAAAAAAAACTATCTTCTCCAAAGATATGCACTGCTTAATCCCACAGACTGAGGAAAAGTTAGAGGCAACCCAGAGAATGCTCTCTCCACAGTGAGCTGCTAACAAGAACACAAATTAATGGCTGGAAAGAAAAGAGGTGTCAGGCTATGCACAACCTGGAATAGTTACTCTTTCTTTCCCTTTAAAAGCAAGATTATCCCTAAATTGCAACTACTCCGTGAGAAGTCATAGGTAACAATAATATAGTAGTTAATATTTGCTTAGAGCTTAATGGTACTTTATATGGATTATCTTATTTAAACTTCATAATAGCCCTATGAGGTATATTATCCTTTCTCAAGAAGGAAACAGCCCTCTATAATGGCTAATTAAACTGTCTAATCAGTGGTGACAAGAAAGTCTGAGACCATGTCCTAATGGTCTAAAGAATGTTCTCTTACCACTATACCATATTATTATCTTGGATAGCAATTAGCACCTTAGCAAAAATTGGTTGAAAAATAACCATTAAGCATTTGGAATCAAGGAAGGACTTCTAGGGAATAAGGATACTGTAAGAAAAAAAGGCGGGGGAAATGATACAGCAGTAGGTACTTAAGACAAACTTTATCCACCTCACAATGTTTTCTAGTTTCAACTTCAGCTATATCATTTTAAGGTCATCTCAAAATCTTCGGAGGCTAAATGGGTCATAAAATCCTAATCGCTAAATAAGTCAAACACTTATATGTGGCATCTAAAGAACAAAAATGAACAAACAAAACAGAAACAGACTCAAAGATACAGAGAACAAACTGGGGGAATGGGTGAAAAAGGTGAAAGGATTAATTAGTACAAATTGGAAGTGACAAAACAGTTACAGGGATGTGAAGTACAGCACAGGGAATATAGTCAATAATACTGCAATGACTATGTACAAGGCCAGGTGGGTACTAGAGTAATCAGGGGGATCACTTTGTAAATTATGTAAATGTTTAACCATTATGCTGTACACCTGAAACTAATATAAAACAACACTGAATAGCAACTGTAGTTGAAAATAAAAAAGATAAAAAAAATTCTAATCACTAGTCCAGTGGAGATGAGCTTGTTATTACTTAAAATCTTACAATTATTTACAAATATATAACTTCTCAAATACATTTTCTCAGCTTATAAACTAGAACTTAAAAAATTCTTTCTTTCTGAATTACTGAGACACAGGAAAAGACATATTTCAAAGGTGATGAGCAGAAGAAAACTGGCAAAAGGAAAATGATATTTGAGACACTATTCCATCTGAGCACTTTTAATGCTCCTCAGATACCTCAGAAGACCTCAATTCTGTCTCTGGCACAAAGCCAGAAAGTCAGGACACCTGGGCCTCTTCTAAAAACTAAGAACACCAGCTAAAGTACAGGTGAATTGCCTCGCAGTTTCAAATGGTGAGAATTCTGGCTTTTAAAACCCTGTATAAATAAACCAACTGCCTGGTTTAAATTCAGACACGATAATTACATATGCTTTTACAAAGCACTTGTAGTTGGAGGGAATTTAAGGGGTTAAATTCTGTACTTCTCTGGAGTAATCAAGTATGATATGGTCATAAAGGTAACTTTTTTCTACTGATAGTAAAATCACACTTAAAATTCATACAATAATAGTCCTTTGTAAAAAATGAATGCGCTTACCCCACAAACTGCAACTTGCATGATTGCATCAAAGCCACCTTCTGGAGAATCCAGATTTCCAGATATACGCTGTTTACCAACAAGTTCATTAAATACTTCCCCTTTATCAGTAAGACTAAGCACATTTTTGTAGCTAAATGGGCTGGTACAATTCTGTTCACTTGTGCAAGGGTTCCTGAGCTTAGCTGGTGTTGTACTAATGTAAGGCATCACAGTTTTCTCCACAAATGAGCCAAACCCTGTGCAGGAAAAATGCATAAAGACAGATGAAAAGATGGATGGTAGACAGATGGAAAGATAAGCTTGCATTAAAGAAAAAAAAAAAATTAAGAATGTTACCACATGTAAGCCAATCTTTAATAAAGAACGGTAAGGTTTTAATAATAAGGTTTGGAAAGGTAATCTTTTTCTTTAATAGAGAAAGAATGGTAAGGTTTTAATAATAAGGTTTGAAAAGGTGACTACTGTAATATGAAAAGTCCAGTTCTGAAATGAGATTAGGCTGTATTGGCAGGTGTAGTCCTATTAATTAGTAATGAAATAGAATCTGAGTACTCAACATGTTTATGAAATAAATCAACAAATGAATTCCTGTAAAAACAAGCATGCATTTCATTATCTGTGTGGTAGACTGTTAGCCCTCCATACATCCATTTCACATCTCAGATTCAACCAACCGCAGATCAAAAATATTTTTAAAACTCCCAGAAAGTTCCAAAAAGGGAAATTTGAATCTGCCATGCGCCAAACACTATGATGAATCCAACTGAATGAAGTGATAGGTAAGCATACCCTGCTGTTGCCTATATGCAAAAAAGTCCCATTTTATATAAGGTACTTGAGCATCCACGGATTATGGCATGGTATGCGGAGCAGTGGGGCTTGGAACCAATCCCCCCCGTAAATCCCGAGGGATGACTGTAATCTGTGTCAAATAACATGGTAGCATACATAACAGAGGAACAAAGAGGCAGAAAGATTATCAGATGTGTGAAAAGAATAACAGTCCTCTCAGAAAGAAAAGGCTAAAAGCTCGCCTATTTATCTCACAAGTACGTGATGAAGAACAAAACTGCTTAGACCTATACAAAAACAAATTATTAAATGTTCTTAATATTCCTACCAATTCGAAAGTCCGAAGTAATCCTCCTCATTTCATTCATCAGATCTGTTCCAAGACTTTTCACGTTCTCCAAGTCATCTTTCATAGAGTAAGAAAGGTCCATTAAGTAGTAGAGATCAATAGGATAGTCTTCAGCTCTCTTGAATTTTAATGCAAATGTCTGCGGCTCCCCTAATTAAACAGATATTAGAAAATGACAATAGACTGCCAGCAATGAAAAGCAAATAAACTGTATTTACAAGGTAAAAAAACATAAAATGAAATATATCATTGCCATATATTTTACACAAACCTATTGGAATTCCATAGATAATGCAAATGGTTTGCCATAGATAATGCAAATGGTTATGGAAATGGTTTCATTCACAAATACTTAGAATGCCAGGCCCTGGGGATGCAGGTGAAAAGACAATATCCCCAATCCACAGTGGACAAGATAACAAATAGTCAATTTATAACTAGGACAGAGGAAAACAAGTGACTGGAACAACATAAATGAGACTGGAGTGGGTACAGAGGGCACATTATAAGGTACAGAGATTGAAATTCTAAGTAAAGATTAAGATTGTTCTCTGTTTAATAAGATCCCACTATATGCAAATAAATAACAATTTGATTTTTACTTTAGAAAATCTGGCAAAAAGTTTTTTAAATGACTTAGACAAAGACACTTGTTAAGAAACTAAAACGAAAATCTAAGGAAGACAATAAAGATTTGAACAGAAAAAATGAGGAAGGAGAAGAGCTATACAAGAGGTGTTAAGTCTAATTCACTTAGGAAATATAGGAAAAGAAGGTTTGGCTGAAAAATCATCAAATTTTTAACTTGGAGATTTTCTGCATATAGATTTCTAGTAGGCAGTTGGATAAATAGGACTGAAGCTTAAAAGTTTGGTACAGTATACAAATGGTTTTTATTTTTTAAAGCCATGAGAGGAAAATCAACAATCAAGTGGACTGCAAAGAGGAAGAAAGAAAAAGATCAGAGAGCACTGTTAAGAGATAAGAAGAAAAACTAGGAGTGATATTGTAGAAGCCAAGAGGAGCACATTTCAAGTAGCTCAAAGGTATCACTTAGTATAGAAAGTTTAAAAGAAAAAGGAGACCGGACAAGGGTCCGTTAGGCTTGGCGGTTCCAGGTGATGGTGGAGATGTGCCAGCACAGGTTCAGAAGCAGAAGCCTAATTGCACCAGGCTGAGGAGTGAATGGGAGGGGAAGTCACGGACACAGGTAATGTGCACCATTTCTTTTAGAGAAAGGAGACAGAAATTGAAAGAAGTATTAGGAAGGCTTGTATATTCTTTTTTTTTTTTAGATGCGAGACTGCCACAGATTCTTACAAAAATCTTAATTTTTTTTAAACAATACTAGACAAATACAAAGGACAAAATCTTTAACAGAATTTACTTTGGACATTAGGCAATATTTATTATTATTTGAAGTATTATGTATCTTACAAATTGTTATGTCTGAAAAAATTTTCTAAAATTTAATGTGTTCCACATTTCTATTTGAGTGCCAGTCCACATATGAAAATGAACCATCAACGGAAACTGGTAGGAAGCTTATATAAAGTTGTCAAAAAGCTCAAGTAGAAACAAAAGTACACACAGGATTAGATTTTTGTACCTGATCGTAATTGCAAAACCAACTGCTGTGGTTGGATTTGAGTGATATCTTCTGGCTGGAGCTTCTCTGCTGTTCCTTTGCTACGGTTGGTTACATTTTTATTTTTCTTTATATCTTTGGAGCCTCTGGGATTTTCTATGTCATCTGGATGACAGCCCTTCTTTTTTAAGGCTTCTAAATCATCACATCGTGCAGAAGTAGGCATCCCTTCTTGTAAAAATGTCTAAAAGACATATAAAATATAAGTATAAATAAAAAGTATTTTTAAAAAGCATAATAGTCAAATCTTTTATATAATAATTGCAAATATGCAATTAAATTGTAAAAATCAAGTGACATAGCAAATGCACTTAATTTCTGGGTTTTAAACAAAATGATCCCTTCATCCAAACAAAAATAAATGTTCTTCTTTATAAACTAAATCTTTTCCTTGAAAAGTAATACTTTTTTCACTAATATATTACTAGCAATTTATTATTTTAGTAATACTTAAGACTGATGTAAACGTATATTTTAACTGCCCCACCTTCAAATTCAGAGTAATCAAAGAAATTTCTACAGTGAAATCATTTATTAGCATGGTTAACAGCCAGTAATAATGTATATACCCAAATATCAGACAAATAATTGTTTCCTAAAATTTCCCTTAGAAAAATCCTTAAAAGCCTCTCATGTTATATAACATTCTCCATCACGATATCTGGAACAAGTTAATGTTTATGGAAAACATATTATCCTAAAAGTAGATCAATTAATGATGCTATTTTTTAAAAAAAGACCAAGAAATTTAGCACAGATGTAGTATTCCTGGAGGTTTAAAACAATTTCAAGTATTAGCTATCACTGTATAATAAGCCTTTTAAAATTTATTTCAAAAACAATTCTGTAAGTGATTATATGACAAGGGTCATGAATATATTTCCATAGGGTGAATTTAAAAAATAAAAAATAAAAAAGGTCTTAATGGAACTTGTGGCTTAGGGCAAAATTCTCAGTAGCAACATGATTTCAAAATGTGTTAAACCTCAAACAATCTAGATGGAAATAAATATTCTACCGGATGATCGAAGATGTACCTTAGTGAAAGCAAAAACACTGCTTTTAGTATGTACACAAAAATTTTCAAAAGTTTTTCATAAAATGCCAGAGTAGAAAGAAAAATAATGACTGTGTGTATCATTTTAAAATGTGTACATATAACTAAATCAATTATTTACATTTGACTATTTCACATGTATCTCTAAAGATTTTATACTTAGATGGCCAAAACATTTTTTCAATCTTGACACTGGGAAAATGAGGGAATGCCTTTTATTTGGAGTCATCTATGTTCACTTATTTAAATACACGTAAGAATACACAATGGTATTGATCAATTATTTTTAAAGGGAAACAAAACCCTAAGTGAGAGCATTTATGAAATTAAGAGAAATGACTGGAAGGTAATGCCATAGGTCAGATGGGTCAAAGCTGCACTGCTTTTATGTATTATCAAACGTAAAATACTAACAATGCACAGGAGCCTAGTGCATTGTTACTTTCCAAATATCAGTCAATCCTGGAAACTTTAAAATCATAACATGCAAGTAAAATTTCACTGAACATATTCCAAAATAGACTTTAATAATTTAAGACTTATGCCACAATGATCAAAGGCTGAACTATTTTAAAGAATAGTTTGGGTAGAATAACCCTCATAAAATGGATGTTGTTGATAACAGTGGCTACCACTCATTTAGAACCTTCTATGTGAAACTGCCTAAGTTCAATCAATTCTAATTCTTGTTAACAAAGATAAAGCAGGCATTATCATGCTCATTTTCCAGTTAAGAAAACCAAGAGTTTTAGGCAAGTATGCCTACGCTGAGACAAATTCACAGCACTCCCTATTCCCTCCACTGTCTGCAAATTAATTACAGAATATCATTTGTAAGTGAACAGAAAGTGCCATTAAAAATTTTTCGAAATAACAAAACAAAAACCTCTCAATTTGTCTTTCAAGTTGTGGTTAAACTTTTGACCAGTTATGCCTATTCGAAATGTGGGGTCAAATGCCCAAGTAAAAACAAATAATAAGCTTTTAATCTTCTGATACTAATCATCTGTGAATAAATTATATATCTTCAAAATGACTTCCCTTTACCTCCTGTTCTGACTCATTTGTTCATTCATTTAGTCAGTCAACATCTGGTAAACTTTGTGGAAGGTACCAGGTTAAACAATATATAGAGATGACAAAAGTTTATTTTTTTAAATGTCAGTTTACTTATTTTTCATACTATATATATATTTTTTTTTTAAACATTTTATTTTTTTATTTTCTCCCTCCCCCCGACTCCCTCCCTTTCTGGTAACCACTAGTCCATTGTCCATGTCCATGAGTCTGTTTATTTGTCCCGTTCATTTGTTGCTTTTAGGTTTATATCCCACATATAAGTGATATCATGTGATTTTCAACCTTTTCTGTCTGGCTTACTTTGCTTAGTATGATTATTTCAAGGTCTATCCATGTTGTTGCAAATGGTAGTATTTCATCTTTTCTTACAGCTGAGTAATATTCCATTGTATATATGTACCACAGCTTCTTTAGTCAATCATCTATTGCAGGACACTTCGGTTGCTTCCATGTCCTGGCCACTGTGAATAATGCTGCTATGAATATCGGTGTGCAAGTATCTTTTCGAGTATGAGTTTTCAAGTCTTTGGAGTAAATACCCAGTAGAGGAATTGCTGGATAATATAGTAGGTCAATTCTTAGTTTTTTGAGGAATCTCCATACCGCTTTCCACAGTGGCCGTACCAATTTGCAGTCCCACCAGCAGCGTATGAGGGTTCCTATTTCTCCACATCCTCTCCAACATTTATTATTACTTGTCCTGTTGATTATAGCCATTCTAACAGGTGTGAGATGAGATCTCATTTTGGTTTTGATTTGCATTTCCCTAATAGCTAGTGATGTTGAGCATCTTTTCATATATTTGTTGGCTATTTGTATGTCCTCTAGGGAGAAGTGTCTGTTCAGGTCCTCTGCACATTTTTTGATTGGATCGTTTGTTTTTTGGTTGTTATTGAGTCGTATGAGTTCTTTGTATATTTTGGATGTTAGGCCCTTATCGGAGGTGTTGCCTGCAAATCTATTTTCCCATTCGAATGGTTGTCTCTTTACCTTGTTGACAGTTTCTTTTGCTGAAAAGAAGCTTTGTAGTCTGATGTAGTCCCATTTATTTATTTTTGCTCTTACTTTCCTAGCCTTTGAAGTCAAATTCATAAAATCCTCTTTAAGCTCAAGGTCCTTGAGTTTAGTTTCTATGTTTTCTTCTATGCATTTTATTGTTTCAGATCTTATATTCAGGTCCTTAATCCATTTTGAGTTAATTCTCGTGTGATAGACAAGTCTAGTTTCATTCTTTTGCAGGTATCTTTTCAGTTTTCCCAACACCATTCATTGAAGAGGCTTTCCTTTCTCCACTGTATATTTTTGGCATTTTTGTCAAAATTATTTGCCCATATAAATGTGGGTATATTTCTGAACTCTGGATTCTGTTCCACTGGTACATGTGTCTATTTTTCTGCCAATATCACTTTTTTTCCTAAAAAGTGATCACTGTCACTTTTTAGTATAATTTGAAGTTGGGCAGAGTGATGTCTTCAATCTCATATTTTACTCATGATGGCTTTGGCAATTTGGGGTCTTTTGTGCTTCCAAACAAATCTGACAATTTTTTTGTTCTATTTCATTAAAAAATGCCGATGGGATTTTGATGGGGATTGGATTAAATCTGTATAATAATTTAGGTAATATGGTCATTTTAATTATGTTGATTCTTTCAAGAACACAGAATATCTTTCCTATCTTCTTCGATTTCTTTTAATAGGGTCTTGTAGTTTTCATTATATAGGTTCTTCACGTTTTGTTAGATTTATTCCTAGCTATTTTATTTATTTTTTGTTGCAATTGCAAAAGGAATGATTTTTTCCACTTCTTTTTTCTGATACTTCTTTCTTATTAGAGTATAGGAACGCTGTGGATTTTTGAACATTGATATTGTATCCACTTTACTGTATTTGCTTATTGTTTCTAGTAGGTCAATTCTTAGTTTTTTGTTTTAAGTGTTCTTGTGGAGTCTTTAGGGATTTCTACATAGAGAATCATATCATCTGCAAATAGTGACAGTTTGACTTCTTCATTTCCTATTTGAATGCCTTTAATATCTTTCTCTTGCCTGACTGCACTCACTAGGACCTCCACTGTTATACTGAATAGCAGTACTGGGCGACAGTGGACAGCCTTGCTCCTGATCTTGGAAGGTTTTTAGTTTTTCACCATTAAGTATAATGTTGGCTGAGGGTTTGTCATAGATGGCCTTTATTATGTTAAGGTAATTTCCTTCTATACCGATTTTGTTAAGTGTTTTGATCATTAATGGATGCTGTATCTTGTCTAAGGCTTTTTCTGCACTATTGATATGATCATATGATTCTTATTTTTTAATTTGTTTGTGTGGCATATCACATTAATTGATTTGCGTTTGTTGAACAATCCTGTGTCTCTGGATTGAAGCCCACTTGATAGTGGTGTATAATCTTTTTAATATGTTGCTGTCTTCGGTTCGCTAGTATCTTATTTAGGATTTTTGCATGTGTTCATGAGAGATATTGGTCTGTAGTTTTCTTTTTTTGTGTTATCTTTATCAGGTTTTGGTATCAAGGTAATATTGGCTTCATAAAATGTGTTGGGAAGTATTGTCTCTTCTTCAATTTTTTGGAAGTTTCAGAATAGGTATTAAATCTTCTTTGAATGTTTGGTAGAATTCACTGGTGAAGCATCTGGTCCTGGACTTTTACTTTTTGGAAAGTTTTTGATGATTGTTTCAATTTCCATACCGCTGATCAGTCTACTTAGATTTTCCACTTCTTGATTCAGTCTAGGAAGGTTGTATTTTTCTAAGTACTGGTCCATTTCTTCTAGATTATTAAATTTGGTGTTATATAATTTTTCATAGTATTCTTGTATGATCCTTTGTATTTCTGCCTTATCAGTTGTAATTTCCCTTCTTTCATCCCCGATTTTGTTTACTTGTGTCTTTTCTCTTTTTTCTTTAGTGAGTCTAGCCAGGGGTTTGTCGATTTTATTAACTTTGTCAAAGAACCAGCTCTTTGTTGCATTTATTTTTTCTATTGTTTTTGTTTGTTTGTTTTCAATTTCAATTGGTTTTGCTATAATTTGGATATTTCTTTCCTTCTGCTGACTTTAGGTTTCATTTGTTCTTCCTTTTCTAGTTTTTTAAGAATAAGTGTTAGGTTTAGGGGGGGGCTGGCCTTGTTCTTGAATTTGGAATTAGTCCTGTAATGATATGAACTTTCTTCTTATAACCACTTTGCCGTGTCCCAAAAGTTTTGATGTGTTGTAATATCATTGTCATTTGTTTCTATGTATCTCTTGATTTTTCTTTTTATTTCTTTTCTGAGCCAGTTATTCTTCGGTAGCATGTTGTATTTGTGGTTCTTCCTGATTTCTTTCTGCAGTTGCTCTCTAGTTTCAAAGCATTATGATCAGAGAATATGGTTGGTATGATTTCAACCCTCTTATATTTGTTGAGGCTATCTCTGTGTCCCAGTATGTGGTCGATTCTTGAGAATGTTGCATGTGCACTAGAGAAGAATGTATAAACAGTTGTTTTGGGATGAGAGGCTCTGTAAATGTCAATTATGTCCAGTTGGTCTAATATGTCATTTAAGGATGTTATTTCCTTATTGATTGTCTGTTTGGATGATCTGCCCATATCCAACAGTGGGGTATTAGGTTCCCTACAACGATAGTATTTTGGTGTTTCTCCCTTTAGTTCTGTTAGTAATTACATATTTCGGGGCTCCCTGATTGGGAGCATAGATATTAATAAGTGTTATGTCTTCTTGGTGCATGATTCCCTTTATCATTATGAAATGTCCCTCAGTATCTTTCTTTACCTTTTTTATTTTGAAGTCTATTTTGTCTGATAATAGTACCACTACTCCCACTTTTCTCTGAATGCCATTTGCTTGAAATATCATTTTCCACCCTTTCACTTTGAGTCTATATTTGTCTCTGGAGCTGAGATGTGTCTCCTGAAGGCAGCATATGGTTGGGTTTTGTTTTTTGATCCATTTTGCAACTCTGTGCCTTATTGGTGAGTTCAGTCCATTTACATTTAGGGTGATTATTGAAATATGAGGTCTTCTTATAGCCATTTTATCTTTTGCTTTCTGGTAGCTGGTGTTTCCATTGCTTCCTTGTCCTTGTGCTTCTGTTTTCTTTATTTTGGTTAGCTTTTGTGAGTTTTCCCTCTGGTCCTTCTTGTTTTACATTATATACTTTGGTTCTAAATCTTTGGCCTGTGGTTACCATTACGATGATGAAAAGGATAGCTGTATATATACAGTAGTCCCTTTTCCTCTGCTTGTGCCTTATCTCCATTCCCCTTTACAAATTTAGAACTTGGAATCCTCCCCTTTTCTGTCATTGTCGTCTCATTTTGTCCCTATGTATGCTGAACATTCATTACTATCTTGCTATAGCAAATCTCTTATTTTAAGCTTATTATGCCCTGTTCATGGTAAGGGTTGCACTCCTCTGCTTTTATCCACCTGCTAGTCACTTATTCCTAATTATGCTTTTTTTTGGTCATTTTGTTTCAGGTGAGCTGACTTTTCATTATTTCCTATAGTGGAGGCCTCGTAGTGGAGAATTCCCTCAATTTTTTTATGTCTGGAAAGGTCTTAATTTCTCCTTCATATCTAAAGGAGAGCTTAGCTGGATACACATAGTTCCTTTCATTTAACAGTTTGAATATTTAATTCCATTCCTTTCTGGCTTGTAAATTTGTGCTGAGAAGTCCGATGATAAGATAATGGGTTTTCCTTTACAGGTTACCGTCTTCTTTTCCCTGGCTGCCCTGAGAATTCTTTGTCATTGATTTTTGATAATTTTAATACAATATGTCTTGGGGAAGGCCTTTATAGGTTGAGATAATTGGGTGTTCTGTTGACTTCTTAATTCCATGCTCCAGTTCATTCCTTAGATTTGAAAATTCTCTTCCACTATTTGTCTGAAAATGCTTTCTATCCCTGCTCCTTTTCCTCGCCTTCGGTAATACCCATTATTCTTATGTTTCCTCTCCTGATGGTATCAGCTAGTTCTTGAATTTCTCTTTCATTATTTTTCATTCTTCAGTTTCTCTTCTTCTTCTTCTGATTTATTTCTAGATTTCTGTCTTTGATATCACTGATGCTTTCCTCCATTTGGTCTACTCTATTTTTCAAGCTTGTTCTTTCATTTTTCAACTCCTGCAGTGTGTTCTTCATCTCCAGAAGTTCTATTTGATTCCTTTTGGTTCTCTATGCTCTGATCATCTAGCTTTTTTTTCAATTCCTGAAACTGTTGATTTGAATTGTTCTGGATCTCATTGAGTTTTTTCAGAAGTACCATCATGAATTCTCTGTCATTTTAGTTGCATATTTCTATGTCTGTATGCTTATTTTCTGGAGATTTGTTTCTTTCTTTCTGAGATGCCTTGTCACCTTGGTTGTTCATGGTGTTTAATGGACTATTTCTCTGCCTAGGCATTAATGGAAGTGTGTTTTTTCTTTCCAGAAAGATTTATTATATAATGTTCCCTAGCTTGTTGCAAATAAGGTTTTCCTTTTTGTTTCCAGTAGGTGGCATCTAAGCCTCGTGGATCTCTGTTTTATATAAAGTGTTGATAATGGGTTTTTTTTCCTTATTGATGTTTAATCATGCTTGCTACCCTCAGTCTCAGTTCCTGTCAGTGTTAGTAACAGTTTTGGTAGTGTTCGCTCAGATTCCACTGGGGCTCCACAGTGTTCTGTCTAGGAGGGTATGCGAGGAGGGCCCCTCTTGGTTGGAAGTTGGAGGCTCTAGCTCAACCTCAGTTTTGCAACCACAGCTGGTAAAAATCAACTGTTGTTTCTCTGCTGTCCCTGCTTTTCTGCAGTTCCTGTTTCTCTGCCTTCTGCCCTGATGATTAGGCACTGTCGCCGGCCGCATGGAGCCCACTGCACTGCCAGGCAGGGCTGTTCAGAGAAGGTGCAGCTTCCTCTCCGTTCCCCCTCATCCTACAGGGAGCTCCAGCTGGGAGGGGCAGCTTCTTTGTTCCTCCCTCTCCCAGGGTTCTGACCTGTGGTAGCTCTTATGTGCAGATCACGTTCAGATGTGCTGGTGTGCAGTTTGGGTGTTTTTTGTTGAAGTTAAGGTGTTCGGCTTATTCTTGTTTCAAGGGGAGAGATCTGGGAACGTCTCTCATGCCACCACGTTTAATCCAATCCCCCTGAATAAAATTTAAACCCTAACCTCCATGGGCTTTTATTAGGATGCAAAGCAATTCTATATTAATTCAAATATAATTAGGGAGGTTAATTTATACCTCTCCCATCAAAAAAAAAAGGGGGGAGGGGAATCCAAAACAGTCAAATTAAATAGCTAGGGTTTTGAGAGAAGCTGTCCAATAGAAATATAATACATTCCACAAAGGTGAGCACAAACTGTCTAGTATCTACACTAAAAGAAAAAAATTAAAAGATATGGGAAATCAATTTTAACAACATATACAAAATATTAGCATTTCAACATTATTAATAATTTTTTTAATCATTAAGTTTTCAAACTTTAGTATTTATTTGAGGCTTATAATTCTCAATAAAGACCACTCATATTTTAAGTCCTCAAGCCACATGTGCCCTGAGGCAATGTTGAACAGCACAGCTCTAGAGAATCACACAGTACACACAGTTGATGCTTATTTAAAAAATACTGATTTAAATGAAAATTCACGTCAAGCCCCTCCCAAGGACACAGTTTTGCACAACACTGAATGACCAGAGAATAAATGGAAAGGACTTGTGCAATCTTACTTACTGAATTTGTACACCATCCACAATTTGGTCCTGCTTGTATACATTCTCCACATGATTTGGCATTTGCTTTTAAACATCTATTTTCATCTGTCAGGAGAAAAAAATACACCACTTTACTTGAAGTTCAAAAGAGAAAATAATGAAAAATCAGGATCACAGTGACAAATAATGCAATATATACGAATGTTAAATATGACTACTATGAACCTCGTTACTAAGCTGATCCACATTGCCCCAAGGAAAGGTGATTCTGAATCACTTGACACAGAACCATACAAAGGCATATTTATCTTGTTTTCTATAGCAAAGACAAGGTATCGTTAACCCATACATACACTTATCCATTTTTCCAAAGGTGTAATTTCAGGATCTCACATGTTGGATGGTCATAATTGTCAGGAGTTTTCTTATAACTGGGTAAAATATTATTTCTTTTCACTTAACTCATGCTTCCACACCATACCCCATATACATCTTCAGCAGTTTTCCCTTTATTTTTATTATGTTAAATAATTGAAAAGCTCATATCCATCCAATCCAAAATCCCATGATTTTTCAGGCTGTGTTCAAAAGTATGTCTTACATTTCTTTGAATCTACCTCAGCATGCCTTTCATGTGGAAAGCTCTGATACGGAATGTCTCCAATGTGTCTTTTCTGATTATGCTCATTATAGAAAATTTGAAAATACGTAAAAGCATAAAGAAAAAACTAAAAATCACTCATAATCTGCTCACTAAGAGATAACTACTGTTAACAATTTTGTATATTTCTTTCCAGGCTTCTTTTTATACAGATAGATGAAAAATGGCAAGGAAGCATTCATATATATAGACATTATTTAAACGAAACTGAGGATATATATTTTGTGTACTACTTTTTATAGTTTATCCTAAGTGTTCATTACAAATTCTTCAAAAATATGGCTTTTAATTACTACATATTTCATATCTATTTAACATTGAAGTTTGTTTTCCATTGCGTGTGTACACAGTTCACACATTCTTGCTCACATGTACACACAAACCCCCCAAACGCATATATACGCATACACATATATGCACCCATTCTGATGATCATTCTTCAATGTAAAACTGATTATTTCCTTATCATAAATTTTTTAATACTGAGTTGAAGAGTATTAATGTTTTTAAAATTCTTGATACAAACTAATTTCTACTCAGAAGTAATATTCAAATGTATACTTCCACAAGCAGTATACAAATACCATTCACTACACCTTCAACAACAGCACTGAGTACTTTTATTTTAATTTTATTTTTAGATGAGGCAACCCTTGGTTGACCTCACAGATTGCAAGGACCTTGTCGGTTTACAATCCCTTATTTTTTTTATTTTTTACACCTACAGCACCTGGTCTTCCTAGGTGGTCTCCCATCCAAGTACTAACCAGGCCAGACCCTGCTTAGCTTCCGAGATAGACAGGATCGGGCTTGTTCAGGGTGGTATGGCCCTAGACATGGAGTGCTTTTTTAATACAAAAAATCTGTTTACTCATTTAACAAGTATAAATTAGAATATCAATTGTCAGTTATTCAAAGTTTCACTTTTTCATATTCTTTCTGATCATTTCTTTTGTAAATTTTCTGTTTTGTCTTTTACAAATTTTATTATCATGTTCATCTGTTTTTATTGGATCTCTACATGTTCATGAAATTAAACCTTTTTTAGTTTCTCATTATTGATGGTGTTTTGACATACAGATATTTTTGAGTTTTGGTGTTGTTAGTTTTATTTAATTCAAATTTATCTATATTTCCTTCATGGTTTTTTTCTTCATTTTTCTACGTAGCACGTCCTTCCTATCCTAAGATCAAGTAAATGTTCTATGCAATATACTTTCTGAGATCTGGAGAACAGAACTGGAATTGCATCAGAGGTGGATGCACCATGGTTTATAAGGGGATTAAATACATTTTCAACTTTATTTTTTTATTCCTCTTTCAATGTCAACATTTTGCAAGAATTCTGATCAAAGAGCAAGAACATCTTCTAGAAAGGCAATTGTTCTGGGTTTCATTTTTTTAGATGGTAATGGATAGTTCATAATCCACCATCCTACACTTCATTTTCTTCTAAGTATATTATATGCTTTTACTTTCTCTATTTCGAACATCCTGATAGATTCTCAAAAAGTCTTTAAGTAATATATTCTATCGTATCATTTTAACATTTTCACTGGCCAACCTGCCTATCTTCATTCTGGGTGGCAAGGTGAAAGACGCCTGATCAAGAGCCTTACACGACATTGTGAAAACCTTGCCCTTCACTCTGAGTGAGATGGGGCTACTGCGGGGCTTTCAGAAGGAGCAGCATGGTATGACTTCGGCTTTCCCAGGAATCAAACTGGTCAAAAAGCGATATGAGATACTGAAATGAAAACAACTAGGGGAAGTTTTTTGGTGTTTTTTTTACCTGCTTGGCCAAATACATAGCAAATTGAACTGATCAGTCCAATCCAGAAAATCAGCTGTAAATTCATCTGAAATATAAAATGTATAACATTAAGTTAAAATTTTTAAAAAATACGTTAAACATAAAACATTCCCACTCGCCTATCTTGTTGATTTTTATAAACATAATACCTCTCAAACCATTTCTTCTCCAGCCCTCTCCATGCCCCTATCCTTCCTCCCCAGTTACCTCATCTTTCACCTCCATGCACTAAAATAACTTTCATACTGAATTCCCAGAATCCACCGTTGCTTTTCTCCAAATCAAATATACTTTAACATTTAATTAACAGTGCTTCAAAAAAAGAACAACAGTGTCAAGTAGTCCCTAACACTCTAAAAACTATTAACAGTCTTTGCCTCATGGAATCTCTACATTATCTCCTGTGGCTCCCACGGGACCAAATCAGATGCCTCAGTTACTTCAGTACTGCATGTTAGTTTGAGTGAACTCGCCAAAACCCTGTCAGCATCCTCCCCTTACTTACAACTTTTCAATAGTTTTTATTTCTCCTCAGACTAAGATCAATATACTGCACAAGGCTCTGACTCAGTTTTTGAATTTGCTCTCCTATAATTATTTCTCTCTTTTAACAAAATCAACTTCTGTGCATGGAATTAGTAAAATACTCAGTTTAACTCCCTTCAATTTCTAGATATACAAACTAGATCAAAAAAGGTGGGGAAGGCGGGGGCGTATAAGAAGACCTGAAGGAGGCTTGAATGTCTTCCAGAATCTCTAAAGAAAAATTAAGTAATATTCTGTATAGGAAGCAGAATACCCCCAAACTCCAACCATTAGAATATAGCTATCTTTTGTGAATCAAAGTTTTCACAATATTAATCTATGCCTTTCCAGAATCAAATCCAGTCAAAGATGGCTATAGCTACAGGTCATTGATCTTATCCCTTAACTACTACTTACCAGTCTTAGACTAGCAACCAATCTAAAAATTATGCATAAGTATCTGCCCCTCCCAAATACAAAAAAACAAAAACAAACAACAACAAAATAAATATAGAACCAAAAAGAATGGTTAGTTTTACTAGCTATCAAATAAATAAAAATTAAAGCAATATAAAGTAAATCAGCAAGCAAAAAATAAAATTTTTTAACCCAACAAAGCTTACTGTAAAAGGCTGAAAATAACCAGATATGGCTCTATAAACTAGTATAATTTGGGGGGAAATACTTTAACGATCTATACCAAAAACCATTAAAAATGTTTCTACCCTCTGACTTAGTACTCTAGCCACTGGAAATTCATCCTATGGAAATAATTAGAAATATATATTAAAAAAAACACATTCAGTATAGAACTCTAGTATATTTACAATAGGTAAACATGCAAACATCTTCAATCCAATAGAGAAATGGCTAACTACATCAACTTGATGGACCTATTAGAGAGTCATAATAATAATAAAATGAAGTAACATCAAAAGGTATATAGAATAATTTGGGGTGCAAATTACACATTAAGATGACAGGTATGTAATCATAACAGTATAAAGTAGCCAAGAGATCTGCAGATGACAAAGAGCTATAAGCATAATACAAAGACAATGAGTTTACTTATATTTAAACTGTTATAGTCTTCTTCTTTTTGCTTTCTTAATAAAAATAATTATGGCAGAGTTACTATGTGGAATTTTTTTCTTGGTAAATTTCCTTCATTTAAAAAAAAAAATTTCTTTAAAAATCTCCATCTTCAAGAGCTTACATTCCAGGATACAATTTCCACAGCTCCGTGAGACAATGCTTCAAAGCTGTTTCAGAGCACTCTGGGTTCCTGTGTTTCCTCTGCTGTTAAATGCAGTTCGCCTTTTCTCTGTTGGCTTCCCAGAGAAAAGCCAGAAGAGTAATTTGCATAGTCATCCACTTTGCAACTGTGCTCAGACCAGCAAACTGTGTTATGCCAAAACTTAGTTTTGCTTACATCTCACTTGCGACTGCATCCAAAAGACCAACAAAAGCTGTGTCACAGAAGTGTGAAATGCCTAACAGTTCACCTTTTAAGGCCTGCCTAAAAGATGTAATGTGTAATAAATCCAACATAGACCATAATTCTAAGTAATTCAAATAACGTTATCAATTCCAAAGTTATGACTAAAAGGACCCGGAACATAAAGACTCCCAAGGAAATGCATGGCTGTGACAAGTAGAACATCAGGGCAGTTTCTGCACAATGGACTGCTATGTGTTTCTTCAGGATACTACTCAGGCTACTTTAAGGACCACTAGACTACCTTGAGAAACCTCTTAAATTCAGAGAATCAGCACTAAGATAAAGTTATTAGGTAACAGAAAATGTTTCCTAACATTCTTAGGTTACATAACTTTAAAATATTACTTTAAATACCATTGTCCTTTCCTTCTATAAATCTTGACAAGCCAAAGATCAGCCTTCTGAAATCCTCAGGCCTCTGAAGAGCTTCAAACCCAGAATAAGGCAAATCAAGGCTTTAGTGGTGAAGAGCAGCTGAGAGAACAAGGACAACAGCTGGGAACAGCTCAAGGACAGATATCAGCTCTCCTGCGACTGGTCAACATACTAGCAAAACCAGAGGCACTGTCATTAGCTAGTGATATCTGTAAAAGTGCAGGCTTTCTGTCAGGGAAACAGAGAAGCCACAGAAGACAGTAATTAAGAATAAAGAAGAGCAATGAGGATAATAAGGCTTAGAAGGGAGCATGGTTAGAAGTGGCCACCAGGAAAGTCAGCCGCAGAGAGCTGGATATTGAAAAGGAAGTGGCAGAGAAGACTAAACAGCTTTCCCCACCTAATCCTGAAATCCTGACAGTCTTTAAAGGTGTGGACACTCCTGCACCTGCAGGAGGAAAGAAGGCCAAGAGCTTCCTAAATTTCAAAACGTTCTAGGGCAGCACTTCTCAAAGTGTGGTCTAGAACAGCAGTCTCCAACTTGTTTGGCACCAGGGACTAGTGCTCCTACGAGAATCTAATGACTGATGATCTGAGGTGGAGATGAGGCGGTGATGCTAGCGCTGGGAAGCGGCTGCAAATACAGTGAAGCTTTGCTCACTGCCTCTGTGGCCCCGCTCCTACCTCCTACTGTATAGCTCCAGTCCTAACAAGTTGCAGACCCGGTCCATGGCCGTGGGGGTTGGGGAACCCTGATCTAGGGAACAATTGCATCAGATTTACCTAGATGCCCATGCTAGGCCTAAAAACCAGAATCTAAGGAGCTGAGGCCTGTACTCCTGGGGATTCTTACACTGAGAAAAGGTGCCCTAAGGAATTTTCTACCAATACCATTCCACACAGAACAGTTTATTATGAGGGGCCAATAGGGAAAGATGCCTTCAGATACTGTTCTAATCCCATCCCTTTTCTCTTCTTCATGATCAAAGGTCTAGAAATAGTTGTCTTCACTGGTCTCCATTTCCTAACCTCCCGGTCCCTCCTGATTCTGCTATAATTGGTGTCCACTTGCTACCATGCATGTGAAAATGCTCTCACAAAAAAATCTTTCCAGGCTTTACCTTACTCTCTGCATTTATTTCATTCAAAAATTTGACTGCCTACAATATGCACTTGAGGAGATATAGCATTTTACAACCCGCAGAATTTACACACAGCAACATTTAAAACATTTCACGATTCTTTCATAAAACACTCTATTCCCCTGGACTTTACTGGTTTCTCTGGAAGTTCTTCCTCAGTCAACTATGTCATATTTTATGCCCTATCTGAAGATACAAAGGTCACTATCTCAAGGAATTTTCAGTTCAAAGACAAAAATACAAATAATTACAACATGCTGTGATGGTTTCTATTATGAAGACAAGGACACAGTGCACTGAGGACACTAAAATCTGCCTGGGCAAGTTCAGATGCTTCATAGAGATAACATCTCAGCTAGAACTGCAGATATGTTGAAAATAGGTTGGCGAATGTTAAAAAATATTCCAGATAAAAGATTTGCACATGCAAAGCCACAGTTTCCTGAGAAGAATTATAATGACTTCTTTTCAATCTTATTTGTAAACATATACTTTTGGGTGTCTAACCCTCTCCAGTGGCATTGTCTCAATCTTTCCATCTTTAGAGGAAAGAGACTACAAAAAATATATTTACATGTTATATACAGTTAAATCTGGTCAGTGAGATAAGTGATTATTTTATCCCTGTAATTTTCTGCAATAAATATAAATTATGCTAAAATCTTAAAATACCATAAAGGCCAAAAAGAATATTAAAGTACTTAAGTATTCCTAAGGCTTAAATTATAAGTTGGAAATGACAAGAACCGAGACCAGCAAGGCAGAAGGAGTTAGGTTACAGAGTCTTCAATGCCATGATAAAAGTTTAGATTCGATTCTATATATACTAGGGAAACTGAAAAAAATTGGGGCACAGTAGTGAGTGACATGATAACATATACATGGCAGGAAATCAGGAGGGTAGAGAATGAGTAGATTAGGAGCCACAAGACAAGTACAAAATTTACTGCCAAGGTTCAAGTAAGAGGTGACAAACATCTGAATTCAGACAGCAGCAATGGACAAGAAAACAAATGAGAGATTAGGATATACAAATAGTAGGATCTGATGGTTGCTTAGATTAGGGCGAGGAAAAAAAGGAATCATCACTACCAAGTAAAGACAGAAGAAAAATGAACTTAGGGGAGAAAATGATGACTTTTGTTTTAGAAATGTGGACTGTGAAATGCCTGCATGAATTAGGGAAGATACCGGCTGGTTAAGATGTCTAGATCTCAGGAGATACGTCAGGAGATACAAACCCAAGACCTGTTAGTATATTGGTGGCAACTGAAACAGAATTGGATGAGATTGTGAAAAAAATGAATAAGACTGTGAAGAAAAGAATTCTTAAGAAGAGAGGAAAGCTGAGGGCAGACTTGAAGAGATTAAGACACAGGAAAAAGAGAATAAAAGTACCTGACGGAGCCAAGCCTCCTTGGAGCAAAGAGGGATGGCATCCAGAGCACCAAGGCGGTCTATCACCCTAAAGAGAGATGCAGCATCTTTTCTCAGTCAGGGCAGGGGTAAGAAGCTGAGAGTATTCATGCATGACAGCCTGTGGTTAATCTGAAACAGGAAGTAAGGACAACTTCTGGGAGAAAAAGAAGTGGGGCTAAGAGGTTGAAGAAAATTAGGAAAGTGCAACAGGATTTTAGAGCAATACTGAAGGCCCGACAGGTAATGACATCCTAATTTATAAAAGCACATTTGTAACACTCATTTAATATCCATCTTCCCTGATGGGTTCTAGGCTCCAAGAAGACAGGGCTCTGGTGTGTCATTCACTTAAAGCACCTAGAAGTGCTGGGCACAAAGTCAATGCTCAAATAGTTTTGCTTAACTTTATTAAACTGTATGATATTTTCTCTGACATGTCTCAGAAGCTCAAGAAAGAAGTCTCTCAGATTAGTGAATGCGCAGATCCTCTTTTAATAGAAAAATAACTGGGGATACCCTAATGATAACAATTTTCAATTCATTTAAGTATATACAAGCCAGCTTAAAGCTAGATGTAAAATGTCTTGTGATTCTGGCTCATATATATTAAGAACTAAAATTAGTTTACACATACCAGCGTATACAAACATAGGCTTAAGAATTAATCAGTAATAATCCAGATGCTAGTTGTTTACTACTACAATTATTAGTGCAGAAGCACAAAATTATTTTAAAAGTCTTGTAGACATGCTCAAATTACTGTGACTACTTCCCACACTACTATGGGTCCTCAGATGCCAATCTGAAATCACTGAATTAATCCACTGGATTACAGAACAAATGCAGAAAGGCAGGGTGGGGGTTGGTACTGACAAAAAGTTAACAACAAAGAAGAGGACAAAGTTAAGAGACTAGAGACCACATTGGGCAGGTGAGAGAAAAGAGGCTCACATAAACAGCGGAGGGGAAAGAGCTGGGAAGTAAGGCAGTGGGCTTAACATGTCAGAGAAACTCAGTCTTGGGAAAAAAGGTCTAAGTGAGGCTACAGTTATGGGTACTTGTTTTGGCTGGGGTTCTTCCCCAAAGCAGAGCCTGAGACAAGAAGAGGAGTCTAGGTAGGCAGTGTATTTGGAAGGTGACCCCGAGAAAGGTACTGAAGAGAAAACTATGAAAAAGAAAAAAAGCCAATCCCAGGATCCTTGATTTACCATAGTTGCATACCTGGGGGCTTGACCTCGCTGGGAAGTTTCCATGGGAGGGTTAAGTACGCTGTATCAATTCCAGTGCCCACAGGTAAAAGTTTGTCCCAAAGGACATTAACTCCCTGACACTTCCAAGAACTATAGTCCATTTGCCCAGAAGGCTGCTGCCAGCTTCTCACCCCAAAGACAAGAGGGCTTGTTTGAGAAGCCCCAGGGGTTGAAATGATGAAGGCACTTGAGGCAAGATGCAGTCAGCCAGAAGTGAGTCACAGAACTGTTCCCAGCAACAGTGGCTTGAATCAGAGGGGAGGCCAAGAGAATGTGAGAAGGACTGAAGAGGTTCCTAATGCTCAAAGGCCACTGGAATTGAAAAGGTCAAGAAAACTGCTGGAACAGAGTGTGAGAAGTATCATCTGCAGAAACTCTTAGGGCCTCCTAATGATGAGAAGAATCAGAGAGGAAATTTAAGCCAGGTGATTCACATATAGACACATACACATATTTAAACAAATATAAAAAATCTTTGTTTAAAAGATTTATATTTAACACATATATAGCTCTTACGCATCTACTATAGATGTGTACACATCTACTGAGATGTGTACAGTTGACCTGCCTTATGAAGTCACTTGTTTATCTAGCACAGTGTCTTAATATTTAATTAAGAAAGAAACTACAAATAAAGATAACATATCCTGAGGTCTCCAAAAACCAATAAGCTTAATAAGGGCAAGCATGTGTTATGCCCGCCACTGTATGACAATGCATGCAGAGTTCAGAGAACGGACTGGAGCTAGATGCCTGGATTCAAATCACTGATAAACCAATAACTAGGTAGGTGACACTGGCGAGTTTTTAAATCTGTGCCTCAGTTTCCTCACCTTAAAAATGGAGACCAAAGTACATACATTATTGGGGTTATGTGAAGTTTAAATAAGCTGATGAATTTAAAATAACTTCTGGAACATTTAAAGCACTACTTAAGTACTACTTATGATTATTAATACACATTATGACTCGAGCTCAACAATGACTTGATTGAATAAAGAAGTAACTGAATGCTTTGTTTTTTTCAATTATAATTAAAACTAGAAAACTTTGGATTGATCTATGTTAAGGGAGACAAAAGATATGGAAGAAAGAATAAGGTATAAGGGTTAGAAACAGCACAACTGCAAACAATAGATTAATGTAGATTATTACTGCTATTCATTAGTACTTATTTTGATAAAATATCATAACTATTATATTGCATAATTTTAATCAGATGCTAATTATCATATGATACTAATTATTATGTTAATAATATATGTATAATCAGATTTACTTTAGGTTGCACAAACTAAGTAAGATTATTCTACTTAATGTGCTTTCTGAGAATCAGATTCCTAACAATTTGTAAAATAATAAAAAGCAGCAAAACCTCAGTGTTTTTGTATTACTACATAAGACAAAATACAGCTTTTTCTGAATATTAATATCACAGACCACCTTAAAAAAAGATCAGAGTCAGGGATGACATACCTAATGCTAATAGAAATAGGAAAGAATGACTTGAGGCTTTTTCTGTCATGAGGAAGCAAACCTAGGAGAGGCTAAAAAAATTAAGGAAACTGCTCTGAAAAGGTGTCTTACTAGTAGAAACTTGAATCATGCATACAGTTTGATTTCACTGCCGCTGGGGACTACTGAAACAGGAAGATCTAACTGTTCATAAGAGGGCCAGCCTAGGCATATACCAAACCAAGCACAGACAAGAATACAATATGCTGAGTTTTGATTATCTAAGGTAATCTGCAGCAAAAAGTTTTATTTCAACACCTTCAAATGACTATAACAATAAAAATAATGATAAAATAATAACAGCTAAGTATTTCCTCCAGGTAATCCTGCGGGGCTGGAATGGCATTATCTGTTTTACAGATGAAGAAAACAAACTAAAGAGGTTAAATAAGTTCTCCAAAGTGAAAGCAGACCATCTGAATCCAGAAGCTGTGATGTGACCCTGTGCATTACAATTTTTTTGAAGGCCTACTTAGTCATTATTTTAAAAGACAACATCCTTCAAGCGTTAGAACTGACTCAGAGCACAGAATTGGAAAGGACCTGTAATGTTCTATGAGTTTATTTCTTAGGCCTTCAGACTGAATGGAGGCCAACAAAAGTTATTTTAGTTATCAAATAATTTAATTTCATAAGCATATCCACAGATTTTGTGTCTCATTTTACAAAAGTATTTCACTCTAATATTATATTTTACCATATTCGATTTTATCTGAGGGGTCAGAATTCATTCCTTGAGCAATAAATAATCTTAACCATCTCCTCCAAGCTATCTCATTATAGTGATTAACAGCCACGAATATGTGCAGTTGTTCCCACTGTCAAAAACTGTGCCTAATTATTTTAATCTCCATTGTAAACTCATCTCATCAAGATTTGTGTCCTGTTCAAACTTTTAAATACACACTTATTATTTATCAGTTTTTAATAATGTCACAACTCATCTGGCATTTCCTTTTACATTTTCAGATAAAAATTTTTAGAAACTTTATATGTACTATATTTGTAGAAATTAAGCAATTACACTTCAGGAAAAAATTACTTTAGAAAAATACGGTGAGTTACATTTATTTCAAGTTTTAAAATAAAGTGCCCCAAAGACATCCGATACAAAAAAAGAGTCATCTGCAAAAGATTTCTGCCTATAAAATATTTGCACAAGGGCACATTTTTATTCACAACTAATTAAATCAAAGTTAACAATATTTATGGCATATCTACCATGTACCAGATATATAAGTGACGAAGCTGGGACATGAACCTAGGCCTGATTCAAAAGCCCAAGCTTTCAATCCTCATTTCTATTTAGAAAGGATGCTTGGGAAGTTCTGTCGCTACTTACACACACTTCCTCATCATCTTCTCTGAACTAAGGTTAACAGGAACCCCTCTAAGCCAGAGCACAGGTTAGCCAGGGGCACGCTGGACACTAACCTATGACTAAACTACTATTTTCAGTTACAATTGTTAATTTCCCTTACTTCCTGGAAAATGCTTCTGTTCTAGTTATCTACTGTTACATAACCAATTGCCCTCAAACTTAGTAGCTCACAACAACAAACATTTGTTGTATCAATTTCTGAGAGTCAGGAATCTAGGAGCAGCTTAGCTGGGTGGTTGGCTCTGGGTGCAGTCATCAGTTGTAGCTGCAGTCATCTGAAGGCCTGACTGGGGCTGGAGGGTCTGCTTTCATCCCACCTCCCCCCACACAGAGAACAATCAGTTGGGAAAGCGCGAATGGAAGGATGAATTGGATGAATTCATCGAACAGCAAAAACAATAAAACCTAACATTTGTTCCCCTCCATCTGACAGGAAGAGGTGTATAGTGGTGACCATTTAAGTGTTTCTAGCCCAAATAATAAGCTAGAATGATTAACAAAAACATAACAGAAAAGATGAAGGGGAGAAAAATAGAGAATAAGAAAGGCTAAGTATTCCAAGGCAAAGAAGGAACTAAGACTTCATCTGAAGTACTTTTCCACCCACTGTGGATAAAAAGAACAGTACTCTGAACTAAAAAACCTCCTAAAATTCACTACTCCCATCCAGAAGAAGCTTTTTACCTTCTTACTCAATGGTAATATCGGTGTGAGGCTAAGGAGCTCCAACAACAAAGGTTTGGCTGCTCTAAAGCTATAGGTTCTCAAAACAATTTGAAACCCAAGAAGAGCTCATAACAGGGCTGGATACTTTAAGAAAATTACAGAATAATATACTGAAGACAAAATTCATCACTAGTAACCACTCTATCCACCTCCTCCAGGAAAATGAGAGTATGGGTGATCAATCATCACCACTCACCACCCAGTTCACAAGTGCAAGGAAAAGATAAAGAATGAATATCCTGCATGCTGGCAAATAAAAAACCTTGAAGATAAGTTGAAAATGAGGGGAAGAAAGGACATGCAACTTAACTAGGAAAAACTTGTAGAGGCAAAAAATAAAAGAAAGTGAAGAATCTTCTCTGAAAATAAGAGAAAATCTAGTTAAATTCGCATGCTCTTCAAAGAACTTA